>NC_136270.1:65404519-65504519 GCF_964187855.1 Myxine glutinosa | reverse complement strand
TCTCTGTCTGTGGTTCTCTCTGTCTGTCTCTCTTTCTGTCTGTCTATGTCTCTCTCTGTCTGTCTCTCTCTGTCTATCTCTCTCTGTCTGTCTCTCTCTCACTTTCTGTCTCTCTCTGTCTATCTCTCTGTCTGTTCAAATATCATCTTTAAGCTAATGTCCTTTACTGGGACAAGCAATCTCATAGCGATTTTATATTATAATAAATAGTATGTCATTTCTCTTGAAGCAATCCAGCCCCAACTTTCTTTGGAAGTCTTTTGCTGTCTGTCTCTCTCTCTCTGTCTGCCTGTGTCTCTCTCTGTCTGTCTCTCTCTCTGTCTGTCTATGTCTCATAATCACCAAACAAGAACAGTACACATTTCCTGTAATTATCTCTCATAATCAGGATAAATTTGGAACAGCCCTTAAACTAACACCAAGCAGATCAATTTTTATATTTAGGTTGAGGTTTCACACAAACGCTTTGCTTCTCGCAAAGCGTCCACCAATGGGAACTAGAGGGAGGGAGAAGGAGCGGGAGCAGGAGACAGGTAGCCGGAATGGAAATGAGGGACAATGAGGGCCAGTGAGGGAGTGTCGGTATGCAATTTTCATCCAATCGCCATCTTTCACAATAATTCTGGACCGGCATGAGATGGCGTTGTCTGTCATTAATTTATATTGTAATCAAACGAGTTTTAGAAATGGCGGGAAAACTGAAAAAAAATTATTTATTTATTTATTTAAAACGGGTGTACACGATTGTACACGTGTACGGACCTTACCGAACCTTACCGAACCGGCAAACAAATCGCCTCATGGTGCACTTCATGAGCCGATTTGCCCGCAGACCAGAGTAAGGCTCTTCACACCCAGCGTATAACGTACGTATCCTCGCAAGCACACGAATAATAGAATCATTTAAAACGTTCCATCCGTGACTTTTACCTTGGACGGTCGTGACAAAAATACGTTTACACTCCTTGGATTACCTATATCACGGCAAGCCCCACACACACATCCTCCACCATGTTCAGAATTCGTATTTCATAATGGACCATCCCCAAGACGCCATGCTTACCTTGGCGACGTCCACTCGAAATCCAGCGGTGCCTCCAGATTGTCGGGAAAGTGTGTAGGGACTCAAGACGCCAATGGTCGGAAACAGGTTTTACAAAAGATCACAACTTTATTAACTGGTTGTTCACTTCATTCCAATACTAATGACTACCGTTAACTCAATGGACCAGATAACTCTTATCCGCATAGTCCCTTTTTCTCAGCCGATATTCCTCTGCAACGCCGTACTCGTTCATCCCATCGGGCAGGACTTCTGATGGCAATTGGTCCTTGACTCCAAGTCTCTTCTGTTTATATGGGCAAGCTTCAGTTAATCCTCTGTGCGCTGAAATCGTAATCCCTTCTCCGCTGCTTCTAATCCGTTCTCCGCAAACGTTACTCGGTCGCCTCACTGGCACCAGCTCGCTCCCCTCCTGCTGCGAGTTCCATTTACCAAACAATAGGGGGGGGGGTGCTCCAGCCTGGGGCTGTGACCAGGTGGACAAGAGATTACCATGTTCGTGCACATTCCTGACACTCCTTTACGAAATCGTCTATCTGCTTCGTTACTAGTCCCAATCAATGAGTTACATTTCCACAAGGGCTAAAGTGGGAGGTGGTGATGGCGCTAAAGTGGGAAGTGGTGATGGTGCTAAAGTGGGAGGTGGTGATGGTGCTAAAGTGGGAGGTGGTGATGGCGCTAAAGTGGGAGGTGGTGATGGCGCTAAAGTGGGAGGTGGTGACGGCGCTAAAGTGGGAGGTGGTGATGGCGCTAAAGTGGGAGTTGGTGATGGCGCTAAAGTGGGAGGTGGTGACGGCGCTAAAATGGGAGGTGGTGATGGCGATAAAGTGGGAGGTGGTGATGGCGCTAAAGTGGGAGGTGGTGATGGCGCTAAAGTGGGAGGTGGTGATGGCGCTAAAGTGGGAAGTGCTGGTGGTGCTGAAGTGTGAAGTGGTGATGGCGATCAATGGGGAAGTGGTGATGGCAGTCAAGTGGGAATGGGAACAGCAAGGAGGAAGCATATGGAGGCACAGTGTGCACCCCTCCCTCCCCCCTCCCCCTTCAGCCCCAAATTTACTTGAGGCTGTTGATAACCCATCCTCGTTTTCCACAAAATACATACACAGCAAATGCCTCTTTGAGTACAGTTGTTTTCTGCATTGTCTAATATATGTATCTGAAAGATTGGGCTTAATGTGAAGGAGAAGGGGAAGCATGCAGCACATGGGGGATGGGGGAAGCAAAAGTTGAAATCCCACCCATGTTTTCCTCAATATGCCCGATGGCCGTTCCTTTGGGTCTGGATGAGTTGGACAGTTTTGTTGAGCTATTTGCTTTTGAACCATCAAAACAAAAGCAAATTTTGTGCGAAACACCAGAATGTTCCATTCAGTAAGTTATTGTTTGTCAGTGCATTTGAAATTTGAATGAAAAATGTGAGAGATTCATGCCATTGTATGCCCTTTTCCCTGGAATCTCATGTGATTGCAATTATGTTAATGATACAAGAATAATTGCCTGTGATTTATAGGGAGGAATCCATTCAGGGTGTGGATATTTAAAACTGTAATTAACTGCACAAGCAATGGTCGAATTCTCACTGAGCAATTCCACGCTCTGCAGCATCTACATCTATATAATAATAGCGTAAGGACTCGACTTTGTTATCCCTTTTACGCCGCACCCAGTGACCCGATGCCCACGGCACCAATGGATTTACGATCTACGAACCACGCTCTTTGTTTATCACGTACAGCCATACTCGAAAAATCTGAATTAGCCGACGTTGGGGCCCAAAAGCATCCGAATAACTGCCGATACGACGCCATCTTATGACGCCATCGTATTGGCGTCTGCTGGGCGAAGGCGAAGCAAGCCGTCCGCTGATTGGACAGGCGAAAGCGAAAGCAAGCCGTCCACTGAGTGGACAATCTAGAGCATGCATTTGTGCCGGTGTCGGCGATCGTTGTTCATATACGCACTCTTCATTCTCATCTTTCTTCCTAACTCTTACTCGGACAAGCAAATCCCCTATGCCATCCACAAAGGTAAACTCTATCCATACACCACATCCTCCCTTCCGTGGATGTTCCACGGGTTTCGGCTAGTTCTTACTAAAAGGAGGTGTGTGTGTGTGTGTGTGTGTGTGTGTGTGTGTGTGTGTGTGTGTGTGTGTGTGTGTGTGTGTGTGTGTGTGTGTGTGTAAGGGATCACGGGTCCTCTTCGGCAAGGGATCACGGTTCAGGGACCGTCACGGTCACGGTTCTTCGGCAAAAGCTGTTCAACTTTTTCATCGTTTTGTTCCAGAATCGTCACCGAACCTCGAACAGCTTCCAACTGCAGTTCGTTTGTCGTAATATTCCCAGGAAAGGTTTTTAAGATCCCTGTGAGGTTCTTTTTATCATTCTTGTTGCTCCATTTATCACCGGTATAATTTTGATGCTCTTCAGCCGCCAGGATCTTCGCACTTCATTTTGAGGTCCTGGTGTTTGGTAATTTTCTTGATTTCTGCGTTGTTTTGGCCAAAATTTATATATCCGGTATATCCGGACGCAATGCTTTGTTTTATACAGACTTGGCATTTAATATGGAATATTTTTTTTTTCTTGACTTGGGTTTACTTTCTTAACTCAGTATATCAATCTGGTGAGTTTCTTTTACACTTTGGTGATTTATTTGTTAAAAGAACCATGTCACTGATTGTCTGTCACAGCAAAAAGTCAACAACAGGATTATATCACAGGTGGCGTGGCAAAATGTACGGACAGGTGCATTTGACGATTGGCTTCACAGTCGGGTATACAAGGGTTGTTGCGTTTTGTATTAGTGGAAAACAACTGCTGCACGTCTCCAAAAGTTATTGCCGCTTCGTCTGGAGATGGTCCGTCAACTCGACAATGCTGTTTGTCATGGAGTGGTGGCTTTACGAATTTACGGCATGAAACAGCGTGCTATTGCTCGGCGGTATGGCATCACTCAAGGTCAGGTGTCAAAGATCCTGAAACGAAATGCTCAGAGGGGTGTCCCTACTCAAATACCGAGGCCAGGACGTCCCCGCAGAACCACAAGGAGGGATGATCGCCAGCTGCACCGGTTAGTCTGCAATGGCCATACCAAGTCAGCTAATCGGCTTCGGGCTGAGTGGCAGCAACTGACAAATGTGCCTGTATCCAGAAGGCTAGTCAACCAACGACTGGTTCAAGCAGGCTATCGTGCCAGGCATCCCCTGAGAAAGCCACGCCTGACCAGACAACACCACCAGCACCGATTGCAGTGGGCCTGAGAGCACCGTCAATGGCAGCCAGGACACTGGAATCACGTGATCTACAGTGACGAGTCTAGATTTCTGGTCTATCGTCAAGATGGCCGCGTCCGAGTGTGCAGGCAAGTGCATGAAGCCTACAACAAAGATTGTATAGTGCAAAGAGTCCAAGCTGGAGGTGGTGGGATGACCTTTTGGGCTGCTTTTCATGCAGGGGGCAAAACTGACCTGGTTGTTCTGAATGGAAACATGAACCAGTTCAAGTACAGGGCCATTCTGGAAGAAACATTGCTTCCATTTGCTCGTGCAGCCTTTCGAGGAAACTTTGTCTTCCAAGATGACATTGGAAGGGCTATAGCCAGAGGGCATTGGAAGGGCTATAGCCAGGGGGCATTGGAATAGCTATAGCCAGAGGGCATTGGAAGGGCTATAGCCAGAGGGCATTGGAAGGGCTATAGCCAGAGGGCGTTGGAAGGGCTATAGCCAGAGGGTATTGGAAGGGCTATCGCCAGAGGGCATTGGAAGGGCTATAGCCAGAGGGCATTGGAAGGGCTACAGCCAGAGGGCATTGGAAGGGCTACAGCCAGAGGGCATTGGAAGGGCTACAGCCAGAGGGCATTGGAAGGGCTACAGCCAGAGGGCATTGGAAGGGCTATAGCCAGAGGGCATTGGAAGGGCTATAGCCAGAGGGCATTGGAAGGGCTATAGCCAGAGGGCATTGGAAGAGCTTTGGTATGGTTGTGTTGGAAGGGCGATAGCCAGAGGGCATTGGAAGGGCTATCGCCAGAGGGCATTGGAAGGGCTATAGCCAGAGTGCATTGGAAGGGCTATAGCCAGAGGGCATTGGAAGGGCTATAGCCAGAGGGCATTGGAAGGGCTATAGCCAGGGGGCATTGGAATAGCTATAGCCAGAGGGCATTGGAAGGGCTATAGCCAGAGGGCATTGGAAGGGCTATAGCCAGAGGGCATTGGAAGGGCTATAGCCAGGGGGCATTGGAATAGCTATAGCCAGAGGGCATTGGAAGGGCTATAGCCAGAGGGCATTGGAAGGGCTATAGCCAGAGGGCGTTGGAAGGGCTATAGCCAGAGGGTATTGGAAGGGCTATCGCCAGAGGGCATTGGAAGGGCTATAGCCAGAGGGCATTGGAAGGGCTACAGCCAGAGGGCATTGGAAGGGCTACAGCCAGAGGGCATTGGAAGGGCTACAGCCAGAGGGCATTGGAAGGGCTACAGCCAGAGGGCATTGGAAGGGCTATAGCCAGAGGGCATTGGAAGGGCTATAGCCAGAGGGCATTGGAAGGGCTATAGCCAGAGGGCATTGGAAGAGCTTTGGTATGGTTGTGTTGGAAGGGCGATAGCCAGAGGGCATTGGAAGGGCTATCGCCAGAGGGCATTGGAAGGGCTATAGCCAGAGTGCATTGGAAGGGCTATAGCCAGAGGGCATTGGAAGGGCTATAGCCAGAGGGCATTGGAAGGGCTATAGCCAGGGGGCATTGGAATAGCTATAGCCAGAGGGCATTGGAAGGGCTATAGCCAGAGGGCATTGGAAGGGCTATAGCCAGAGGGCATTGGAAGGGCTATAGCCAGAGGGCATTGGAAGGGCTATAGCCAGAGGGCATTGGAAGGGCTATAGCCAGAGGGCATTGGAAGAGCTTTGGTATGGTTGTGTTGGAAGGGCGATAGCCAGAGGGCATTGGAAGGGCTATCGCCAGAGGGCATTGGAAGGGCTATAGCCAGAGTGCATTGGAAGGGCTATAGCCAGAGGGCATTGGAAGGGCTATAGCCAGAGGGCATTGGAAGGGCTATAGCCAGGGGGCATTGGAATAGCTATAGCCAGAGGGCATTGGAAGGGCTATAGCCAGAGGGCATTGGAAGGGCTATAGCCAGAGGGCATTGGAAGGGCTATAGCCAGAGGGCATTGGAAGGGCTATAGCCAGAGGGCATTGGAAGGGCTATAGCCAGAGGGCATTGGAAGGGCTATAGCCAGAGGGCATTGGAAGGGCTATAGCCAGAGGGCATTGAAGGGCTATAGCCAGAGGGCATTGGAAGGGCTATAGCCAGAAGGCATTGGAAGGGCTATAGCCAGAGGGCATTGGAAGGGCTATAGCCAGAGGGCATTGGAAGGGCTATAGCCAGAGGGCATTGGAAGGGCTATAGCCAGAGGGCATTGGAAGGGATTTGATTTTGTTGTGTTGGAAGGGCTATAGCCAGAGGGCATTGGAAGGGCTATAGCCAGAGGGCATTGGAAGGGTTATAGCCAGAGGGCATTGGAAGGGCTATAGCCAGAGGGCATTGGAAGGGCTATAGCCAGAGGGCATTGGAAGGGCTATAGCCCGAGGGCATTGGAAGGGCTATAGCCAGAGGGCATTGGAAGGGCTATAGCCAAAGGGCATTGGAAGGGCTATAGCCAGAGGGCATTGGAATGGCTATAGCCAGAGGGCATTGGAAGGGCTATAGCCAGAGGGCATTGGAAGGGCTATAGCCAGAGGGCATTGGAAGGGCTATAGCCAGAGGGCATTGGAAGGGCTATAGCCAGAGGGCATTGGAAGGGCTATAGCCAGAGGGCATTGGAAAGGCTTTGGTTTGGTTGTGTTCGAAGGGCGATAGCCAGAGGGCATGGGAAGGGCTATAGCCAGAGGGCATTGGAAGGGCTATAGCCAGAGGGCATTGGAATGGCTATAGCCAGAGGGAATTGGAAGGGCTATAGCAAGAGGGCATTGGACGGGTTATAGCCAGAGGGCATTGGAAGGGCTAGAGCCAGAGGGCATTGGAAGGGCTATAGCCAGAGGGCATTGGAAGGGCTATAGCCAGAGGGCATTGGAAGGGCTATAGACAGAGGGCATTGGAAGGGCTATACCCAGAGGGCATTGGAAGGGCTATAGCCAGAGGGCATTGGAAGGGCTATAGCCAGAGGGCATTGGAAGGGCTATAGCCAGAGGGCATTGGAAGGGCAATAGCCAGAGGGCATTGGACGGGCTATAGCCAGAGGGCATTGGAATGGCTAGAGCCAGAGGGCATTGGAAGGGCTATAGCTAGAGGGCATTAGAAGGGCTATAGCTAGAGGGCATTAGAAGGGCTATAGCTAGAGGGCATTAGAAGGGCTATAGCTAGAGGGCATTAGAAGGGCTTTCGCTAGAGGGCATTAGAAGGGCTATAGCTAGAGGGCATTGGAAGGGCTATAGCTAGAGGGCATTAGAAGGGCTACAGCTAGAGGGCATTAGAAGGGCTATAGCTAGAGGGCATTAGAAGGGCTATAGCTAGAGGGCATTAGAAGGGCTATAGCTGGAGGGCAGTAGAAGGGCTATAGCTAGAGGGCATTAGAAGGGCTATAGCTAGAGGGCATTAGAAGGGCTATGGCTAGAGGGCATTAGAAGGGCTATAGCTAGAGGGCTAAAGTGGGAGGTGGTGATGGCGCTAAAGTGGGAGGTGGTGATGGTGCTAAAGTGGGAGGTGGTGATGGCGCTAAAGTGGGAGGTGGTGATGGCGCTAAAGTGGGAGGTGGTGATGGCGCTAAAGTGGGAGGTGGTGACGGCGCTAAAGTGGGAGGTGGTGATGGCGCTAAAGTAGGAGTTGGTGATGGCGCTAAAGTGGGAGGTGGTGACGGCGCTAAAGTGGGAGGTGGTGATGGCGATAAAGTGGGAGGTGGTGATGGCGCTAAAGTGGGAGGTGGTGATGGCGCTAAAGTGGGAGGTGGTGATGGCGCTAAAGTGGGAAGTGCTGGTGGTGCTGAAGTGTGAAGTGGTGATGGCGATCAATGGGGAAGTGGTGATGGCAGTCAAGTGGGAATGGGAACAGCAAGGAGGAGCCATATGGAGGCACAGTGTGCACCCCTCCCTCCCCCCTCCCCCTTCAGCCCCAAATTTACTTGAGGCTGTTGATAACCCATCCTCGTTTTCCACAAAATACATACACAGCAAATGCCTCTTTGAGTACAGTTGTTTTCTGCATTGTCTAATATATGTATCTGAAAGATTGGGCTTAATGTGAAGGTGAAGGGGAAGCATGCAGCACATGGGGGATGGGGGAAGCAAAAGTTGAAATCCCACCCATGTTTTCCTCAATATGCCCGATGGCCGTTCCTTTGGGTCTGGATGAGTTGGACAGTTTTGTTGAGCTATTTGCTTTTGAACCATCAAAACAAAAGCAAATTTTGTGCTAAACACCAGAATGTTCCATTCAGTAAGTTATTGTTTGTCAGTGCATTTGAAATTTGAATGAAAAATGTGAGGGATTCATCCCATTGTATGCCCTTTTCCCTGGAATCTCATGTGATTGCAATTATGTTAATGATACAAGAATAATTGCCTGTGATTTATAGGGAGGAATCCATTCAGGGTGTGGGTATTTAAAACTGTAATTAACTCTACAAGCAATGGTCGAATTCTCACTGAGCAATTCCACGCTCTGCAGCATCTACATCTATATAATAATAGCGTAAGGACTCGACTTTGTTATCCCTTTTACGCCGCACCCAGTAACCCGATGCCCACGGCACCAATGGATTTACGATCTACGAACCACGCTCTTTGTTTATCACGTACAGCCATACTCGAAAAATCTGAATTAGCCGACGTTGGGGCCCAAAAGCATCCGAATAACTGCCGATACGACGCCATCTTATGACGCCATCGTATTGGCGTCTGCTGGGCGAAGGCGAAGCAAGCCGTCCGCTGAGTGGACAATCCAGAGCATGCATTTGTGCCGGTGTCGGCGATCGTTGTTCATATACGCACTCTTCATTCTCATCTTTCTTCCTAACTCTTACTCGGACAAGCAAATCCCCTATGCCATCCATAATGGTAAACTCTATCCATACACCACATCCTCCCTTCCGTGGATGTTCCACGGGTTTCGGCTAGTTCTTACTAAAAGGAGGTGTGTGTGTGTGTGTGTGTGTGTGTGTGTGTGTGTGTGAGTGTGTGTGTGTGTGTGTGTTTGTGTGTGTGTGTGTGTGTGTGTGTGTGTGTGTGTGTGTGTGTGTGTGTGTGTGTGTGTGTGTGTGTGTGTGTGTGTGTGTGTGTAAGGGATCACGGGTCCTCTTCGGCAAGGGATCACGGTTCACGGACCGTCACGGTCACGGTTCTTCGGCAAAAGCTGTTCAACTTTTTCATCGTTTTGTTCCAGGATCGTCACCGAACCTCGAACAGCTTCCAACTGCAGTTCGTTTGTCGTAATATTCCCAGGAAAGGTTTTAAAGATCCCTGTGAGGTTCTTTTTATCATTCTTGTTGCTCCATTTATCACCGGTATAATTTTGATGCTCTGCAGCCGCCAGGATCTTCGCACTTCATTTTGAGGTCCTGGTGTTTGGTAATTTTCTTGATTTCTGCGTTGTTTTGGCCAAAATTTATATATCCGGTATATCCGGACGCAATGCTTTGTTTTATACAGACTTGGCATTTAATATGGAATATTTTTTTTTTCTTGACTTGGGTTTACTTTCTTAACTCAGTATATCAATGTGGTGAGTTTCTTTTACACTTTGGTGATTTATTTGTTAAAAGAACCATGTCACTGATTGTCTGTCACAGCAAAAAGTCAACAACAGAATTATATCACAGGTGGCGTGGCAAAATGTACGGACAGGTGCATTTGACGATTGGCTTCACAGTCGGGTATACAAGGGTTGTTGCGTTTTGTATTAGTGGAAAACAACTGCTGCACGTCTCCAAAAGTTATTGCCGCTTCGTCTGGAGATGGTCCGTCAACTCGACAATGCTGTTTGTCATGGAGTGGTGGCTTTACGAAATTACGGCATGAAACAGCGTGCTATTGCTCGGCGGTATGGCATCACTCAAGGTCAGGTGTCAAAGATCCTGATTGTAAGGATTGTAAGGATTGTAAGGGCTATAGCCAGAGGGCATTGGAAGGGCTATAGCCAAAGGGCATTGGAAGGGCTATAGCCAGAGGGCATTGGAAGGGCTATAGCCAGAGGGCATTGGAATGGCTATAGCCAGAGGGCATTGGAAGGGCTATAGCCAGAGGGCATTGGAAGGGCTATAGCCAGAGGGCATTGGAAGGGCTACGGCCAGAAGGCATTGGAAGGGCTATAGCCAGAGGGCATTGGAAGGGCTATAGCCAGAGGGCATTGGAAGGGCTATAGCCAGAGGGCATTGGAAGGGCTATGGCCAGAGGGCATTGGAAGGGCTATAGCCAGGGGGCATTGGAATAGCTATAGCCAGAGGGCATTGCAAGGGCTATAGCCAGAGGGCATTGGAAGGGCTATAGCCAGATGGCATTGGAAGGGCTATAGCCAGAGGGCATTGGAAGGGCTATAGCCAGAGGGCATTGGAAGGGCTATAGCCAGGGGGCATTGGAAGGGCTATAGCCAGAGGGCATTGGAAGGGCTATAGCCAGAGGGCATTGGAAGGGCTATAGCCAGAGGGCATTGGAAGGGCTATAGCCAGGGGGCATTGGAAGGGATTTGATTTTGTTGTGTTGGAAGGGCCAGAGGGCATTGGAAGGGCTATAGCCAGAGGGCATTGGAAGGGCTATAGCCAGAGGGCATTGGAAGGGCTATAGCCAGAGATCATTGGAAGGGCTATAGCCAGAGGGCTTTGGAAGGGCTATAGCCAGAGGGCATTGACAGGGCTATAGCCAGAGGACATTGTAAGTGCTATAGCCAGAGGGCATTGGAAGGGCTATAGCCAGAGGGCATTTGAAGGGCTATAGCCAGAGGGCATTGGAAGGGATTTGATTTTGTTGTGTTGGAAGGGCTATAGCCAGAAGGCATTGGAAGGGCTATAGCCAGAGGGCATTGGAAGGGCTACAGCCAGGGGGCATTGGAAGGGCTATAGCCAGAGGGCATTGGAAGGGCTAGAGCCAGAGGGCATTGGAAGGGCTATAGCCAGAGGGCATTGGAAGGGCTATAGCCAGAGGGCATTGGAAGGGCTATAGCCAGAGGGCATTGGAAGGGCTATAGCCAGAGGGCTTTGTAAGGGCTATAGCCAGAGGGCATTGGAAGGGCTATAGCCAGAGGGCATTGGAAGGGCTATAGCCAGAGGGCATTGGAAGGGATTTGATTTTGTTGTGTTGGAAGGGCTATAGCCAGAGGGCATTGGAAGGGCTATAGCCAGAGGGCATTGGAAGGGTTATAGCCAGAGGGCATTGGAAGGGCTATAGCCAGAGGGCATTGGAAGGGCTATAGCCAGAGGGCATTGGAAGGGCTATAGCCAGAGGGCATTGGCAGGGCTATAGCCAGAGGGCATTGGAAGGGCTATAGCCAAAGGGCATTGGAAGGGCTATAGCCAGAGGGCATTGGAATGGCTATAGCCAGAGGGCATTGGAAGGGCTATAGCCAGAGGGCATTGGAAGGGCTATAGCCAGAGGGCATTGTAATGGCTATAGCCAGAGGGCATTGGAAGGGCTATAGCCAGAGGGCATTGGAAGGGCTATAGCCAGAGGGCATTGGAAGGGCTATAGCCAGAGGGCATTGGAAGGGCTATAGCCAGAGGGCATTGGAAGGGCTATAGCCAGAGGGCATTGGAAGGGCTATAGCCAGAGGGCATTGGAAAGGCTTTGGTTTGGTTGTGTTCGAAGGGCGATAGCCAGAGGGCATGGGAAGGGCTATAGCCAGAGGGTATTGGAAGGGCTATAGCCAGAGGGCATTGGAATGGCTATAGCCAGAGGGAATTGGAAGGGCTATAGCCAGAGGGCATTGGACGGGTTATAGCCAGAGGGCATTGGAAGGGCTAGAGCCAGAGGGCATTGGAAGGGCTATAGCCAGAGGGCATTGGAAGGGCTATAGCCAGAGGGCATTGGAAGGGCTTTGGTTTGGTTGTGTTGGAAGGGCTATAGCCAGAGGGCATTGGAAGGGCTATAGACAGAGGGCATTGGAAGGGCTATATCCAGAGGGCATTGGAAGGGCTATAGCCAGAGGGCATTGGAAGGGCTATAGCCAGAGGGCATTGGAAGGGCTATAGCCAGAGGGCATTGGAAGGGCAATAGCCAGAGGGCATTGGACGGGCTATAGCCAGAGGGCATTGGAATGGCTAGAGCCAGAGGGCATTGGAAGGGCTATAGCTAGAGGGCATTAGAAGGGCTATAGCTAGAGGGCATTAGAAGCGCTATAGCTAGAGGGCATTAGAAGGGCTATAGCTAGAGGGCATTAGAAGGGCTTTCGCTAGAGGGCATTAGAAGGGCTATAGCTAGAGGGCATTGGAAGGGCTATAGCTAGAGGGCATTAGAAGGGCTACAGCTAGAGGGCATTAGAAGGGCTATAGCTAGAGGGCATTAGAAGGGCTATAGCTGGAGGGCAGTAGAAGGGCTATAGCTAGAGGGCATTAGAAGGGCTATAGCTAGAGGGCATTAGAAGGGCTATGGCTAGAGGGCATTAGAAGGGCTATAGCTAGAGGGCTAAAGTGGGAGGTGGTGATGGCGCTAAAGTGGGAGGTGGTGATGGTGCTAAAGTGGGAGGTGGTGATGGCGCTAAAGTGGGAGGTGGTGATGGCGCTAAAGTGGGAGGTGGTGACGGCGCTAAAGTGGGAGGTGGTGATGGCGCTAAAGTGGGAGTTGGTGATGGCGCTAAAGTGGGAGTTGGTGATGGCGCTAAAGTGGGAGGTGGTGACGGCGCTAAAGTGGGAGGTGGTGATGGCGATAAAGTGGGAGGTGGTAATGGCGCTAAAGTGGGAGGTGGTGATGGCGCTAAAGTGGGAGGTGGTGATGGCGCTAAAGTGGGAAGTGCTGGTGGTGCTGAAGTGTGAAGTGGTGATGGCGATCAATGGGGAAGTGGTGATGGCAGTCAAGTGGGAATGGGAACAGCAAGGAGGAAGCATATGGAGGCACAGTGTGCACCCCTCCCTCCCCCCTCCCCCTTCAGCCCCAAATTTACTTGAGGCTGTTGATAACCCATCCTCGTTTTCCACAAAATACATACACAGCAAATGCCTCTTTGAGTACAGTTGTTTTCTGCATTGTCTAATATATGTATCTGAAAGATTGGGCTTAATGTGAAGGTGAAGGGGAAGCATGCAGCACATGGGGGATGGGGGAAGCAAAAGTTGAAATCCCACCCATGTTTTCCTCAATATGCCCGATGGCCGTTCCTTTGGATCTGGATGAGTTGGACAGTTTTGTTGAGCTATTTGCTTTTGAACCATCAAACCAAAAGCAAATTTTGTGCTAAACACCAGAATGTTCCATTCAGTAAGTTATTGTTTGTCAGTGCATTTGAAATTTGAATGAAAAATGTGAGGGATTCATCCCATTGTATGCCCTTTTCCCTGGAATCTCATGTGATTGCAATTATGTTAATGATACAAGAATAATTGCCTGTGATTTATAGGGAGGAATCCATTCAGGGTGTGGGTATTTAAAACTGTAATTAACTGTACAAGCAATGGTCGAATTCTCACTGAGCAATTCCACGCTCTGCAGCATCTACATCTATATAATAATAGCGTAAGGACTCGACTTTGTTATCCCTTTTACGCCGCACCCAGTAACCCGATGCCCACGGCACCAATGGATTTACGATCTACGAACCACGCTCTTTGTTTATCACGTACAGCCATACTCGAAAAATCTGAATTAGCCGACGTTGGGGCGCAAAAGCATCCGAATAACTGCCGATACGACGCCATCTTATGACGCCATCGTATTGGCGTCTGCTGGGCGAAGGCGAAGCAAGCCGTCCGCTGAGTGGACAATCCAGAGCATGCATTTGTGCCGGTGTCGGCGATCGTTGTTCATATACGCACTCTTCATTCTCATCTTTCTTCCTAACTCTTACTCGGACAAGCAAATCCCCTACGCCATCCATAATGGTAAACTCTATCCATACACCACATCCTCCCTTCCGTGGATGTTCCACGGGTTTCGGCTAGTTCTTACTAAAAGGAGGTGTGTGTGTGTGTGTGTGTGTGTGTGTGTGTGTGTGTGTGTGTGTGTGTGTGTGAGTGTGTGTGTGTGTGTTTGTGTGTGTGTGTGTGTGTGTGTGTGTGTGTGTGTGTGTGTGTGTGTGTGTAAGGGATCACGGGTCCTCTTCGGCAAGGGATCACGGTTCACGGACCGTCACGGTCACGGTTCTTCGGCAAAAGCTGTTCAACTTTTTCATCGTTTTGTTCCAGGATCGTCACCGAACCTCGAACAGCTTCCAACTGCAGTTCGTTTGTCGTAATATTCCCAGGAAAGGTTTTAAAGATCCCTGTGAGGTTCTTTTTATCATTCATGTTGCTCCATTTATCACCGGTATAATTTTGATGCTCTGCAGCCGCCAGGATCTTCGCACTTCATTTTGAGGTCCTGGTGTTTGGTAATTTTCTTGATTTCTGCGTTGTTTTGGCCAAAATTTATATATCCGGTATATCCGGACGCAATGCTTTGTTTTATACAGATGTAGGGGAATTTGTAGCAGGGGACTCAAGACTCCAATGACCGGACACAGGTTATACAAAACATCTGGTTTATTAACTGGTTATTCACTTCATTCCATTTACCAAATAATACCGCTTAATTCAATGGACCAAGTTAACTCTTTTCGCATGGTCCTTCTCGTTCGGCCGATGTTCCTCCGCCACTCCCGTTGGTCAGAGCTCCTGGTAACAAGTCCTCTCGACTCAACGTTTGCTCTCGTTTTTATGGACAAACTGGACTTAATCCCCTGTCCGCTGACCGTTAATCCTTTCTCCGCTAATGCCCCGAGGTCATGCATGTTCCAAGTCCTGGCATCAGCTCGCTCCCCTCCTGCTGTGAGTTCCGTTTACCAAACGATAGGGGGGTGTTCCAGCCAAGGGCTGTGACCAGGTGGACAAGAGATTATCATGTTCGGGCACATTCCTGACACTCATTTACGAACTCGTCTTACATCAGAAGTTTGCAGGTAAAATGTATCTGCTTCGTTACCAGTGTTAATTAATAAGTTACCAGTGCCAATTAATAAGTTACACTGAGTTACACTTCCACAATTCCCTCATCTTTTTGTTTTTTGTTTATATTAACCATTAATCTAAACATCAATATAAGTAAACAATCAATCACTACAAGTAAACATCATTACAAGTATAAGTAAATAATCAATCACTTTGGTAATCAAATTCCCTTGGGCATACACCGTCATCCTGCAAGAATCACAAAACATTTCGTTGGTCATTGACTCCTTCTAGTCTAGTAGGAAGTCTAGGTCCCCCTGCACCCCCCGGAGATATACTTCTAATCAGTGTTTCTAGATTGGAAACAATGTGTAGAAAATGACTAGCTATGGCCCCAAGCTGAAACAATGTCCCACATACCATTTTTATGCAAATTACTGCTGCCATTATCAAAAAAAGACTAGGTCCCCCTGCACCCCCCCCGGAGATATACTTCTAATCAGTGTTTTTAGATTGGAAAAAATGTGTAGAAAATGACTAGCTATGGCCCCAAGCTGAAACAATGTCCCACATACCATTTTTATGCAAATTACTGCTGCCATTATCAAAAAAACGATTTTTGACATATCTCAGCCAATATTGCAGATAATTGAAAAATGAAGGTGTCTAGACCCATGTTTTGAAGGGCATAGATCATGATAGAACTATTCATAACATGATTACATGTGTCTATGGTATACTAGTATGCTAATTAGTGCTTTATTTACAAAATAATCACAGTTTTACGAAATAATAGACTCATATTAAGGTCCGTCTACACAGACGTTAACACAAAGTTTTATTTTTCTAAATACCCTGTGAAATTCACCGAATGCCCTGTGAAACCTGGGATTCTTCTCCAGCTTTTTCAAGGGCCCGACTTTTCCCTTCCCTTTGAAGGCACTGGTGCAGTCTTCTCCGCTGAACACATAGTACCCCAGGAGAGTGGCACAGTAGTCCTCTCCCAGGGATTCTGCCAGCTCAGAGACGTTGACAAGTTGGCGATGCTTCCCTGACCCTGTATCCAGGTACACCGTCAGCTTGATGTTGTGGGCATGGTGGAGCAGGATCAGGAGGATGTCTGTGTCCGGTGTTCTGACTACAGCGTTCTTGTATCCGATGGTAGCAGCATGATGGAGGTACAGAACCACCCTGGTATCAGTCTCTTCCTGGTTGCTGTAGATCGTGGGGAGTTCACGTACCTCGACCTGAAACACAAAAAGGCACCGCATTTCAATCACCAGTCACTGCCAGTTTCAGTATATCTCCGGGGGGTGCAGGGGGACCTAGTCTTTTTTTGATAATGGCAGCAGTAATTTGCATAAAAATGGTATGTGGGACATTTTTTCAGCTTGGGGCCATAGCTAGTCATTTTCTACACATTTTTTCCAATCTAGAAACACTGATTAGAAGTATATCTCCGGGGGGTGCAGGGGGACCTAGTCTTTTTTTGATAATGGCAGCAGTAATTTGCATAAAAATGGTATGTGGGACATTTTGTCAGCTTGGGGCCATAGCTAGTCATTTTCTACACATTTTTTCCAATCTAGAAACACTGATTAGAAGTATATCTCCGGGGGGTGCAGGGGGACCTAGTCTTTTTTTGATAATGGCAGCAGTAATTTGCATAAAAATGGTATGTGGGACAATATTTCAGCTTGGGGCCATAGCTAGTCATTTTCTACACATTTTTTCCAATCTAGAAACACTGATTAGAAGTATATCTCCGGGGGGTGCAGGGGGACCTAGTCTTCCTACTAGACTATTCCATATCGTTCAATCTATTGCATTTGCATCACAAATATATTTTCAAAACAACACTTCACCATCACCAAGATACAACAATTTCACTTCATTTTCAAGTTTTGTAAAGCATCTGCACCATCTGGCAAAAACGTTTGCCTCCACACAAATGTTGACTTTGTTTGAAAGGAAGGGCTGATCACTTGTGTTTGAATCCTGGTATGAAACATTTTCTCCTAATGTCTTCATAGCTCCTGCACTACTTCGTGTAGGATTTCGCTGTTGTGGTAACATTGCGGAGTCATAGACTGACCCTGCTCTCCTTGTAGCATTCTTGCCACTTTTTGCTGTAAACCATAGTAATTCCTGAACAAGGCCTTCACCCAGTTGTAGTCGACTTGCCTCCTCCCTCATTGTGAGTGGGCAGCAAGTATTGGTGTGACGTTGATTGGCCAGCAAGATGTGGAACAGGGATGCCGGATGCATCCACAATGATGTTGGGACCATGGTGTTCAGGTCATTCATGGTCCTTACCAGGAGCAACCAGCAGAATCGTGCACAGCTGTTGTGACAAGGGCACAGCCGTTTTTTGCAGCTCCATGCTGGTTCCCCGGACGTTGGTGAAGTAATAACATATGTCCCCGCATTTCACAGAGGTTGCAGGTAAAATGTCGTTATCCTGCAACTTCTGATGTGGTGAATGTTCGAAGCCTTCAAACAAGAGTAAGTGATCGCCTTTCTTTCATATGTTGCAGTGTGATCCAGGCAAATGGTCACATTAATTTCCTTGGTGAAGGTAAGCATTCATCTCCAAGTTACACGGGAGAATGTCTTCATCATTCTTTGAGAAAGAGGGTGTATGCCATGATTAACTTCATTTTTTTAGCCACAAATTTTCTTTCTCGAACTTCTTCCCAATTACGTTAGCACTCCCTTCAAAATGTGATCTCGTCTTATCCTTATGCTCAGTCACATCTGAATCTGCTTTCCGCACACACTGAATCAGATAGGGTACATCTTACCATGAAATCAGCATAATCATGTATATCTTCCGACAGTTTCACATTCAACAATTTGTTGTTTTTCCTTAACACAAAAGTTATATTCATTTATATGCGTCACACAAATAATATTCAATCAGGTATGTATTTTATTACTAAACTAAGAATAGCATCCACAATTGCTTTCAGGTTAATATAGTTCAAAAATTAACTCATGCAGGTATTTTAGCACTACTCTAAGAAAATAAATTGTATATGATTACAATCACAAACGGGAATACCTAATTCCCAACAACAATTTTCCCAAATCAACAAATTAAACATAATGTATTATTACCATAATTCCTCTCCACTTTTTCTTTTCCCTCTTTTTTTTTTCTTTTTTCTAACAGTGTGTCACTCGTGGTGATATGAGTTCACTGATATTGTAATTGACACAACTCATAACATTGTCGTTATGCCATTATCTTAATTCTACTGTTTCATTTGCAACATCACTTGATTTAATCTTTTAATCTCAGTATTTATGTCACCATAAAAGTCTTCCTTTTCTGGTTCCACATTTCTTTCCTCATTTGTCACTTCATGCGTTATCATCGTGTTGTTGGTTACCTTATTCAAACACACCGTCACTAAGGCTTTCAAGCAAGCCACCACTAAAACAATTGCCAATATAACTACTAAACCAACAAACAAATATTGGAGTATCTTAGCTACCACCCCTCCAAATGTGTTTCCCAACCATGCAAAGGCACCCCCTTTTATATAATCGTGGTATCTTGCTCCCTCTTGTCTGATTGTATCGGCTATGTTATAAATTTCTTCTGACTCATCAGGTATGTACGTACAGCAATCTGTACCAATGACTGCACATGTACCTCCTTTTTCTGCTAACAGCATATCTAATGCCATACGATTTTGTAATGCCATCGTTCTTGTTGCTGCCAGCTCTCTTGTAAGTTTTTCCAATCCACTTGCTGTTTTATTTGCCAACTTCTCCATAGCCAATGCCATGTGCCTGAGTTCTCGCCCTGCCTTCCAGGTTCCATAAAATGGAAATATTACCATTCCAATCCATTCCCCCATGCTAATAGTTCTTTTCTGCCTAGAATGCAGGATATGCGTTGGTGACTTTGTTAACAGGCGCATGTGTGGAAGCACAAACCCAAGAAAACATGATCCTGACCATGTCAGTGGGAGATACGCATACGCCTTGTGTCCACATATAAAATATGTATTATTATAGGTCCATGTCGTATCTGACATCCAAGTTCCTTCCCAATACAAAGATATCATCTTTAAGCTAGTGTTCTTTACTGGGACAAGCAATCTCATATAGCCCAACTCGTAACTATAATGGTGGCAGGTGGAGTTTCCCATCAACTTATTATTCTCTGTGGTTCGATGTCGGATGAAACATAGGAGCCCTTTTATTTGTTGTTGAATAGTTACGTAAGGGGGCATAACTTCATTGTCATATTTAGGCCTATAACTGTCTTCAAATTCCTCACATTGATATCCCCCTTTTTCCCAACTAGTATCCCCTAGCATCATCGACATTGGTAAATCAGGTCGTATTGTTGCTACCAACCTCTGTGGGAAGCGACTACATAATTCATCCCAAACAAAAGGAACTGCCTCCAATGGTACTCCGTTCTCACTAGAATGCGGCATTTGTGTGCATATCCAACAATTACTTTCATTTGCTATATCAGCCCTTGTGTGGGCTAAATGTAAAAAAGTATTAATCCCGTGTAATCCATCGGGTTCTAAAGGTGTGTCCCTTTCTTCCATTAAACTTCTTTTTTGCTTATGTCGTCCCGCATAATCATATATCTGTATGTCGGCCACCAATGTTGCGTTTTGTTCTCTTATTACCCCGAAACAATGTATGCAACACATAGTCCCCACTACAAGAGAACTCATTCCTAGGATGAATATCACCATTTTCAAGGAGTATCCGAAGTAGAAGTCTCTGTTTTCCCCTGATTTGTCGGCTTGTCTTGATAAGGTCTTTCCCTTTGTCCCACCTGTAGCCATCTGTAAAACATGTGAGCTACCCCTTGTATATGTTCACACCTCTAACATAATTATATGTCCATGACATTCAACATTATATACCAAACTTCCTAACCTTTGTAAGCTTCCTAACAGGTAAATAAAAAATCCCTTAATATGTAGCATAAATCAGATTATTTGTCTTACCCTGATCCCCCTATCTCCCGGGGTTGAACTCAATCCCCTTGGTCATGAGTGTAGTTGTGATACAATTTTTTTTACTCATGTTGTATTAATATCAGCCGGTAATTGTATGTCATGTAGGCAAATAAATGTCACTATCCCAAGTAGGAATATCACATGTTGAAAATGTAATGTTTATCAATGCAAGGGGTGTTAAAATGTAATTCAAATGACTGTAAATCACAACTATCATTTATCTGCCACTGAATGTTCTGCTGGGCTGTTAGGTGCAGCCTCATTTTCTGTGGGATCGTCCACCTTAGCCCCATGTGCTTGTTTGCAATGAGGGGCATGAATCCAACTTTCTATTTTGGGTCCATATTTTTCCTATTCTTATCAATATCCTATGGTTTGTCATTTCGTTCCAAGATACCGCAACCAAAGGTTTTAACCAAAGCTCTACCAAACTATTTCCAATTTGAACAAAAATGCCAGTGAAACAATGATTCGAAGAATTAACTTCAAGGGGTCAATAAATTTATTCTATAGCCAGATCTAATTTTCCCATCCAATAGTTTGCCTTGCCACAGTTTGCCTTGCCCTATGATGTCACATTGAAATTACCCTTTCAGTTCCCACCATAATTTATCCAAATTTGACTATACACCCATTTACATGTCAGTCGACCACTGACCTATCAATCATGCGAAACAATAGTCCGAAATTCCCACCTGATCATCATGTGACCCTTGTCCCTTGGTTTAAAATTTGCAAAGCAATTGTTCCAACTTTGTAAATTTAAAATTGTGTGCCCAACATAAAAGATCCAATTTCGGCATGTGATCAATTAATTACTAATTTGCTTACAAGCAAAAGAAAAAATGAATAATTCTTGCTCCGAAAACTTTTCAGACCCAAGAATCATCGACAGTTATTCATGTTTGTCCAGTAATCGAATCTGTTGAGGCCAATCATCATTTGGGATTTGCAGCAATGAAGGCCTAATCATTGTCTGAGGTACCGGTATGCACTGGTACCCTTGATCTTGGTTTGCCCCATGACCTTGTCCTCCTGTTGACATACGGACATCTTCTTCTCCAATGTCCCATCTTTCCACACTCGAAACACCGGTTTCTGTCGTTTCCTGGTCTGTGCACCTGTGCATTTGTATTGCTGGGCTGCATCTCTACATCCCTGAGTTGCCACTGCAATCTCTCGTTGTCTCCTGAAACACGAAAAAATTCTCTGTACCGTCCTTTTTGGGGAGACAACTGGAAATCAGATGGGACAACCGTCACTTTCATTCCTAATTTCGAGGGCAGTTGTGCATTTGTCTCCTCCACTGTATCCTGTATCCTTTTTATTTTAAGTTCTAGATCCGTTATCCGTTCTTGCTGTTCCCGTTGTCTGGATTCACCATCCCAAAGATGGAATGCAAGCCAGTCTACCGTTAGATTCTGTCTCTTCCTGGCTTTCAATCTTTGTTCCAATCTTTCCAATCGACTTCGCTCAAATGTACCATCTCTTGGAAACTCCTCATCATGTCCCTTTGTCCACAAATACCAATTCTCGACCTGCCTTATAGCTTCTGCACCATAACGGTCGTACATATGATGTGTACAAGTACCTTTTTGTGGAATCTCTGGTTGTCCTTGTGTATTCTTGCAGGCTCCATTTCCCATTCTGCCTTTTATCAAAGTAGCGTTGGATGTGTTGTAGTTTGTTCCTCTAAAGCTTCACTCGTACCTCCAGGAAGGGTCTCTCCACCTGTTCACACGGTGATTTCCAGAGAATCTCCCTCAGCTGTGGCTTTTGCACAATCCAATCTCACAGATCAGTATTTGCAGATGAGCCGGAGGGTCAGTATGAAATGGGTGAATCCTCAGGTGTCCGCTCTGTTGACGGGGAAATCACACAATGGTAACCGCACATATATATCTGTATATAAACTCACCACCTTGCTCAATTTTCCCAGGTTGTCTCCACATTGTTAATATCTCGCAAAGATATCAAAGCTTCTTTCTTGAGACCGCATTTTCATCAATCAAACAATCAATATATTCAATTCAATTTATTCAGTTCAATTTATTCAGTTAAATTTATTCAATTAAATTCAATCAATTAGATTCAATCAATTAACAATTCAATCAATTATTCAATTTCAATTAATTCATCAATATTCATCAATAAATCAAATTAATCATTTTGGATGACTCCTTGCATAAGCCCTTTCCACAATGATGTCAGGACAGGTCCATCCATTGACCGTCACCTCTGGTTCGTACCTCATGTTAATTGATGAATCACCGTCCTGTCCTAGGGTCATATCTGACATATTTCCCCATTTTGCCTGGTCTCCACAAATTTTCTTTGCAACCACTAAAGGCAACTCATCCTTCATTCGTGAGACAGCCAATATGGATGGCAGATATTAAAGTTCTTTGGGAAAAATATCTCATCATTTTTCTTTTAATAGTACCCAAATCTCTTGGCAATATAAATTTCGTAAAACTCCTGAAATAAGACTGTAAAATTCCTTCAACCATGCTAAATTTTAAAACTCCATCGCTTGTAACACCCAATTTATCCCATAGGGCTTGAAAGTTCTTTCCCAAGTTCATGCAGCATTCTGCATTTGAACCCTATGATATCATTCATAATAATCATCATGATTTTATAGTCATGGTCCTATCATAATCATCTATTTAAAACGAACATTTCCTTTATCACCACAGCTATGTGGTATAATCAACAATAGAATAAAACTGTACATAGCAACAGGCTACCTCATGGCCACTTAGTATACCTATTGACAATAAGTCATAACAATATCGAATAATCATTGAACAATTCAAAAATCGCTTCCACTGCTCCAGCCGCAGCATTCGTTATTTTGTTTGCTCATTCACTATTCCTGATTCGTCATCAAGGATCTCCATCATCACACAGCGTACTTAATTCCGCATTTTAATGAGAATTCAACAGGAATTTACGACTCAAAGGAAAAAGAACGAGCAGACCTTTTGCAGGATGATCGTTACAAAAATCGTTACATATATTAAAGTATTTATAATGTCGACAAATCATATCTTAATTCTTACAAAAATTTGCTTCTTTGAATAAATCACAGCACCGGGAGAACCAGCTCCAAAAAATGGATCTTTGTGTTTATTCAGCACCCTAGTAATTGGCTCTTTGTGTACTAATTACACAGCACCCAGGCCCCGCTCATATGGGTCTTTGTGCAGCGCTGCACAGCACCTGAGCAAAAGGGGTTTCATCTACATTTTCCTTATCCGGTGTACCATCCGTGATATTTGTTTGCTCATTCACTATTCCTGATTCGTCATCAAGGATCTCCATCATCACACAGCGTACTTAATTCCGCATTTTAATGAGAGTTCAACAGGAATTTACGACTCAAAGGAAAAAGAACGAGCAGACATTTTGCAGGACGATAACTGGAATTAGTCGTGAAAATATATCCAAAATACACAAAAATACACACCCACACAAATAAACAACATTTATTCCGTTTAACAGAACAAACATTTCCTCTATCATGACATGCATGTCTTCAAAATTATATGACCAAGAGAAAAAGTAAAATTAATTAAAAACTGCGGGCAGTGATGATCCGGGGACCATACCGCTCCATCCTGATTGGACGAGTGCGTGCTAGAGTCGTTAACAACGACAGTCCAGATCCGATTGTTCAAAATTTCAACTCAATCGATCGAAAAATGAACGCAGGGATGCATTTTAAAGGTGCAGTGGCACTAACTGAGTTGCCACGAATATGGCCACGAAATTGCCAATATGGCCAATATGACAGCCACAAAATATTTTCCTTAATCAATTGGCTCATAGCATAACCAATCTGCAAGTATTTCATCCGAAGATGTATCTCTGAGGACTTTTAATTAAATAAGTCATTTATAAATCAACGAGTTAATTTATTAAATGATTAATCAATAAATCAAAATTATCCTTGACAGCCACATCACTTGGTCAGTGTCATGTCCAAATATCAGCTTCCTTACTCAAAAGGTGCCTGAGTTAATGTAATGTAATTACTGTAATAAGATTACTGCAATTACTGTAATGATTACTGTAATTACTGTAATTACCGGAACTGTAATTACTGTAATTACCTCAGGTAATTACTGTAATGTAATTACTGTAATTTAATAAGAAATGTAATTAATTAAATAAGTACTTCATTAATCGCTCATAATTAAATAACTCGTGAATTCTTATCCGATTTATTTAACATTTGAGTGTCCCCAAAACGTTGGAGCAAAACGTTGCAACAACGAAAGTGAAACGTTGTAGCGACGTTGTGGAAACGTTAGCACAACCCAACATTTGAATGTTCCCAAAACGTTGGAGCAAAACGTTGCAACAACGAAAGTGAAACGTTGTAGCGACGTTGTGGAAACGTTAGCAAAACTCAACATTTGAATGTTCCCAAAACGTTGGAGCAAAACGTTGCAACAACGAAAGTAAAACGTTGTAGCGACGTTGTGGAAACGTTAGCAAAACTCAACATTTGAATGTTCCCAAAACGTTGGAGCAAAACGTTGCAACAACGAAAGTTAAACGTTGTAGCGACGTTGTGGAAACGTCAGCAAAACCCAACATTTGAATGTTCCCAAAACGTTGGAGCAAAACGTTGCAACAACGAAAGTGAAACGTTGTAGCGACGTTGTGGAAACGTCAGCAAAACCCAACATTTAAATGTTCACAAAACGTTGGAGCAAAACGTTGCAACAACGAAAGTGAAACGTTGTGGTGACGTTGTGGAAACGTCAGCAAAACCCAACATTTAAATGTTCACAAAACGTTGGAGCAAAACGTTGCAACAACGAAAGTGAAACGTTGTGGCGACGTTGTGGAAACGTCAGCAAAACCCAACATTTAAATGTTCACAAAACGTTGGAGCAAAACGTTGCAACAACGAAAGTGAAACGTTGTGGCGACGTTGTGGAAACGTCAGCAAAACCCAACATTTAAATGTTCACAAAACGTTGGAGCAAAACGTTGCAACAACGAAAGTGAAACGTTGTGGCGACGTTGTGGAAACGTCAGCAAAACCCAACATTTAAATGTTCACAAAACGTTGGAGCAAAACGTTGCAACAACGAAAGTGAAACGTTGTGGTGACGTTGTGGAAACGTCAGCAAAACCCAACATTTAAATGTTCACAAAACGTTGGAGCAAAACGTTGCAACAACGAAAGTGAAACGTTGTGGCGACGTTGTGGAAACGTCAGCAAAACCCAACATTTAAATGTTCACAAAACGTTGCAACAACAAATGATCACAAGTAATTATCACATTGCAATGACCTCTAAACATTCCTAAACCAATATCCCATTAAAATCCCATTAAAATCCCATTAAATCCCATATCTTGTCACCCTTTGCATTGTTGAAAGCAATTAATTCCATAACTCAATATTACCTCAATTTATATATACTAGGGCGTGCCCGCACGTACGTGCTTGCCCGTACGTGCTTGCAAAAAACATGCGTGCAAACAACAACAACAAATTTTCTTTGAAACCACGTGGCAGTAACGACCACAGAACCCCCCCCCCCCCTCTATTTACATGAAATGGTTTGGTCCATTCGCAAAGCCAAAGCGAACGACCACAGAACCCCCCCCCCCCCCTCTATTTACATGAAATGGTTTGGTCCATTCGCAAAGCCAAAGCGAACGACCACAGAACCCCCCCCCCCCCCCCTCTATTTACATGAAATGGTTTGGTCCATTCGCAAAGCCAAAGCGAACGGCTTGCGAGTACGGTGACCATACCTTGGGACCCACTTGTCCGATTAATTTCAAACCTTGAAAAGGCACATCCTCGGGTCTCCAGCAATATACCTGGCAAGTTTCAAGTATATCGGACCGGTAGTTTGTCGAGAAACAGCGGTCGCATTCAGACAGACCGACACACACACAACCAAAACGACGCTCAGTAGAGAGCATATCTCCGCCTTGGTGAACAGTTTATGTTTTGTATCCCACTGATAGGCCGGATCTGGATTCGGACCTGAACCCAAAATGGAATCGGCGTGTTTTTGTCACCTCCCCAACTCATCCACCAGGTTCATTCACTCATCCATAACTTTTTTTAATATATGAATAATATTAAAATAATAACATTAATAAGTATATTATGTTAAATATAATGTATATCGCTTTTCACCCGATCTCTTGATGGTGAAGAATCACTTTAAACAATTCTCGTAGCCGGATTCGCACCTGGGTCTTCACCAAAATCCAATCATTTCGTCGTGTCACCCATGCTATCTATCTGGCAAATTTCGTCAAAAAAACAACAGCACTGGTTTTGTTTCCTGGAAGCTTCCTGCAAAACGCTTTGCTTCTCGCAAAACGTCCGCCAATGGGAAGTAAAGGGAGGGAGAAGGAGCGGGAGCAAGAGACAGGGTGCCGGAATGGACATGAGGGACAATGAGGGACAGTGAGGGAGTGTTGGTATGCAATTTTTATCCAATCGCCATCTTTCACAATAATTCTGGACCGGCATGAGGTGGGATTGTCTGTCATGAATTTATTTGTTGATCGAACGAGTTTTAATTTGTCTAAATCCGACCAGTCGTTCCAAAGATATAAGCCGTTTTGTCGCAATACCATAAATTGGAATGAGGTAAAAATATATATATATAAATATAATTCCCTTTCCCGGTTCCCTGTCGCACGCCGAGCAAGTCGAGTGCTTTGAACAAGTGCAAAAAAAAAATTAAAAAAAACTACTTTACCGGCCTTACACGTCCTGGAAGCAAATGGTCGCAAGGTGCACGCATGCTCCGTTTGCTCCCAGGTCACAGTAAGGCCTTTAATGACCAGCGCCGACCTTGTGCATTTGTATTTAGACAGCGCAAAAATACGTATTTACAGAAATCATTTAGGAAAACACGAATAAATAGAATCATTTAACACGTTTCATCCTTGTATTACCTATGGACAATCGCAAGTCCCACACACCAAATCCTCCATCTTCAGAATTCATATTTCATAATGGACAGATCCCCAAGACGTCATGCTTACCTTGACGACGTCCACTCGAAATTCCAGCGGTGCCTCCAGATTGTAGGGGAATTTGTAGCGGGGGACTCAAGACTCCAATGACCGGACACAGGTTTTACAAAAGATCTGGTTTATTAACTGGTTATTCACTTCATTCCATTTACCAAATAATACCGCTTAATTCAATGGACCAAGTTAACTCTTTTCGCATGGTCCTTCTCGTTCAGCCGATGTTCCTCCGCCACTCCCGTTGGTCAGAGCTCCTGGTAACAAGTCCTCTCGACTCAACGTTTGCTCTCGTTTTTATGGATAAACTGGACTTAATCCCCTGTCCGCTGACCGTTAATCCTTTCTCCGCTAATGCCCCGAGGTCATGCATGTTCCAAGTCCTGGCATCAGCTCGCTCCCCTCCTGCTGTGAGTTCCGTTTACCAAACGATAGGGGGGTGTTCCAGCCAGGGGCTGTGACCAGGTGGACAAGAGATTATCATGTTCGGGCACATTCCTGACACTCATTTACGAACTCGTCTTACATCAGAAGTTTGCAGGTAAAATGTATCTGCTTCGTTACCAGTGTTAATTAATAAGTTACCAGTGCCAATTAATAAGTTACACTGAGTTACACTTCCACACAGACTTGGCATTTAATATGGAATATTTTTTTTTTCTTGACTTGGGTTTACTTTCTTAACTCAGTATATCAATCTGGTGAGTTTCTTTTACACTTTGGTGATTTATTTGTTAAAAGAACCATGTCACTGATTGTCTGTCACAGCAAAAAGTCAACAACAGGATTATATCACAGGTGGCGTGGCAAAATGTACGGACAGGTGCATTTGACGATTGGCTTCACAGTCGGGTATACAAGGGTTGTTGCGTTTTGTATTAGTGGAAAACAACTGCTGCACGTCTCCAAAAGTTATTGCCGCTTCGTCTGGAGATGGTCCGTCAACTCGACAATGCTGTTTGTCATGGAGTGGTGGCTTTACGAAATTACGGCATGAAACAGCGTGCTATTGCTCGGCGGTATGGCATCACTCAAGGTCAGGTGTCAAAGATCCTGATTGTAAGGATTGTAAGGATTGTAAGGGCTATAGCCAGAGGGCATTGGAAGGGCTATAGCCAAAGGGCATTGGAAGGGCTATAGCCAGAGGGCATTGGAAGGGCTATAGCCAGAGGGCATTGGAATGGCTATAGCCAGAGGGCATTGGAAGGGCTATAGCCAGAGGGCATTGGAAGGGCTATAGCCAGAGGGCATTGGAAGGGCTACAGCCAGAGGGCATTGGAAGGGCTACAGCCAGAGGGCATTGGAAGGGCTACAGCCAGAGGGCATTGGAAGGGCTATAGCCAGAGGGCATTGGAAGGGCTATAGCCAGAGGGCATTGCAAGGGCTATAGCCAGAGGGCATTGCAAGGGCTATAGCCAGAGGGCATTGGAAGGGCTATAGCCAGAGGTCATTGGAAGGGCTATAGCCAGAGGGCATTGGAAGGGCTATAGCCAGAGGGCATTGGAAGGGCTATAGCCAGAGGGCATTGGAAGGGCTATAGCCAGAGGGCATTGGAAGACCTTTGGTTTGGTTGTGTTGGAAGGGCAATACCCAGAGGGCATTGGAAGGGCTATCGCCAGAGGGCATTGGAAGGGCTATAGCCAGAGTGCATTGGAAGGGCTATAGCCAGAGGGCATTGGAAGGGCTATAGCCAGAGGGCATTGGAAGGGCTATAGCCAGGGGGCATTGGAATAGCTATAGCCAGAGGGCATTGCAAGGGCTATAGCCAGAGGGCATTGGAAGGGCTATAGCCAGAGGGCATTGGAAGGGCTATAGCCAGAGGGCATTGGAAGGGCTATAGCCAGAGGGCATTGGAAGGGCTATAGCCAGAGGGCATTGGAAGGGCTATAGCCAGAGGGCATTGGAAGGGCTATGGCCAGAGGGCATTGGAAGGGCTATAGCCAGAGGGCATTGGAAGGGCTATGGCCAGAGGGCATTGGAAGGGCTATAGCCAGAGGGCATTGGAAGGGCTATAGCCAGAGGGCATTGGAAGGGCTATAGCCAGAGGGCATTGGAAGGGCTACAGCCAGAGGGCATTGGAAGGGCTACAGCCAGAGGGCAATGGAAGGGCTACAGCCAGAGGGCATTGGAAGGGCTACAGCCAGAGGGCATTGGAAGGGCTACAGCCAGAGGGCATTGGAAGGGCTATAGCCAGAGGGCATTGGAAGGGCTATAGCCAGGGGGCATTGGAATAGCTATAGCCAGAGGGCATTGGAAGGGCTATAGCCAGAGGGCATTGGAAGGGCTATAGCCAGAGGGCATTGGAAGGGCTATAGCCAGAGGTCATTGGAAGTGCTATAGCCAGAGGGCATTGGAAGGGCTATAGCCAGAGGGCATTTGAAGGGCTATAGCCAGAGGGCATTGGAAGGGATTTGATTTTGTTGTGTTGGAAGGGCTATAGCCAGAAGGCATTGGAAGGGCTATAGCCAGAGGGCATTGGAAGGGCTATAGCCAGGGGGCATTGGAAGGGCTATAGCCAGAGGGCATTGGAAGGGCTATAGCCAGAGGGCATTGGAAGGGCTATAGCCAGAGGGCATTGGAAGGGCTATAGCCAGAGGGCTTTGGAAGGGCTATAGCCAGAGGGCATTGGCAGGGCTATAGCCAGAGGACATTGTAAGGGCTATAGCCAGAGGGCATTGGAAGGGCTATAGCCAAAGGGCATTGGAAGGGCTATAGCCAGAGGGCATTGGAAGGGCTATAGCCAGAGGGCATTGGAAGGGCTATAGCCAGAGGGCATTGGAAGGGCTATAGCCAAAGGGCATTGGAAGGGCTATAGCCAGAGGGCATTGGAAGGGCTATAGCCAGAGGGCATTGGAAGGGCTATAGCCAGAGGGCATTGGAAGGGCTATAGCCAGAGGGCATTGGAAGGGCTATAGCCAGAGGGCATTGGAAGGTCTATAGCCAGAGGGCATTGGAAGGGCTATTCGGGGATTCATTCCTCCCACCTGCTTCAGACTTTCGCATACTTTGAGTTCTCTCCTGTAATTTGTTACTGGTTGCATCTCTGCCTGTCGGGAGCACAATGTCTTAAGAATATATTAATTTCAAAAGGTTACCTAAATTTCTGTTGGTTACCTGTCATTTTATTTCTGATGGCACACTGCATCTCCCTTGACACTACTACTACTACTACGACTACTACTACTACTGCTACTACTACTACTACTACTACTACTACTACTACTACTACAACTACTACTTTAATAGCCCCAATTACTCCCATGTTCTGGGGTCAGCCAGAGAACATTTTTGACCCAAATCTTGCATGAATCAGCTGGCAAAGCCTGACCTTCATTTTATGGTGGCCTTCATTTTTGTAATTTGATCAGGGTGCCGGTGTGTTCACTCAACTAAACTTCTCGAAGGACTCCCTGAGATCTTTAAGATCCACCAACAGCCAGTGCCAGCCGACAGGACATCCAGGTTAACGTCCTTACATTGAATTGTGCCCTTGTTGATGCCTCGTCTTGTATGCGAAACACCAGGGCGGAAGGTGATATCTCGGTCGGTAATCAAACACAGGCAAGCCAGCTCAGAAGACAGTGTGCATACCTCTAGTCCAGGCCATCTTGCCAGCCCTTCTTTGAAGCTTTGTAATCTACGCAGTAAATGAAACCTGGGTAAATGCCTTTTTCTCCCAAAAACCTCCTACATTTAAATCATCCTGACATTGTTCATTGGAGATTAAACAATTGATTTTTGTGTTTTAACACTGAGCTTTATTTATTTGTTTGCAGGAGTATCAAAGTCGCCTCGATGTGATCTACGGACCATTAAGTCACGAAATATTGGACGTGCTCGTACAGAACGTCGCTTCCAATGCCTGCATAGTTATCGCTGACTGCACATTGGTGGATGATATGTTCGGTTACCGTGTAGCTGAAGTCAAACCATCAAGACCAGACCTTCAAATTGCTCCTCTCACTGCACGATTGGAGGTCAAATCGCCTAGAGTGCATGGTCTTTACCTGCCGTGCTTTTCGTCCGAGTTCAGACATGCCATGGCTCAGTTGATTGCAATGCGAGACCATGAATATATTTCCATGACGCTGGACATGGGGGCATCATCTGCCGACGGTCCTTTTCTTGGCCTTTCTGATGTTTTCTATGCCATCGAACACCTTGTTGCCCATCGTAGTGTTGGCAAAATCATTGCAGAGCTTCTACAAAGAGACGGTTTTTGATTTGCATTTAATTGCTGGATTGTTCTTTAATCGCAAAATGTACAGTAACTGCATTCACGCACAGTGTTCCTTGTTTACGATGTAAGGTAATAGTCATGAATCTCTTGACTGCCTTTCTTTACATCATTGCTGGTTTTAAAAGTCTCTGATTACCTCCGCCCCCAAAGGTGGATGGAGGTTATGTTTTCACCCCTGTCTGTCTGTCTGTCTGTGAACAAGATATCTCAAAGTTGGAGACGGATTCGGACGAAGGTTGGCAGACAGGTAATGTATGTGACACGGACGAAATGATTAGATTTTGGTGAAGATCCGGATTCCGATCCGGCTAGTAGAATTTGCAAAGCGATTCTTCACCATTGGGAGAAGGGCATTGGAAGGGCTATAGCCAGAGGGCATTGCAAGGGCTATAGCCAGAGGGCATTGGAAGGGCTATAGCCAGAGGGCATTGCAAGGGCTATAGCCAGAGGGCATTGGAAGGGCTATAGCCAGAGGGCATTGGAAGGGCTATAGCCAGAGGGCATTGGAAGGGCTATAGCCAGAGGGCATTGGAAGGGCTATAGCCAGAGGGCATTGCAAGGGCCATAGCCAGAGGGCATTGGAAGGGCCATAGCCAGAGGGCAGTAGAAGGGCTATAGCCAGAGGGCATTGGAAGGGCTATAGCCAGAGGGCATTGGAAGGGCTATAGCCAGAGGGCATTGGAAGGGCTATAGCCAGAGGGCATTGGAAGGGCTATAGCCAGAGGGCATTGGAAGGGCTAGAGCCAGAGGGCATTGGAAGGGCTAGAGCCAGAGGGCATTGGAAGGGCTATAGCCAGAGGGCATTGGAAGGGCTATAGCCAGAGGGCATTGGAAGGGCTATAGCCAGAGGGCATTGGAAGGGCTATAGCCAGAGGGCATTGGAAGGGCTATAGCCAGAGGGCATTGGAAGGGCTATAGCCAGAGGGCATTGGAAGGGCTATAGCCAGAGGGCATTGGAAGGGCTATAGCCAGAGGGCACTGGAAGGGCTAGAGCCAGAGGGCATTGGAAGGGCTCTAGCCAGAGGGCATTGGAAGGGCTATAGCCAGAGGGCATTGGAATGGCTACAGCCAGAGGGCATTGGAAGGGCTATAGCCAGAGGGCATTGGAAGGGCTTTGGTTTGGTTGTGTTGGAAGGGCGATAGCCAGAGGGCATTGGAAGGGCTATAGCCAGAGGGCATTGGAAGGGCTCTAGCCAGAGGGCATTGGAAGGGCTATAGCCAGAGGGCATTGGAATGGCTACAGCCAGAGGGCATTGGAAGGGCTATAGCCAGAGGGCATTGGAAGGGCTTTGGTTTGGTTGTGTTGGAAGGGCGATAGCCAGAGGGCATTGGAAGGGCTATAGCCAGAGGGCATTGGAAGGGCTATAGCCAGAGGGCATTGGAAGGGCTATAGCCAGAGGGCATTGGAAGGGCTATAGCCAGAGGGCATTGGAAGGGCTATAGCCAGAGGGCATTGGAAGGGCTATAGCCAGAGGGCATTGGAAGGGCTATAGCCAGAGGGCATTGGAAGGGCTATAGCCAGAGGGCATTGGAAGGGCTTTGGTTTGGTTGTGTTGGAAGGGCTATAGCCAGAGGGCACTGGAAGGGCTAGAGCCAGAGGGCATTGGAAGGGCTCTAGCCAGAGGGCATTGGAAGGGCTATAGCCAGAGGGCATTGGAATGGCTACAGCCAGAGGGCATTGGAAGTGCTATAGCCAGAGGGCATTGGAAGGGCTTTGGTTTGGTTGTGTTGGAAGGGCGATAGCCAGAGGGCATTGGAAGGGCTATAGCCAGAGGGCATTGGAAGGGCTATAGCCAGAGGGCATTGGAAGGGCTATAGCCAGAGGGCGTTGGAAGGGCTATAGCCAGAGGGTATTGGAAGGGCTATCGCCAGAGGGCATTGGAAGGGCTATAGCCAGAGGGCATTGGAAGGGCTATAGCCAGAGGGCATTGGAAGGGCTACAGCCAGAGGGCATTGGAAGGGCTACAGCCAGAGGGCATTGGAAGGGCTACAGCCAGAGGGCATTGGAAGGGCTATAGCCAGAGGGCATTGGAAGGGCTATAGCCAGAGGGCATTGGAAGGGCTATAGCCAGAGGGCATTGGAAGAGCTTTGGTTTGGTTGTGTTGGAAGGGCAATAGCCAGAGGGCATTGGAAGGGCTATCGCCAGAGGGCATTGGAAGGGCTATAGCCAGAGTGCATTGGAAGGGCTATAGCCAGAGGGCATTGGAAGGGCTATAGCCAGAGGGCATTGGAAGGGCTATAGCCAGAGGGCATTGGAAGGGCTATAGCCAGGGGGCATTGGAATAGCTATAGCCAGAGGGCATTGGAATAGCTATAGCCAGAGGGCATTGGAAGGGCTATAGCCAGAGGGCATTGGAAGGGCTATAGCCAGAGGGCATTGGAAGGGCTATAGCCAGAGGGCATTGGAAGGGCTATAGCCAGAGGGCATTGGAAGGGCTATAGCCAGAGGGCATTGGAAGGGCTATAGCCAGAGGGCATTGGAAGGGCTATAGCCAGAGGGCATTGGAAGGGCTATAGCCAGAGGGCATTGGAAGGGCTATAGCCAGAGGGCATTGGAAGGGCTATAGCCAGAGGGCATTGGAAGGGCTATAGCCAGAGGGCATTGGAAGGGCTATAGCCAGAGGGCATTGGAAGGGCAATAGCCAGAGGGCATTGGAAGGGCTATAGCCAGAGGGCATTTGAAGGGCTATAGCCAGAGGGCATTGGAAGGGATTTGATTTTGTTGTGTTGGAAGGGCTATAGCCAGAGGGCATTTGAAGGGCTATAGCCAGAGAGCATTGGAAGGGATTTGATTTTGTTGTGTTGGAAGGGCTATAGCCAGAGGGCATTGGAAGGGCTATAGCCAGAGGGCATTGGAAGGGCTATAGCCAGAGGGCATTTGTGAAGGTAGGCATTCATCTCCAAGTTACACGGGAGAATGTCTTCATCATTCTTTGAGAAAGAGGGTGTATGCCACGATTAACTTCATTTTTTAGCCACAAATTTTCTTTCTCGAACTTCTTCCCAATTCCGTTAGCACTCCCTTCAAAATGTGATCTCGTCTTATCCTTATGCTCAGTCACATCTGAATCTGCTTTCCACACACACTGAATCAGATAGGGTACATCTTACCATGAAATCAGCATAATCATGTATATCTTCCGACAGTTTCACATTCAACAATTTGTTGTTTTCCCTTACAACATTCAAAAAGTTATATTCATTTATATGCGTCACACAAATAATATTCAATCAGGTATGTATTTTACTACTAAACTAAGAATAGCATCCACAATTGCTTTCAGGTTAATATAGTTCAAAAATTAACTTGTGCAGGTATTTTAGCACTACTCTAAGAAAATAAATTGTATATGATTACAATCACAAACAGGAATATCTAATTCCCAACAACAATTTTCCCAAACCAACAAATTAAGCATAATGTATTATTACCATAATTCCTCTCCACTTTTTCTTTTTCCTTTTTTTTCCCTAACAGTGTGTCACTCGTGGTGATATGAGTTCACTGATATTGTAATTGACACAACTCATAACATTGTCGTTATGCCATTATCTTAATTCTACTGTATTCATTTGCAACATCACTTGATTTAATCTTTTAATCTCAGTATTTATGTCGCCATAAAAGTCTTCCTCTTGTGGTTCCACATTTCTTTCCTCATTTGTCACTTCATGCGTTATCATCGTGTTGTTGGTTACCTTGTTCAAACACACCGTCACTAAGGCTTTCAAGCAAGCCACCACTAAAACAATTGCCAATATAACTACTAAACCAACAAACAAGTCTGCTACTCCTTGTATATATTCATACCTATGACATAATTATATGTCGATGACATTCAACATTATATACCAAACTAACAAGCTTCCTAAAAGGTAAATAAAGAAAATCCCTTAATATGTAACATAAATCAGATTATTTGTCTTACCCTGATCCCCCTATCTCCCGGGGTTGAACTCAATCCCCTGATCATGAGTGTAGTTGTGATACATTTTTCACTCATGTTGTATTAATATCAGCAGGTAATTGTATGTCATGTAGGCAAATAAATGTCACTATCTTCCCTAATTCAAGTAGGAATATTAAATGTTGAAATTGTAATGTTTATCAATGCAAGGGGTGTTAAAATGTAATTCAAATGAATGTATATCACGACTATCATTTATCCGCCAATGAATGTTCTGCTGGGCTGCTAGGTGCAGCCTCATTTTCTGTGGGATCGTCCACCTTAGCCCCATGTGCTTGCTTGCAATGAGAGGCATGAATCCAACTTTCTATTTTGGGTCCATATTTGTTTCTATTCTTATCAGTCTCCTATGGTTTATCAATTCGTTCCAAGATACCGCAACCAAAGGTTTTAACCAAGGCTCTACCAAACTATTTCCAATGTGAACAAAAAATGCCAGTGAAACAATGATTCGAAGAATTAACTTCAAGGGGTCAATAAATTTATTCTATAGCCAGATCTAATTTTCCCATCCAATAGTTTGCCTTGCCACATGTCATATTATAACACTTTAATAAACCTTCGAAAAATGTTTCCCATCTCAACAAATTTCCTTTTTACAAGTAGCCATGTGTAACTTACGTATTTAACTACAATTTCCTCTCAATTTGTTTGGCCTAACTGGCCGCAAAAGTGGCTGCCAGCATGCAGTACCGTTTTTATCTACCAAGGAAGTGCTCGTCCACACAAGACCTCTACCAAAATGTTGTTTGTAAAAACAAATCTGGGATTTCCGTTTACATGGATGCACTCTCAGGACATTTTCAGGCTGCTGTTAACAATCCACTATGATAAATTAATTCCTTTACCCACAATCAAATAATTAGTACAAATTGAGGATATTATCCCTATCACATTCTTTTATAGATTCATTATGTTGGATCTAATTTTTTCCAATAATTTTCCACTGCTGTAAGGAAGAACAATAGCTCTCATAAGTCTTAGTAATATCGTACTTAATTTGCCCAGCATCGAATAATTTATTTACTATCCTTTCTCATCTGTTAACCAGTGACTTTGTTTGAACTTCAGAACTGAAAACCCACAATAGTTCAAACCAGCAAAATTTTCTTTACTATTTTCCCATATCATCTATGCCTAAAACACATCCATACATACAGCACAATTTATATGCTGATAAAATTCAAGTTTATATATATAAAAATCCATGAGCAGAGTACTCTGGGAAGTCAGTGTAAGACCTCTCCAAAATTTGGCTAATTTTGTACTCCCACATTTTTATGAAGCTCATATCCATAAATAGCTTTGATTCTCATATAAATTCGATCACAATGGAATCCCAAGATTACTCCCAATTTTTTACTATTAATGAATAGCTGCTCATAACTCAGCAAGTCAAATCTTTATTCTCCATCTCCCTTGACAAAAGTGATAATTTTCATAATCAAATTATATTTCTATTTTTTATTTTTTTATTTTTTTTAATTTTACGAATTCTCTCGATATGCGATCCCATCCCCATGGAACTATCTATTTTCCAGACAAGGCACACTGTCGGTGTCAACAATCTTGTAAGATTGATACACAAAAACACTAACATTGACACACAAAATACCCACACACACATGCATTATGCGTATTTGTTTGCGTTGGAACCCTTATTTACAGATCCGGATGGGTGTCAACTTTATTTCAATTTCTCAAAATTTGTCCTTCAATTTTATAAGCGCTAATACACAAATGGACCAAAAAGTTTATTCTTAGAAAACCCCTATGACGTCACATTGACATTACCCTTTCAGTTCCCACAATAATTTATCCAAATTTGACTACCCACCCATTTGTATGTCAGTCGACCACTGACCTATCAATCGTGTGAAACAATAGTCGGGAATTCCCACCTGATCATGATGTGACTCTTGTCACTTGGTTTGCCAAAAAAATTGCAAAGCAATTGTTCCAAACTTTGTAAATTTAAAATTTTGTGCCCAACATAAAAGATCCAATTTCGGCATTTGATCAATTAATTATCAATTTGCTTACAAGCAAAAGAAAAATGAATAATTCTTGCTCCGAAAACTTTTCAGACCCAAGAATCATCGACAGTTATTCATGTTTGTCCAGTAATCTAATTTGTTGAGGCCAATCGTCATTTGGGATTTGTCGCAATGAAGGCCTAATCATTGTCTGAGGTATCGGTCAGCCCTGGTACCCTTGATCTTGGTTTACCCTATGAACTTGTCTTCCTTTTGGTATACGGACATCCTCTTTTCCAATGTCCCATCCGTCCACACTTGAAACACCGGTTTCTGTCGTTGCCTGGTCTGTGCACCTCTGCACTTGTATTGCTGGGCTGCATCTCTACATCCCTGAGTTGCCACTGCAATCTCTCGTTATCTCCTGAAACACGAAAAAATTCTCTGTACCGTCCTTTTTGGGGAGACAACTGGAAATCAGATGGGACAACTGTCACTTTCATTCCTAATTTCGAGGGCAGTTGTGCATTTGTCTCCTCCACTGTATCCTGTATCCTTTTTATTTTAAGTTCTAGATCCGTTATCCGTTCTTGCTGTTCCCGTTGTCTGGATTCACCATCCCAAAGATGGAATGCAAGCCAGTCTACCGTTAGATTCTGTCTCTTCCTGGCTTTCAATCTTTGTTCTAATCTTTCCAATCGACTTCGCTCAAATGTACCATCTCTTGGAAACTCCTCATCATGTCCCTTTGTCCACAAATACCAATTCTCGACCTGCCTTATAGCTTCGGCACCATAACGGTCGTACATATGATGTGTACAAGTACCTTTTTGTGGAATCTCTGGTTGTCCTTGTGTATTCTTGCAGGCTCCATTTCCCATTTTGCCTTTTATCAAAGTAGCGTTGGATGTGTTGTAGTTTGTTCCTCTAAAGCTTCACTCGTACCTCCAGGAAGGATCTCTCCACCTGTTCAAACGGTGATTTCCAGAGAATCTCTCTCACCTGTGGCTTTTGCACAATCCAATCTCACAGATCAGTATTTGCAGATGAGCCAGAGGGTCAGTATGAAATGGGTGAATCCTCAGGTGTCCACTCTGTTGAAGGGGAAATCACACAATGGTAACCGCACATATATATCTATATATAAACTCACCACCTTGCTCAATTTTTCAAGGTTGTCTTCACATTGATAATATCTCACAAAGATATTAAAGCTTCTTTCTTGAGACCGCATTTTCATCAATCAAACGATCAATATATTCAATTTAATTTATTCAATTCAATTTATCCAGTTAAATTTATTCAATTAAATTCAATCAATTAGATTCAATCAATCAACAATTCAATCAATTATTCAATTTCAATTAATTCATCAATATTCATCAATAAATCAAATTAATCATTTTGGATGACTCCTTACATAAGCCCTTTCCCCAATGATGTCAGGACAGGTCCATCCATTGACTGAGATCGAATCTCATCGGTCGTCACCTCTGGTTCATACCTCATGTCAATTGATGAATCACCGTACTGTCCTAGGGTCATATCTGACATATTTCCCCATTTTGCCTGGTCTCCACAAATTTTCTTTGCAACCACTAAAGGCAACTCATCCTTCATTCGTGAGACAGCCAAAATGGATGGCAGATATTAAAGTTCATTGGGAAAAATATCTCATCATTTTTCTTTTAATAGTACCCAAAATCTCTTGGCAATATAAATTTCGTAAAACTCCTGAAATAAGACTGTAAAATTCCTTCAATCATGCTAAATTTTGAAACTCCATCGCTTGTAACACCCAATTTATCCCATAGGGCTTGAAAGTTATTTCCCAAGTTCATGCAATCATTCTGCATTTGAACCCTATGATATCATTCATAATAATCATCATGATTTTATAGTCATGGTCCTATCATAATCATCTATTTAAAACGAACATTTCCTTTATCACCACAGCTATGTGGTATAATCAACAATAGAATAAAACTGTACATAGCAACAGGCTACCTCATGGCCACTTAGTATACCTATTGACAATAAGTCATAACAATATCGAATAATCATTGAACAATTCAAAAATCGCTTCCACTGCTCCAGCCGCAGCATTCGTCATTTTGTCTGCTCATCCGCGTGACCAAAACGAAATAAAGGGAGCTCAACCATTACACAGCACTTTTAATGGCGCATGCCATAGGAACTCAACGCAATTTCGACTCGGCCAGAAAAACGAGCAAATTTTGCAGGATGTTAACTGGAATTAGCCATGAAAATATATACAAAATACACAAAAATACACACCCACAAAAATAAACAACAAAACCCAAACAAACCCAAGGTCGACCCTCTTACACAGTAAATTACATCATTTCAGCATCGTATTGATTGCTGAAATATTCCAGGGTTTATACACACCTTAAAAGAGGTATGCGTGGTGTTGCCCCCTCCCACGTTTATTCCAGGGTTTATACACACCTTAAAAGAGGTATGCGTGGTGTTGCCCCCTCCCACTTTTAATTCCTCATTAAATTCCTCATTAAATTACTCATTAAATTACTCATTAAATTACTCATTAAATTACTCATTAAATTACTCATTAAATTACTTATTAAATTACTCATTAAATTACTCATTAAATTACTCATTAAATTACTCATTAAGTTACTCATTAAGTTACTCATTAAATTACTCATTAAATTACTCATTAAATTACTCATTAAGTTACTCATTAAGTTAATCATTAAATTACTCATTAAATTACTCATTAAATTACTCATTAAATTACTCATTAAATTACTCATTAAGTTACTCATTAAATTACTCATTAAATTACTCATTAAGTTACTCATTAAATTACTCATTAAATTACTCATTAAATTACTCATTAAATTACTCATTAAATTACTTATTAAATTACTCATTAAATTAACTTACATAGTTTCAGCATTGTATTGATTGCTGAAATATTCCAGGGTTTATACACACCTTAAAAGAGGTATGCGTGGTGTTGCCCCCTCCCACGTTTATTCCAGGGTTTATACATACCTTAAAAGAGGTACGCGTGGTGTTGCCCCCTCCCACTTTTAATTAAATTACATCGTTTCAATTAAAAACATCGCTTCTACTGCTCCAGCCACAGCATTCGTCACTTTGTCTGCTCATCCGCATGACCAAAACGAAATAAAGGGAGCTCAACCATTACACAGCGCTTTTAATGGCGCATGCCATAGGAACTTAACGCAATTTCGACTCGGCCAGAAAAACGAGCAAATTTTGCAGGATGTTAACTGGAATTAGCCGTGAAAATATATACAAAATACACAAAAATACACACCCACACAAATAAACAACATTTATTCCGTTCAACAGAACAAACATTTCCTATATCATGACATGCATGTCTTCAAAATTATATGACCAAGAGAAAAAGTAAAACTAATTAAAACTGCGGGCAGTGATGATCCGGGGACCATACCGCTCCATCCTGATTGGACGGGTGCGTGCTAGAGTCGTTAACAACGACAGTCCAGATCCGATTGTTCAAAATTTCAACTCAATCGATCGAAAAATGAACGCAGGGATGCATTTTAAAGGTGCAGTGGCACTAACTGAGTTGCCATGAATATGGCCACGAAATTGCCAATATGGCCATCACAAAATATTTTCCTTAATCAATTGGCTCATAGCATAACCAATCTGCAAGTATTTCATCCGAAGATGTATCTCTGAGGAATTTTAATTAAATAAGTCATTTATAAATCAACGAGTTAATTTATTAAATGATTAATCAATAAATCAAAATTTTCCTTGACAGCCACATCACTTGGTCAGTGTCATGTCCAAATATCAGCTTCCTTACTCAAAAGGTGCCTGAGTTAATGTAATGTAATTACTGTAATAAGATTACTGCAATTACTGTAATGATTACTGTAATTACTGTAATTACCGGAACTGTAATTACTGTAATTACCTCAGGTAATTACTGTAATGTAATTACTGTAATGTAATAAGAAATGTAATTAATTAAATAAGTACTTCATTAATCGCTAATAATTAAATAACTCATGAATTCTTATCCGATTTACTTAACATTTGAGTGTCCCCAAAACGTTGGAGCAAAACGTTGCAACAACGAAAGTGAAACGTTGTAGCGACGTTGTGGAAACGTCAGCAAAACCCAACATTTGAATGTTCCCAAAACGTTGGAGCAAAACGTTGCAACAACGAAAGTGAAACGTTGTAGCGACGTTGTGGAAACGTCAGCAAAACCCAACATTTGAATGTTCCCAAAACGTTGGAGCAAAACGTTGCAACAACGAAAGTGAAACGTTGTAGCGACGTTGTGGAAACGTTAGCAAAGCTGGTGCTCCTGCCTCACACCTGGCTCGGCTTCACGCTGTTGAATCCAAAGCTTTCAGAATCATTGGAATCTCCCGCGATGAAGCTATCTCTGAGGGCCTTTCACTCACTCACCGCAGGCAGGTAGGTGGTCTTTCTGTCTTCTACCGACTCCTCTCCGGCCTTGCTCCCCCATCTCTCTCTGTGCTCTGTCCCCCAAATATTCCTACAGGTCGCACAAGATCTGCCAGCCACCCTCTGATGGTTAAACTGCCGAAATCTCGTCTCTCTGCTCACCTTCACTCTTTCATTCCTCTTTTCTCCCGCCTCTGGAACAAACTCCCACACTCACTTCAATCACACTCATCCCTCCAGGTCTTCAAAACAGCTGTTCACCACCATCTCTTATCTTCCCCCATCCAAAACCTTGATCTTTTCTACCCCCACTAATTCACCCCAGATCCACCTTGTTTGAAATTCCAACTTCTTTCCTGGAAGTCTTGGCAGTGTCCATATGTTTTATACCACTCCCACCCCCCCCCCCTTCCCATGCCTCCCCCCCAAAGCCCTCTCCCTCCCACAGTTCTCTCGATGTCTCCATGTCTCTCGGTCCCTGCTCTCAAATGTTGTGTTTGTGTCCTTCCCCCTCTCTCCCCATCTTGTCTACCGCTCGGGATGTTATTTGTTTTGTGTGTCTGTTTGTCTTTCTGTGTGATTAATGTTCGCTCTTTCACGAGCCTCGATCTTGTATACAAAAAAAAAAAGAAGCAAAAAAAAAGAAGAAAAAAAAGAAAGTAAACCCAAGTCAAGAAAAAAAAAAATTCCATATTAAATGCCAAGTCTGTATAAAACAAAGCATTGCATCCGGATATACCGGATATATAAATTTTGGCCAAAACAACGCAGAAATCAAGAAAATTACCAAACACCAGGACCTCAAAATGAAGTGCGAAGATCGTGGCGGCTGAAGAGCATCAAAATTATACCGGTGATAAATGGAGCAACAAGAATGATAAAAAGAACCTCACAGGGATCTTGAAAACCTTTCCTGGGAATATTACGACAAACGAACTGCAGTTGGAAGCTGTTCGATGTTCGGTGACGATCCTGGAACAAAACGATGAAAAAGTTGAACAGCTTTTGCCAAAGAACCGTGACCGTGACGGTCCGTGAACCGTGATCCCTTACACACACACACACACACACACACACACACACACACACACACACACACACACACACACACACACCTCCTTTTAGTAAGAACTAGCCGAAACCCGTGGAACATCCACGGAAGGGAGGATGTGGTGTATGGATAGAGTTTACCATTATGGATGGCATAGGGGATTTGCTTGTCCGAGTAAGAGTTAGGAAGAAAGATGAGAATGAAGAGTGCGTATATGAACAACGATCGCCGACACCGGCACAAATGCATGCTCTGGATTGTCCACTCAGTGGACGGCTTGCTTTCGCCTTCGCCTGTCCAATCAGCGGACGGCTTGCTTCGCCTTCGCCCAGCAGACGCCAATACGATGGCGTCGTAAGATGGCGTCGTATCGGCAGTTAATCGGATGCTTTTGGGCCCCAACGTCGGCTAATTCAGATTTTTCGAGTATGGCTGTACGTGATAAACAAAGAGCGTGGTTCGTAGATCGTAAATCCATTGGTGCCGTGGGCATCGGGTCACTGGGTGCGGCGTAAAAGGGATAACAAAGTCGAGTCCTTACGCTATTATTATATAGATGTAGATGCTGCAGAGCGTGGAATTGCTCAGTGAGATTTCGACCATTGCTTGTACAGTTAATTACAGTTTTAAATACCCACACCCTGAATGGAATCCTCCCTATAAATCACAGGCAATTATTCTTGTATCATTAACATAATTGCAATCACATGAGATTCCAGGGAAAAGGGCATACAATGGGATGAATCCCTCACATTTTTCATTCAAATTTTAAATGCACTGACAAACAATAACTTACTGAATGGAACATTCTGGTGTTTAGCACAAAATTTGCTTTTGTTTTGATGGTTCAAAAGCAAATAGCTCAACAAAACTGTCCAACTCATCCAGACCCAAAGGAACGGCCATCGGGCATATTGAGGAAAACATGGGTGGGATTTCAACTTTTGCTTCCCCCATCCCCCATGTGCTGCATGCTTCCCCTTCTCCTTCACATTAAGCCCAATCTTTCAGATACATATATTAGACAATGCAGAAAACAACTGTACTCAAAGAGGCATTTGCTGTGTATGTATTTTGTGGAAAACGAGGATGGGTTATCAACAACCTCAAGTAAATTTGGGGCTGAAGGGGGAGGGGGGAGGGAGGGGTGCACACTGTGCCTCCATATGCTTCCTCCTTGCTGTTCCCATTCCCACTTGACTGCCATCACCACTTCCCCATTGATCGCCATCACCACTTCACACTTCAGCACCACCAGCACTTCCCACTTTAGCGCCATCACCACCTCCCACTTTAGCGCCATCACCACCTCCCACTTTAGCGCCGTCACCACCTCCCACTTTAGCGCCATCACCACCTCCCACTTTAGCGCCATCACCACCTCCCACTTTAGCGCAATCACCACCTCCCACTTTAGCGCCGTCACCACTGTGGAAGTATAACTCAGTGTAACTCATTGGTTGGAACTGGTAACGAACCAAGGTACGAGCAGGTGGTCGTAAGAATGTCAGGAATGCATCTCGCCCTGTCGAAGCTGGGAGTCCTGTTGTGTAGCTTTAGCACGACCCCGGGCTAACACACATTCCCAAGCCCGTACTATTGTCTTTCATCGGGATGCAAAGAGGATGAAGCAAATTCCCAGCAGGGAGGAGAGCGAGCTGGTGCCAGTGAGGCGACCGAGTAACGTCAGCGGAGAAGGGATTACGATTTCAGAGGACAGAGGATTAACTGAAGTTTGCCGATATAAACAGAAGAGACTTTGAGCCGAGGCAGCACTCATCCTCAGAAGCCCTGCCCGACGGAATGAACGCGTACCACGAGTTCGGCGCTGCAGCCGAACAAGAAGGACTATGCGGATAGAGTTACCTGGTCCATTGAGTTAAACGGTATTATTTGGTATTGGAATGAAATGAACAACCAGTTAATAAAGTTGTGATCTTTTGTAACCTGTTTCCGACCATTGGCGTCTTGAGTCTCACCTACACTTCCACGACAATCTGGAGGCACCGCTAGGATTTCGAGTGGACGTCGCCAAGGTAAGCATGGCGTCTTGGGATGGTCCATTATGAAATACGAATTCTGAACATGGTGGAAGATGTGTGTGTGGGGCTTGCATTCCATAGGTAATCCAAGGAGTGTAAACGTATTTTTTGTCACGACCGTCCGAGGTAAAAGTCACGGATGGAACGTTTTAAATGATTCTATTATTCGTGTGCTTGCGAGGATATGTACGTTATACGCTGGGTGTGAAGAGCCTTGCTCTGGTCTGCAGGCAAATCGGCTCATGAAGTGCACCATGAGGCGATTTGTTTGCCGGTTCAGTAAGGTTCGGTAAGGTCCGTACACGTGTACAATCGTGTACACCCGTTTTAAATAAATAAATAAATAATTTTTTTTCAGTTTTCCCGCCATGTCTAAAACTCGTTTGATTACAATATAAATTAATGACAGACAACGCAATCTCATGCCGGTCCAGAATTATTGTGAAAGATGGCGATTGGATGAAAATTGCATACCGACTGTCCCTCATTGTCCCTCATGTTCATTCCGGCTACCTGTCTCTTGCTCCCGCTCCTTCCCCTCCCTCTAGTTCCCATTGGCGGACGTTTTGCGAGAAGCAAAGCGTTTTGCAGGAAGCTTCCAGGAAGCTTCCAGGAAGCAAAGCCAGGGCTGTTGTTTTTTCGTGTTTTTCCTCTGCTCCCTGTGCTTGATATATAAATCCCATTCAAAAGTCAAGTGAATCGGATGAAAATTAAGGATTTTTTGAAATTGTTGTTGACTTTCGGCCTATGTTGAATAAAATAGTTGCGGGTTGAACTAATTGACTGATATATAAATCCCATTCAAAAGTCAAGTGAATCGGATGAAAATTAAGGATTTTTTGAAATTGTTGTTGACTTTTGGCCTATGTTGAATAAAATAGTTGCGGGTTGAACTAATTGACTGATATATAAATCCCATTCAAAAGTCAAGTGAATCGGATGAAAATTAAGGATTTTTTGAAATTGTTGTTGACTTTTGGCCTATGTTGAATAAAAAGTTGTAGATTGCACTAATTGACTGATATATAAATCCCATTCAAAGGTCAAGTGAATCGGATGAAAATTAAGGATTTTTTGAAATTGTTGTTGACTTTTGGCCTATGTTGAATAAAAAGTTGTAGATTGCACTAATTGACTGATATATAAATCCCATTCAAAAGTCAAGTGAATCGGATGAAAATTAAGGATTTTTTGAAATTGTTGTTGACTTTTGGCCTATGTTGAATAAAAAGTTGTAGATTGCACTAATTGACTGATATATAAATCCCATTCAAAAGTCAAGTGAATCGGATGAAAATTAAGGATTTTTTGAAATTGTTGTTGACTTTGGCCTATGTTGAATAAAATAGTTGTGGGTTGAATTAGTTGACTGATATATAAATCCCATTCAAAAGTCAAGTGAATCGGATGAAAATTAAGGATTTTTTGAAATTGTTGTTGACTTTTGGCCTATGTTGAATAAAATAGTTGCGGGTTGAACTAATTGACTGATATATAAATCCCATTCAAAAGTCAAGTGAATCGGATGAAAATTAAGGATTTTTTGAAATTGTTGTTGACTTTTGGCCTATGTTGAATAAAAAGTTGTAGATTGCACTAATTGACTGATATATAAATCCCATTCAAAAGTCAAGTGAATCGGATGAAAATTAAGGATTTTTTGAAATTGTTGTTGACTTTTGGCCTATGTTGAATAAAAAGTTGTAGATTGCACTAATTGACGGATATATAAATCCCATTCGAATTGTAAAAATTGTGGTAACGTTTCTTTGTAACTTTGTAACTTTGTAAAGTTGTAACTTTGTAAAGTTTCAACAAAAGTTGTTGTAAAGTTGTAAAGTAAAGTTTGCAACATTTAAATAATGTTGTTGTAAAACGTTTCCACAACGTCGCTACAACGTTTCACTTTCGTTGTTGCAACGTTTTGCTCCAACGTTTTGGGAACATTCAAATGTTGGGTTTTGCTGACATATCCACAACGTTGTTTCAACGTTTTTTTTCACATTACTTTCCTGCAACATTGAAATAATGTTGTTGTAAAACGTTTCCACAACGTCGCTACAATGTTTCACTTTCGTTGTTTCAACGTTTTGCTTCAACGTTTTGGGAACATTCAAATGTTGGGCTTTGCTAACGTTTCCACAACGTTGCTACAACGTTTCACTTTCGTTGTTGCAACGTTTTGCTCCAACGTTTTGGGAACATTCAAATGTTGGGTTTTGCTGACGTTTCCACAACGTCGCTACAACGTTTCACTTTCGTTGTTGCAACGTTTTGCTCCAACGTTTCGGGAACATTCAAATGTTGGGTTTTGCTGACGTTTCCACAACGTCGCTACAACGTTTCACTTTCGTTGTTGCAACGTTTTGCTCCAACGTTTTGGGGACACTCAAATGTTAAGTAAATCGGATAAGAATTCATGAGTTATTTAATTATTAGCGATTAATGAAGTACTTATTTAATTAATTACATTTCTTATTACATTACAGTAATTACATTACAGTAATTACCTGAGGTAATTACAGTTCCGGTAATTACAGTAATTACAGTAATCATTACAGTAATTGCAGTAATCTTATTACAGTAATTACATTACATTAACTCAGGCACCTTTTGAGTAAGGAAGCTGATATTTGGACATGACACTGACCAAGTGATGTGGCTGTCAAGGAAAATTTTGATTTATTGATTAATCATTTAATAAATTAACTCGTTGATTTATAAATGACTTATTTAATTAAAATTCCTCAGAGATACATCTTCGGATGAAATACTTGCAGATTGGTTATGCTATGAGCCAATTGATTAAGGAAAATATTTTGTGATGGCCATATTGGCAATTTCGTGGCCATATTCGTGGCAACTCAGTTAGTGCCACTGCACCTTTAAAATGCATCCCTGCGTTCATTTTTCGATCGATTGAGTTGAAATTTTGAACAATCGGATCTGGACTGTCGTTGTTAACGACTCTAGCACGCACCCGTCCAATCAGGATGGAGCGGTATGGTCCCCGGATCATCACTGCCCGCAGTTTTAATTAGTTTTACTTTTTCTCTTGGTCATATAATTTTGAAGACATGCATGTCATGATATAGGAAATGTTTGTTCTGTTGAACGGAATAAATGTTGTTTATTTGTGTGGGTGTGTATTTTTTGTGTATTTTGTATATATTTTCACGGCTAATTCCAGTTAACATCCTGCAAAATTTGCTCGTTTTTCTGGCCGAGTCGAAATTGCGTTGAGTTCCTATGGCATGCGCCATTAAAAGCGCTGTGTAATGGTTGAGCTCCCTTTATTTCGTTTTGGTCATGCGGATGAGCAGACAAAGTGACGAATGCTGTGGCTGGAGCAGTAGAAGCGATGTTTTTAATTGAAACGATGTAATTTAATTAAAAGTGGGAGGGGGCAACACCACGCATACCTCTTTTAAGGTGTGTATAAACCCTGGAATAAACGTGGGAGGGGGCAACACCACGCATACCTCTTTTAAGGTGTGTATAAACCCTGGAATATTTCAGCAATCAATACAATGCTGAAACTATGTAAGTTAATTTAATGAGTAATTTAATAAGTAATTTAATGAGTAATTTAATGAGTAATTTAATGAGTAATTTAATGAGTAATTTAATGAGTAACTTAATGAGTAATTTAATGAGTAATTTAATGAGTAACTTAATGAGTAACTTAATGAGTAATTTAATGAGTAATTTAATGAGTAATTTAATGAGTAATTTAATGAGTAATTTAATGAGTAACTTAATGAGTAACTTAATGAGTAATTTAATGAGTAATTTAATGAGTAATTTAATGAGTAACTTAATGAGTAACTTAATGAGTAATTTAATGAGTAATTTAATGAGTAATTTAATGAGTAATTTAATAAGTAATTTAATGAGTAATTTAATGAGTAATTTAATGAGTAATTTAATGAGTAATTTAATGAGTAATTTAATGAGTAATTTAATGAGGAATTTAATGAGGAATTAAAAGTGGGAGGGGGCAACACCACGCATACCTCTTTTAAGGTGTGTATAAACCCTGGAATAAACGTGGGAGGGGGCAACACCACGCATACCTCTTTTAAGGTGTGTATAAACCCTGGAATATTTCAGCAATCAATACGATGCTGAAATGATGTAATTTACTGTGTAAGAGGGTCGACCTTGGGTTTGTTTGGGTTTTGTTGTTTATTTTTGTGGGTGTGTATTTTTGTGTATTTTGTATATATTTTCACGGCTAATTCCAGTTAACATCCTGCAAAATTTGCTCGTTTTTCTGGCCGAGTCGAAATTGCGTTGAGTTCCTATGGCATGCGCCATTAAAAGCGCTGTGTAATGGTTGAGCTCCCTTTATTTCGTTTTGGTCACGCGGATGAGCAGACAAAATGACGAATGCTGCGGCTGGAGCAGTGGAAGCGATTTTTGAATTGTTCAATGATTATTCGATATTGTTATGACTTATTGTCAATAGGTATACTAAGTGGCCATGAGGTAGCCTGTTGCTATGTACAGTTTTATTCTATTGTTGATTATACCACATAGCTGTGGTGATAAAGGAAATGTTCGTTTTAAATAGATGATTATGATAGGACCATGACTATAAAATCATGATGATTATTATGAATGATATCATAGGGTTCAAATGCAGAATGATTGCATGAACTTGGGAAATAACTTTCAAGCCCTATGGGATAAATTGGGTGTTACAAGCGATGGAGTTTCAAAATTTAGCATGATTGAAGGAATTTTACAGTCTTATTTCAGGAGTTTTACGAAATTTATATTGCCAAGAGATTTTGGGTACTATTAAAAGAAAAATGATGAGATATTTTTCCCAATGAACTTTAATATCTGCCATCCATTTTGGCTGTCTCACGAATGAAGGATGAGTTGCCTTTAGTGGTTGCAAAGAAAATTTGTGGAGACCAGGCAAAATGGGGAAATATGTCAGATATGACCCTAGGACAGTACGGTGATTCATCAATTGACATGAGGTATGAACCAGAGGTGACGACCGATGAGATTCGATCTCAGTCAATGGATGGACCTGTAGAGGTCGGCCTCTATCCACGCGTCATCAATACCTGAGTTCTCAATGGAAGTACCCAGGGCTCTCAAAGCAGCCATGACCACATGCAGCTCGCCAAGCCGAGGTACAACGGTACCTTTCAGGTCTGGCCTTGCATCCAGCAGCCTTATCACCTTTTCATAGAGGGCCATATCCCAGGAAATGACTGTAGGGTGGCTTGTACCAACAACTAAGTTCTTTAGCTGAGTTGTCTGAGAGATGACGGTCAGAAGAGTCGACCACTCGTGTGCTACTTCAGGTAGAAGGGGTAAGACTCCGACTTGTGTCAAACTGTGACTACCCGACAGCAATGAGTGGTATCCTGCCCAACCAGGTATATATGTGCTGTTTGATTTCTGCATTCTGGTGATCATAGAAGCAACCAACCATCCTAGATGTGTAAGGTGATACGCTGGTGATATACCATCCTTGCTGATGTGGAATGTGTCTGTTCTCTTTATGGTTTTCGGCACCGGCTAGTCACAATGAAGCATAGGAACCTGGTACGGGGTCACTGACAAACTGGTAGTGTCAGCTATGCTCAGTTGTGGCGCCAATGTTTCTCCTTGAGTGTCACGTTTTTGATAAACAGCAATGATTGTTCCATGGGTTGTCCCTTTGCCATCCACGCTGTCTTCAGCAAAGTCTGTGTTATCAGCTGCAAAAAACACAAAAGTTCCCTTCTTCAAAAATGGAGGAACATAAAGTCCTTGGAACTTCAGGGTGTTTTCCACAATGGCATTTGCTAGGGCTGTTTCGAGGTGCATAACACGACTGTACGAGACACAGTAACCTTGAGAGCAGAGACTTTCCAGGAGTTTCTTGTTTCTTGTGTCATGGTGAACTGCCAAGGCTAATCCTAGAGACTGTGGAGTTTCTTGTGATTTGGTTGATCGGAAGGTCGCAGAATCAGTTTTGGGCCTATAGTTCACTTGCTTGTCAGATTTGAATCCACCCAATAGCATCTGACTAACAGTGAGTACTTCTCTGTTAACATGAGTGGTTCGTTTTTCAGTTTCTAGTGTTTCTGTTGGCCCCACCATAACCCATCTGATCATTGCGTGGAGTGCTGCTGGAACATCATCTGTGCTGCTAGTGACCTGTATAGCATCGGATGAGTTTTCCTGTTGGTGGAAGTTCTTGATAATTCTGCGCAATGCCTTTGCTGCTTTATAGATAATATTCAGATCGTCTACTTCACTTTCTATCATGGCAGACTGAACCATATCAGATTCGCATGCATCTGGGGAGTAAAGAACAGAAGGTTTTCTCCTGTCCTTTTGCCTAACAGACGTTACGTGTGGTAGTTCTAGAAGAATTCTCTCCTTGAGCCAGTGTCTACTATATGCAGGGAAGTGGTGCGCCAATGCATCTGTGCCACCAAGCAAGTTGATGTATGTTGTTTCAATATGTGCCATGGATAAGTATTGTTTATTCTGAGTTTGACAGTCGACAAGGCTAATCAACTCAATCAAACATGATGTTTGAAACGGATGACCTCTCTCTGTTGTTCCCTTGTTATCCTTGGTACGTAACACATGGAATACATTTGTTGTCCAACATGACTTGTGGTATTGAACATCGATTGCATGTGCATCAGTGGGTGAGATGGATGTGTTTAACCTAGTTTGCAGGGTGAGATTTCCAGACAGCTCCACAGCATCGTGTAATGCTTTCCCACCGTTTTCTGTTCTCAATGTGTACAATTTTTGCTCGTTATCTTCCTGGCAGAAAAAGCAATGTTCCTTAATGAATGGAGCTGTTGCAGAACGTGTAAACGGACTGGTGGTGGAAGTTGATGGTTCGTCCAGTTCTGTGCTTTTTCGCTTTTGTCCACGTTTTTTCTTTGTGTAGGAGCCGGCTGAAATGTGATATTGATGGCGGTCTTTGGCACGTTGTACCTTCTCTTTGTTGGTTGCATTTGAATAACAGATACAATGCCAAACTGCATTATTGAATTGCAGACTTTCACTTGTTTCATCCTTTAAGCGACTGTGAATTTTAACATATTTTCCATCATGGTAGGCTGCTCTATCATTAAGGGTTTGTAGCAAGTGTTCAAACGAGTCCGGTTTGGGCTGCTGGACAAGCGTTCCATATTTTGCTGAAGCGGTTTGACAAATTATGCAGTGCTGCCACTGTGTGGGCTGAGTCGTAACTTCACTCATCTTCTCTCAAGACCTGCAAATATATAAAACGACAACAGGTAAGTAATTGTGAGCTTCATGAGGTTTATTTTAAATGAACTATTAGGTCTGATATAATGACTTTCCATGTACATGAACTGAACATGTTGAAATGATCCCATTTATGACTATGTCTGTACTGAGGCGAAACATCACTCAATGTGGTATACATATTCAGAAAAAAACATGTTTCCTGAAAGTGGCCATCTTGAAAATCCGCTGTAGGCTGCCACCTGGTATCCCAGGGTAGGTGTAGATTATTTTAGATGGCTTCATGTGATTCCTCATCCCCAAAAATGTGGGTATAGGTGTTGGAATCAGCACTCTAGGTGGTTCGGATGTTGAGATATCGCGAAAAATAGGTTTCCGATGGTGGCCATTTTGAAAATCCAATATGGCCGCCAAAGTAAAATTTGCGCAAATGGAAACATGGTTTTTCGGATTCCTGGTGCTATAAGCTTTCCAAAAATGTATAGGTTTGCTAATCTCCACAAAAAAAGAACGAAATTATAAATCTGAACATAATGAACCTGACTATGTGTATAAACCCTGGAATAAACGTGGGAGGGGGCAACACCACGCATACCTCTTTTAAGGTGTGTATAAACCCTGGAATAAACGTGGGAGGGGGCAACACCACGCATACCTCTTTTAAGGTGTGTATAAACCCTGGAATATTTCAGCAATCAATACAATGCTGAAACTATGTAAGTTAATTTAATGAGTAATTTAATAAGTAATTTAATGAGTAATTTAATGAGTAATTTAATGAGTAATTTAATGAGTAATTTAATGAGTAACTTAATGAGTAATTTAATGAGTAATTTAATGAGTAACTTAATGAGTAACTTAATGAGTAATTTAATGAGTAATTTAATGAGTAATTTAATGAGTAATTTAATGAGTAACTTAATGAGTAACTTAATGAGTAATTTAATGAGTAATTTAATGAGTAATTTAATGAGTAACTTAATGAGTAACTTAATGAGTAATTTAATGAGTAATTTAATGAGTAATTTAATGAGTAATTTAATAAGTAATTTAATGAGTAATTTAATGAGGGATTTAATGAGGAATTAAAAGTGGGAGGGGGCAACACCACGCATACCTCTTTTAAGGTGTGTATAAACCCTGGAATAAACGTGGGAGGGGGCAACACCACGCATACCTCTTTTAAGGTGTGTATAAACCCTGGAATATTTCAGCAATCAATACGATGCTGAAATGATGTAATTTACTGTGTAAGAGGGTCGACCTTGGGTTTGTTTGGGTTTTGTTGTTTATTTTTGTGGGTGTGTATTTTTGTGTATTTTGTATATATTTTCACGGCTAATTCCAGTTAACATCCTGCAAAATTTGCTCGTTTTTCTGGCCGAGTCGAAATTGCGTTGAGTTCCTATGGCATGCGCCATTAAAAGCGCTGTGTAATGGTTGAGCTCCCTTTATTTCGTTTTGGTCACGCGGATGAGCAGACAAAATGACGAATGCTGCGGCTGGAGCAGTGGAAGCGATTTTTGAATTGTTCAATGATTATTCGATATTGTTATGACTTATTGTCAATAGGTATACTAAGTGGCCATGAGGTAGCCTGTTGCTATGTACAGTTTTATTCTATTGTTGATTATACCACATAGCTGTGGTGATAAAGGAAATGTTCGTTTTAAATAGATGATTATGATAGGACCATGACTATAAAATCATGATGATTATTATGAATGATATCATAGGGTTCAAATGCAGAATGATTGCATGAACTTGGGAAATAACTTTCAAGCCCTATGGGATAAATTGGGTGTTACAAGCGATGGAGTTTCAAAATTTAGCATGATTGAAGGAATTTTACAGTCTTATTTCAGGAGTTTTACGAAATTTATATTGCCAAGAGATTTTGGGTACTATTAAAAGAAAAATGATGAGATATTTTTCCCAATGAACTTTAATATCTGCCATCCATTTTGGCTGTCTCACGAATGAAGGATGAGTTGCCTTTAGTGGTTGCAAAGAAAATTTGTGGAGACCAGGCAAAATGTGGAAATATGTCAGATATGACCCTAGGACAGTACGGTGATTCATCAATTGACATGAGGTATGAACCAGAGGTGACGACCGATGAGATTCGATCTCAGTCAATGGATGGACCTGTCCTGACATCATTGGGGAAAGGGCTTATGTAAGGAGTCATCCAAAATGATTAATTTGATTTATTGATGAATATTGATGAATTAATTGAAATTGAATAATTGATTGAATTGTTGATTGATTGAATCTCATTGATTGAATTTAATTGAATAAATTTTACTGGATAATTTGAATTGAATAAATTAAATTGAATATATTGATCGTTTGATTGATGAAAATGCGGTCTCAAGAAAGAAGCTTTAATATCTTTGTGAGATATTATCAATGTGAAGACAACCTTGAAAAATTGAGCAAGGTGGTGAGTTTATATATAGATATATATGTGCGGTTACCATTGTGTGATTTCCCCTTCAACAGAGCGGACACCTGAGGATTCACCCATTTCATACTGACCCTCTGGCTCATCTGCAAATACTGATCTGTGAGATTGGATTGTGCAAAAGCCACAGGTGAGAGAGATTCTCTGGAAATCACCGTTTGAACAGGTGGAGAGATCCTTCCTGGAGGTACGAGTGAAGCTTTAGAGGAACAAACTACAACACATCCAACGCTACTTTGATAAAAGGCAAAATGGGAAATGGAGCCTGCAAGAATACACAAGGACAACCAGAGATTCCACAAAAAGGTACTTGTACACATCATATGTACGACCGTTATGCTGCCGAAGCTATAAGGCAGGTCGAGAATTGGTATTTGTGGACAAAGGGACATGATGAGGAATTTCCAAGAGATGGTACATTTGAGCGAAGTCGATTGGAAAGATTAGAACAAAGATTGAAAGCCAGGAAGAGACAGAATCTAACGGTAGACTGGCTTGCATTCCATCTTTGGGATGGTGAATCCAGACAACGGGAACAGCAAGAACGGATAACGGATCTAGAACTTAAAATAAAAAGGATACAGGATACAGTGGAGGAGACAAATGCACAACTGCCCTCGAAATTAGGAATGAAAGTGACAGTTGTCCCATCTGATTTCCAGTTGTCTCCCCAAAAAGGACGGTACAGAGAATTTTTTCGTGTTTCAGGAGATAATGAGAGATTGCAGTGGCAACTCAGGGATGTAGAGATGCAGCCCAGCAATACAAGTGCACAGGTGCACAGACCAGGCAACGACAGAAACCGGTGTTTCAAGTGTGGACGGATGGGACATTGGAAAAGAGGATGTCCGTATACCAAAAGGAAGACAAGTTCATAGGGTAAACCAAGATCAAGGGTACCAGGGCTGACCGATACCTCAGACAATGATTAGGCCTTCATTGCGACAAATCCCAAATGACGATTGGCCTCAACAAATTAGATTACTGGACAAACATGAATAACTGTCGATGATTCTTGGGTCTGAAAAGTTTTCGGAGCAAGAATTATTCATTTTTCTTTTGCTTGTAAGCAAATTGATAATTAATTGATCAAATGCCAAAATTGGATCTTTTATGTTGGGCACAAAATTTTAAATTTACAAAGTTTGGAACAATTGCTTTGCAATTTTTTTGGCAAACCAAGTGACAAGAGTCACATCATGATCAGGTGGGAATTTCCGACTATTGTTTCACACGATTGATAGGTCAGTGGTCGACTGACATACAAATGGGTGGGTAGTCAAATTTGGATAAATTATTGTGGGAACTGAAAGGGTAATGTCAATGTGACGTCATAGGGGTTTTCTAAGAATAAACTTTTTGGTCCATTTGTGTATTAGCGCTTATAAAATTGAAGGACAAATTTTGAGAAATTGAAATAAAGTTGACACCCATCCGGATCTGTAAATAAGGGTTCCAACGCAAACAAATACGCATAATGCATGTGTGTGTGGGTATATTGTGTCAATGTTAGTGTTTTTGTGTATCAATCTTACAAGATTGTTGACACCGACAGTGTGCCTTGTCTGGAAAATAGATAGTTCCATGGGGATGGGATCGCATATCGAGAGAATTCGTAAAATAAAAAAAAATAAAAAAAATAAAAATAGAAATATAATTTGATTATGAAAATTATCACTTTTGTCAAGGGAGATGGAGAATAAAGATTTGACTTGCTGAGTTATGAGCAGCTATTCATTAATAGTAAAAAATTGGGAGTAATCTTGGGATTCCATTGTGATCGAATTTACATGAGAATCAAAGCTATTTATGGATATGAGCTTCATAAAAATGTGGGAGTACAAAATTAGCCAAATTTTGGAGAGGTCTTACACTGACTTCCCAGAGTACTCTGCTCATGGATTTTTATATATATAAACTTGAATTTTATCAGCATATAAATTGTGCTGTATGTATGGATGTGTTTTAGGCATAGATGATATGGGAAAATAGTAAAGAAAATTTTGCTGGTTTGAACTATTGTGGGTTTTCAGTTCTGAAGTTCAAACAAAGTCACTGGTTAACAGATGAGAAAGGATAGTAAAGAAATTATTCGATGCTGGGCAAATTAAGTACGATATTACTAAGACTTATGAGAGCTATTGTTCTTCCTTACAGCAATGGAAAATTATTGGAAAAAATTCGATCCAACATAATGAATCTATAAAAGAATGTGATAGGGATAATATCCTCAATTTGTACTAATTATTTGATTGTGGGTAAAGGAATTAATTTATCATAGTGGTTTGTTAACAGCAGCCTGAAAATGTCCTGAGAGTGCATCCATGTAATCGGAAATCCCAGATTTGTTTTTACAAACAACATTTTGGTAGAGGTCTTGTGTGGACGAGCACTTCCTTGGTAGATAAAAACGGTACTGCATGCTGGCAGCCACTTTTGCGGCCAGTTAGGCCAAACAAATTGAGAGGAAATTGTAGTTAAATACGTAAGTTACACATGGCTACTTGTAAAAAGGAAATTTGTTGAGATGGGAAATATTTTTCGAAGGTTTATTAAAGTGTTATAATATGACATGTGGCAAGGCAAACTATTGGATGGGAAAATTAGATCTGGCTATAGAATAAATTTATTGACCCCTTGAAGTTAATTCTTCGAATCATTGTTTCACTGGCATTTTTTGTTCACATTGGAAATAGTTTGGTAGAGCCTTGGTTAAAACCTTTGGTTGCGGTATCTTGGAACGAATTGATAAACCATAGGAGACTGATAAGAATAGAAACAAATATGGACCCAAAATAGAAAGTTGGATTCATGCCTCTCATTGCAAGCAAGTACATGGGGCTAAGGTGGACGATCCCACAGAAAATGAGGCTGCACCTAGCAGCCCAGCAGAACATTCAGTGGCGGATAAATGATAGTCGTGATATACATTCATTTGAATTACATTTTAACACCCCTTGCATTGATAAACATTACAATTTCAACATTTAATATTCCTACTTGAATTAGGGAAGATAGTGACATTTATTTGCCTACATGACATACAATTACCTGCTGATATTAATACAACATGAGTGAAAAATGTATCACAACTACACTCATGATCAGGGGATTGAGTTCAACCCCGGGAGATAGGGGGATCAGGGTAAGACAAATAATCTGATTTATGTTACATATTAAGGGATTTTCTTTATTTAACTTTTAGGAAGCTTGTTAGTTTGGTATATAATGTTGAATGTCATCGATATATAATTATGTCATAGGTATGAATATATACAAGGAGTAGCAGACTTGTTTGTTGGTTTAGTAGTTATATTGGCAATTGTTTTAGTGGTGGCTTGCTTGAAAGCCTTTGTGACGGTGTGTTTGAACAAGGTAACCAACAACACGATGATAACGCATGAAGTGACAAATGAGGAAAGAAATGTGGAACCACAAGAGGAAGACTTTTATGGCGACATAAATACTGAGATTAAAAGATTAAATCAAGTGATGTTGCAAATGAATACAGTAGAATTAAGATAATGGCATAACGACAATGTTATGAGTTGTGTCAATTACAATATCAGTGAACTCATATCACCACGAGTGACACACTGTTAGGGAAAAAAAAGGAAAAAGAAAAAGTGGAGAGGAATTATGGTAATAATACATTATGCTTAATTTGTTGGTTTGGGAAAATTGTTGTTGGGAATTAGATATTCCTGTTTGTGATTGTAATCATATACAATTTATTTTCTTAGAGTAGTGCTAAAATACCTGCACAAGTTAATTTTTGAACTATATTAACCTGAAAGCAATTGTGGATGCTATTCTTAGTTTAGTAGTGAAATACATACCTGATTGAATATTATTTGTGTGACGCATATAAATGAATATAACTTTTTGAATGTTGTAAGGGAAAACAACAAATTGTTGAATGTGAAACTGTCGGAAGATATACATGATTATGCTGATTTCATGGTAAGATGTACCCTATCTGATTCAGTGTGTGTGGAAAGCAGATTCAGATGTGACTGAGCATAAGGATAAGACTAGACCACATTTTGAAGGGAGTGCTAACGGAATTGGGAAGAAGTTCGAGAAAGAAAATTTGTGGCTAAAAAATGAAGTTAATCGTGGCATACACCCTCTTTCTCAAAGAATGATGAAGACATTCTCCCGTGTAACTTGGAGATGAATGCTTACCTTCACCAATGCCCTCTGGCTATAGCCCTTCCAATGCCCTCTGGCTATAGCCCTTCCAATGCCCTCTGGCTATAGCCCTTCCAACACAACAAAATCAAATCCCTTCCAATGCCCTCTGGCTATAGCCCTTCAAATGCCCTCTGGCTATAGCCCTTCCAACACAACAAAATCAAATCCCTTCCAATGCCCTCTGGCTATAGCCCTTCAAATGCCCTCTGGCTATAGCCCTTCCAATGCCCTCTGGCTATTGCCCTTCCAATGCCCTCTGGCTATAGCCCTTCCAATGCCCTCTGGCTATAGCCCTTCCAATGCCCTCTGGCTATAGCCCTTCCAATGCCCTCTGGATATAGCCCTTCCAATGCCCTCTGGCTATAGCCCTTCCAATGCCCTCTGGCTATAGCCCTTCCAATGCCCTCTGGCTATAGCCCTTACAATGCCCTCTGGATATAGCCCTTCCAATGCCCTCTGGCTATAGCCCTTCCAATGCCCTCTGGCTATAGCCCTTCCAATGCCCTCTGGCTATAGCACTTCCAATGCCCTCTGGATATAGCCCTTCCAATGCCCTCTGGCTATAGCCCTTCCAATGCCCTCTGGCTATAGCTATTCCAATGCCCCCTGGCTATCGCCCTTCCAATGCCCTCTGGCTATAGCCCTTCCAATGCCCTCTGGCTATAGCGCTTCCAATGCCCTCTGGCTATAGCCCTTCCAATGCACTCTGGCTATAGCCCTTCCAATGCCCTCTGGCGATAGCCCTTCCAATGCCCTCTGGCTATTGCCCTTCCAACACAACCAAACCAAAGCTCTTCCAATGCCCTCTGGCTATAGCCCTTCCAATGCCCGCTGGCTATAGCCCTTCCAATGCCCTCTGGCTATAGCCCTTCCAATGCCCTCTGGCTGTAGCCCTTCCAATGCCCTCTGGCTGTAGCCCTTCCAATGCCCTCTGGCTGTAGCCCTTCCAATGCCCTCTGGCTATAGCCCTTCCAATGCCCTCTGGCTATAGCCCTTCCAATGCCCTCTGGCGCTAGCCCTTCCAATACCCTCTGGCTATAGCCCTTCCAACGCCCTCTGGCTATAGCCCTTCCAATGCCCTCTGGCTATAGCCCTTCCAATGCCCTCTGGCTATAGCCCTTCCAATGCCCTCTGGCTATCGCCCTTCCAACACAACCAAACCAAAGCCCTTCCAATGCCCTCTGGCTATAGCCCTTCCAATGCCCTCTGGCTGTAGCCATTCCAATGCCCTCTGGCTATAGCCCTTCCAATGCCCTCTGGCTAGAGCCCTTCCAATGCCCTCTGGCTCTAGCCCTTCCAGTGCCCTCTGGCTATAGCCCTTCCAATGCCCTCTGGCTATAGCCCTTCCAATGCCATCTGGCTATAGCCCTTCCAATGCCCTCTGGCTATAGCCCTTCCAATGCCCTCTGGCTATAGCCCTTCCAATGCCCTCTGGCTATAGCCCTTCCAATGCCCTCTGGCTATAGCCCTTCCAATGCCCTCTGGCTATAGCCCTTCCAATGCCCTCTGGCTCTAGCCCTTCCAATGCCCTCTGGCTCTAGCCCTTCCAATGCCCTCTGGCTATAGCCCTTCCAATGCCCTCTGGCTATAGCCCTTCCAATGCCCTCTGGCTATAGCCCTTCCAATGCCCTCTGGCTATAGCCCTTCTACTGCCCTCTGGCTATAGCCCTTCCAATGCCCTCTGGCTATGGCCCTTCCAATGCCCTCTGGCTATGGCCCTTGCAATGCCCTCTGGCTATAGCCCTTCCAATGCCCTCTGGCTATAGCCCTTCCAATGCCCTCTGGCTATAGCCCTTCCAATGCCCTCTGGCTATAGCCCTTGCAATGCCCTCTGGCTATAGCCCTTCCAATGCCCTCTGGCTATAGCCCTTGCAATGCCCTCTGGCTATAGCCCTTCCAATGCCCTTCTCCCAATGGTGAAGAATCGCTTTGCAAATTCTACTAGCCGGATCGGAATCCGGATCTTCACAAAAATCTAATCATTTCGTCCGTGTCACATACATTACCTGTCTGCCAACCTTCGTCCGAATCCGTCTCCAACTTTGAGATATCTTGTTCACAGACAGACAGACAGACAGGGGTGAAAACATAACCTCCATCCACCTTTGGGGGCGGAGGTAATCAGAGGCTTTTAAAACCAGCAATGATGTAAAGAAAGGCAGTCAAGAGATTCATGACTCTTTTACCTTACATCGTAAACAAGGAACACTGTGTGTGAATGCAGTTACTGTACATTTTGCGATTAAAGAACAATCCAGCAATTAAATGCAAATCAAAAACCGTCTCTTTGTAGAAGCTCTGCAATGATTTTGCGAACACTACGATGGGCAACAAGGTGTTCGATGGCATAGAAAACATCAGAAAGGTCAAGAAAAGGACCGTCGGCAGATGATGCCCCCATGTCCAGCGTCACGGAAATATATTCATGGTCTCGCATTGCAATCAACTGAGCCATGGCATGTCTGAACTCGGACGAAAAGCACGGCAGGTAAAGACCATGCACTCTAGGCGATTTGACCTCCAATCGTGCAGTGAGAGGAGCAATTTGAAGGTCTGGTCTTGATGGTTTGACTTCAGCTACACGGTGACCGAACATATCATCCACCAATGTGCAGTCAGCGATAACTATGCAGGCATTGGAAGCGACGTTCTGTACGAGCACGTCCAATATTTCGTGACTTAATGGTCCGTAGATCACATCGAGGCGACTTTGATACTCCTGCAAACAAATAAATAAAGCTCAGTGTTAAAACACAAAAATCAATTGTTTAATCTCCAATGAACAATGTCAGGATGATTTAAATGTAGGAGGTTTTTGGGAGAAAAAGGCATTTACCCAGGTTTCATTTACTGCGTAGATTACAAAGCTTCAAAGAAGGGCTGGCAAGATGGCCTGGACTAGAGGTATGCACACTGTCTTCTGAGCTGGCTTGCCTGTGTTTGATTACCGACCGAGATATCACCTTCCACCCTGGTGTTTCGCATACAAGACGAGGCATCAACAAGGGCACAATTCAATGTAAGGACGTTAACCTGGATGTCCTGTCTGCTGGCACTGGCTGTTGGTGGATCTTAAAGATCTCAGGGAGTCCTTCGAGAAGTTTAGTTGAGTGAACACACCGGCACCCTGATCAAATTACAAAAATGAAGGCCACCATAAAATGAAGGTCAGGCTTTGCCAGCTGATTCATGCAAGATTTGGGTCAAAAATGTTCCCTGGCTGACCCCAGAACATGGGAGTAATTGGGGCTATTAAAGTAGTAGTTGTAGTAGTAGTAGTAGTAGTAGTAGTAGTAGTAGTAGTAGTAGTAGTAGTAGTAGTAGTAGTAGTAGTCGTAGTAGTAGTAGTAGTAGTAGTGTCAAGGGAGATGGAGTGTGCCATCAGAAATAAAATGACAGGTAACCAACAGAAATTTAGGTAACCTTTTGAAATTAATATATTCTTAAGACATTGTGCTCCCGACAGGCAGAGATGCAACCAGTAACAAATTACAGGAGAGAACTCAAAGTATGCGAAAGTCTGAAGCAGGTGGGAGGAATGAATCCCCGAATAGCCCTTCCAATGCCCTCTGGCTATAGCCCTTCCAATGCCCTCTGGCTATAGCCCTTCCAATGCCCTCTGGCTATAGCCCTTCCAATGCCCTCTGGCTATAGCCCTTCCAATGCCCTCTGACTATAGCCCTTCCAATGCCCTCTGGCTATAGCCCTTCCAATGCCCTCTGGCTATAGCCCTTCCAATGCCCTCTGGCTATAGCCCTTCCAATGCCCTCTGGCTATAGCCCTTCTACTGCCCTCTGGCTATAGCCCTTCCAATGCCCTCTGGCTATGGCCCTTCCAATGCCCTCTGGCTATGGCCCTTGCAATGCCCTCTGGCTATAGCCCTTCCAATGCCCTCTGGCTATAGCCCTTCCAATGCCCTCTGGCTATAGCCCTTCCAATGCCCTCTGGCTATAGCCCTTGCAATGCCCTCTGGCTATAGCCCTTCCAATGCCCTCTGGCTATAGCCCTTGCAATGCCCTCTGGCTATAGCCCTTCCAATGCCCTTCTCCCAATGGTGAAGAATCGCTTTGCAAATTCTACTAGCCGGATCGGAATCCGGATCTTCACAAAAATCTAATCATTTCGTCCGTGTCACATACATTACCTGTCTGCCAACCTTCGTCCGAATCCGTCTCCAACTTTGAGATATCTTGTTCACAGACAGACAGACAGACAGGGGTGAAAACATAACCTCCATCCACCTTTGGGGGCGGAGGTAATCAGAGGCTTTTAAAACCAGCAATGATGTAAAGAAAGGCAGTCAAGAGATTCATGACTCTTTTACCTTACATCGTAAACAAGGAACACTGTGTGTGAATGCAGTTACTGTACATTTTGCGATTAAAGAACAATCCAGCAATTAAATGCAAATCAAAAACCGTCTCTTTGTAGAAGCTCTGCAATGATTTTGCCAACACTACGATGGGCAACAAGGTGTTCGATGGCATAGAAAACATCAGAAAGGTCAAGAAAAGGACCGTCGGCAGATGATGCCCCCATGTCCAGCGTCACGGAAATATATTCATGGTCTCGCATTGCAATCAACTGAGCCATGGCATGTCTGAACTCGGACGAAAAGCACGGCAGGTAAAGACCATGCACTCTAGGCGATTTGACCTCCAATCGTGCAGTGAGAGGAGCAATTTGAAGGTCTGGTCTTGATGGTTTGACTTCAGCTACACGGTGACCGAACATATCATCCACCAATGTGCAGTCAGCGATAACTATGCAGGCATTGGAAGCGACGTTCTGTACGAGCACGTCCAATATTTCGTGACTTAATGGTCCGTAGATCACATCGAGGCGACTTTGATACTCCTGCAAACAAATAAATAAAGCTCAGTGTTAAAACACAAAAATCAATTGTTTAATCTCCAATGAACAATGTCAGGATGATTTAAATGTAGGAGGTTTTTGGGAGAAAAAGGCATTTACCCAGGTTTCATTTACTGCGTAGATTACAAAGCTTCAAAGAAGGGCTGGCAAGATGGCCTGGACTAGAGGTATGCACACTGTCTTCTGAGCTGGCTTGCCTGTGTTTGATTACCGACCGAGATATCACCTTCCACCCTGGTGTTTCGCATACAAGACGAGGCATCAACAAGGGCACAATTCAATGTAAGGACGTTAACCTGGATGTCCTGTCTGCTGGCACTGGCTGTTGGTGGATCTTAAAGATCTCAGGGAGTCCTTCGAGAAGTTTAGTTGAGTGAACACACCGGCACCCTGATCAAATTACAAAAATGAAGGCCACCATAAAATGAAGGTCAGGCTTTGCCAGCTGATTCATGCAAGATTTGGGTCAAAAATGTTCCCTGGCTGACCCCAGAACATGGGAGTAATTGTGGCTATTAAAGTAGTAGTTGTAGTAGTAGTAGTAGTAGTAGTAGTAGTAGTAGTAGCAGTAGTAGTAGTAGTCATAGTAGTAGTAGTAGTAGTAGTGTCAAGGGAGATGGAGTGTGCCATCAGAAATAAAATGACAGGTAACCAACAGAAATTTAGGTAACCTTTTGAAATTAATATATTCTTAAGACATTGTGCTCCCGACAGGCAGAGATGCAACCAGTAACAAATTACAGGAGAGAACTCAAAGTATGCGAAAGTCTGAAGCAGGTGGGAGGAATGAATCCCCGAATAGCCCTTCCAATGCCCTCTGGCTATAGCCCTTCCAATGCCCTCTGGCTATAGCCCTTCCAATGCCCTCTGGCTATAGCCCTTCCAATGCCCTCTGGCTATAGCCCTTCCAATGCCCTTTGGCTATAGCCCTTCCAATGCCCTCTGGCTATAGCCCTTCCAATGCCCTCTGGCTATAGCCCTTCCAATGCCCTTTGGCTATAGCCCTTCCAATGCCCTCTGGCTATAGCCCTTACAATGTCCTCTGGCTATAGCCCTGCCAATGCCCTCTGGCTATAGCCCTTCCAATGCCCTCTGGCTATAGCCCTTCCAATGCCCTCTGGCTATAGCCCTTCCAATGCCCTCTGGCTATAGCCCTTCCAATGCCCTCTGGCTATAGCCCTTCCAATGCCCTCTGGCTATAGCCCTTCCAATGCCCTCTGGCTATAGCCCTTCCAATGCCCTCTGGCTATAGCCCTTCCAACACAACAAAATCAAATCCCTTCCAATGCCCTCTGGCTATAGCCCTTCAAATGCCCTCTGGCTATAGCCCTTCCAATGCCCTCTGGCTATAGCACTTCCAATGCCCTCTGGCTATAGCCCTTCCAATGCCCTCTGGCTATAGCCCTTCCAATGCCCTCTGGCTATAGCCCTTCCAATGCCCTCTGGCTATAGCTATTCCAATGCCCCCTGGCTATAGCCCTTCCAATGCCCTCTGGCTATAGCCCTTCCAATGCCCTCTGGCTGTAGCCCTTCCAATGCCCTCTGGCTGTAGCCCTTCCAATGCCCTCTGGCTGTAGCCCTTCCAATGCCCTCTGGCTGTAGCCCTTCCAATGCCCTCTGGCTATAGCCCTTCCAATGCCCTCTGGCTATAGCCCTTCCAATGCCCTCTGGCTATAGCCCTTCCAATGCCCCCTGGCTATAGCCCTTCCAATGCCCTCTGGCTATAGCCCTTCCAATGCCCTCTGGCTATAGCCCTTACAATGCCCTCTGGCTATAGCCCTTCCAATGCCCTCTGGCTATAGCCCTTGCAATGCCCTTCTCCCAATGGTGAAGAATCGCTTTGCAAATTCTACTAGCCGGATCAGAATCCGGATCTTCACCAAAATCTAATCATTTCGTCCGTGTCACATACATTACCTGTCTGCCAACCTTCGTCCGAATCCGTCTCCAACTTTGAGATATCTTGTTCACAGACAGACAGACAGACAGGGGTGAAAACATAACCTCCATCCACCTTTGGGGGCGGAGGTAATCAGAGACTTTTAAAACCAGCAATGATGTAAAGAAATGCAGTCAAGAGATTCATGACTCTATTACCTTACATCGTAAACAAGGAACACTGTGTGTGAATGCAGTTACTGTACATTTTGCGATTAAAGAACAATCCAGCAATTAAATGCAAATCAAAAACCGTCTCTTTGTAGAAGCTCTGCAATGATTTTGCCAACACTACGATGGGCAACAAGGTGTTCGATGGCATAGAAAACATCAGAAAGGCCAAGAAAAGGACCGTCGGCAGATGATGCCCCCATGTCCAGCGTCACGGAAATATATTCATGGTCTCGCATTGCAATCAACTGAGCCATGGCATGTCTGAACTCGGACGAAAAGCACGGCAGGTAAAGACCATGCACTCTAGGCGATTTGACCTCCAATCGTGCAGTGAGAGGAGCAATTTGAAGGTCTGGTCTTGATGGTTTGACTTCAGCTACACGGTGACCGAACATATCATCCACCAATGTGCAGTCAGCGATAACTATGCAGGCATTGGAAGCGACGTTCTGTACGAGCACGTCCAATATTTCGTGACTTAATGGTCCGTAGATCACATCGAGGCGACTTTGATACTCCTGCAAACAAATAAATAAAGCTCAGTGTTAAAACACAAAAATCAATTGTTTAATCTCCAATGAACAATGTCAGGATGATTTAAATGTAGGAGGTTTTTGGGAGAAAAAGGCATTTACCCAGGTTTCATTTACTGCGTAGATTACAAAGCTTCAAAGAAGGGCTGGCAAGATGGCCTGGACTAGAGGTATGCACACTGTCTTCTGAGCTGGCTTGCCTGTGTTTGATTACCGACCGAGATATCACCTTCCGCCCTGGTGTTTCGCATACAAGACGAGGCATCAACAAGGGCACAATTCAATGTAAGGACGTTAACCTGGATGTCCTGTCTGCTGGCACTGGCTGTTGGTGGATCTTAAAGATCTCAGGGAGTCCTTCGAGAAGTTTAGTTGAGTGAACACACCGGCACCCTGATCAAATTACAAAAATGAAGGCCACCATAAAATGAAGGTCAGGCTTTGCCAGCTGATTCATGCAAGATTTGGGTCAAAAATGTTCCCTGGCTGACCCCAGAACATGGGAGTAATTGGGGCTATTAAAGTAGTAGTTGTAGTAGTAGTAGTAGTAGTAGTAGTAGTAGTAGCAGTAGTAGTAGTAGTCATAGTAGTAGTAGTAGTAGTAGTGTCAAGGGAGCTGGAGTGTGCCATCAGAAATAAAATGACAGGTAACCAACAGAAATTTAGGTAACCTTTTGAAATTAATATATTCTTAAGACATTGTGCTCCCGACAGGCAGAGATGCAACCAGTAACAAATTACAGGAGAGAACTCAAAGTATGCGAAAGTCTGAAGCAGGTGGGAGGAATGAATCCCCGAATAGCCCTTCCAATGCCCTCTGGCTATAGCCCTTCCAATGCCCTCTGGCTATAGCCCTTCCAATGCCCTCTGGCTATAGCCCTTCCAATGCCCTCTGGCTATAGCCCTTCCAATGCCCTCTGCCTATAGCCCTTCCAATGCCCTCTGGCTATAGCCCTTCCAATGCCCTTTGGCTATAGCCCTTCCAATGCCCTCTGGCTATAGCCCTTCCAATGCCCTCTGGCTATAGCCCTTCCAATGCCCTTTGGCTATAGCCCTTCCAATGCCCTCTGGCTATAGCCCTTACAATGTCCTCTGGCTATAGCCCTGCCAATGCCCTCTGGCTATAGCCCTTCCAATGCCCTCTGGCTATAGCCCTTCCAATGCCCTCTGGCTATAGCCCTTCCAATGCCCTCTGGCTATAGCCCTTCCAATGCCCTCTGGCTATAGCCCTTCCAATGCCCTCTGGCTATAGCCCTTCCAATGCCCTCTGGCTATAGCCCTTCCAATGCCCTCTGGCTATAGCCCTTCCAACACAACAAAATCAAATCCCTTCCAATGCCCTCTGGCTATAGCCCTTCAAATGCCCTCTGGCTATAGCCCTTCCAATGCCCTCTGGCTATAGCACTTCCAATGCCCTCTGGCTATAGCCCTTCCAATGCCCTCTGGCTATAGCCCTTCCAATGCCCTCTGGCTATAGCCCTTCCAATGCCCTCTGGCTATAGCTATTCCAATGCCCCCTGGCTATAGCCCTTCCAATGCCCTCTGGCTATAGCCCTTCCAATGCCCTCTGGCTGTAGCCCTTCCAATGCCCTCTGGCTGTAGCCCTTCCAATGCCCTCTGGCTGTAGCCCTTCCAATGCCCTCTGGCTGTAGCCCTTCCAATGCCCTCTGGCTATAGCCCTTCCAATGCCCTCTGGCTATAGCCCTTCCAATGCCCTCTGGCTATAGCCCTTCCAATGCCCCCTGGCTATAGCCCTTCCAATGCCCTCTGGCTATAGCCCTTCCAATGCCCTCTGGCTATAGCCCTTACAATGCCCTCTGGCTATAGCCCTTCCAATGCCCTCTGGCTATAGCCCTTGCAATGCCCTCTGGCTATAGCCCTTCCAATGCCCTTCTCCCAATGGTGAAGAATCGCTTTGCAAATTCTACTAGCCGGATCAGAATCCGGATCTTCACCAAAATCTAATCATTTCGTCCGTGTCACATACATTACCTGTCTGCCAACCTTCGTCCGAATCCGTCTCCAACTTTGAGATATCTTGTTCACAGACAGACAGACAGACAGGGGTGAAAACATAACCTCCATCCACCTTTGGGGGCGGAGGTAATCAGAGACTTTTAAAACCAGCAATGATGTAAAGAAATGCAGTCAAGAGATTCATGACTCTATTACCTTACATCGTAAACAAGGAACACTGTGTGTGAATGCAGTTACTGTACATTTTGCGATTAAAGAACAATCCAGCAATTAAATGCAAATCAAAAACCGTCTCTTTGTAGAAGCTCTGCAATGATTTTGCCAACACTACGATGGGCAACAAGGTGTTCGATGGCATAGAAAACATCAGAAAGGCCAAGAAAAGGACCGTCGGCAGATGATGCCCCCATGTCCAGCGTCACGGAAATATATTCATGGTCTCGCATTGCAATCAACTGAGCCATGGCATGTCTGAACTCGGACGAAAAGCACGGCAGGTAAAGACCATGCACTCTAGGCGATTTGACCTCCAATCGTGCAGTGAGAGGAGCAATTTGAAGGTCTGGTCTTGATGGTTTGACTTCAGCTACACGGTGACCGAACATATCATCCACCAATGTGCAGTCAGCGATAACTATGCAGGCATTGGAAGCGACGTTCTGTACGAGCACGTCCAATATTTCGTGACTTAATGGTCCGTAGATCACATCGAGGCGACTTTGATACTCCTGCAAACAAATAAATAAAGCTCAGTGTTAAAACACAAAAATCAATTGTTTAATCTCCAATGAACAATGTCAGGATGATTTAAATGTAGGAGGTTTTTGGGAGAAAAAGGCATTTACCCAGGTTTCATTTACTGCGTAGATTACAAAGCTTCAAAGAAGGGCTGGCAAGATGGCCTGGACTAGAGGTATGCACACTGTCTTCTGAGCTGGCTTGCCTGTGTTTGATTACCGACCGAGATATCACCTTCCGCCCTGGTGTTTCGCATACAAGACGAGGCATCAACAAGGGCACAATTCAATGTAAGGACGTTAACCTGGATGTCCTGTCTGCTGGCACTGGCTGTTGGTGGATCTTAAAGATCTCAGGGAGTCCTTCGAGAAGTTTAGTTGAGTGAACACACCGGCACCCTGATCAAATTACAAAAATGAAGGCCACCATAAAATGAAGGTCAGGCTTTGCCAGCTGATTCATGCAAGATTTGGGTCAAAAATGTTCCCTGGCTGACCCCAGAACATGGGAGTAATTGGGGCTATTAAAGTAGTAGTTGTAGTAGTAGTAGTAGTAGTAGTAGTAGTAGTAGTAGTAGTAGTAGCAGTAGTAGTAGTAGTCATAGTAGTAGTAGTAGTAGTAGTGTCAAGGGAGATGGAGTGTGCCATCAGAAATAAAATGACAGGTAACCAACAGAAATTTAGGTAACCTTTTGAAATTAATATATTCTTAAGACATTGTGCTCCCGACAGGCAGAGATGCAACCAGTAACAAATTACAGGAGAGAACTCAAAGTATGCGAAAGTCTGAAGCAGGTGGGAGGAATGAATCCCCGAATAGCCCTTCCAATGCCCTCTGGCTATAGCCCTTCCAATGCCCTCTGGCTATAGCCCTTCCAATGCCCTCTGGCTATAGCCCTTCCAATGCCCTCTGGCTATAGCCCTTCCAATGCCCTCTGCCTATAGCCCTTCCAATGCCCTCTGGCTATAGCCCTTCCAATGCCCTTTGGCTATAGCCCTTCCAATGCCCTCTGGCTATAGCCCTTCCAATGCCCTCTGGCTATAGCCCTTCCAATGCCCTTTGGCTATAGCCCTTCCAATGCCCTCTGGCTATAGCCCTTACAATGTCCTCTGGCTATAGCCCTGCCAATGCCCTCTGGCTATAGCCCTTCCAATGCCCTCTGGCTATAGCCCTTCCAATGCCCTCTGGCTATAGCCCTTCCAATGCCCTCTGGCTATAGCCCTTCCAATGCCCTCTGGCTATAGCCCTTCCAATGCCCTCTGGCTATAGCCCTTCCAATGCCCTCTGGCTATAGCCCTTCCAATGCCCTCTGGCTATAGCCCTTCCAACACAACAAAATCAAATCCCTTCCAATGCCCTCTGGCTATAGCCCTTCAAATGCCCTCTGGCTATAGCCCTTCCAATGCCCTCTGGCTATAGCACTTCCAATGCCCTCTGGCTATAGCCCTTCCAATGCCCTCTGGCTATAGCCCTTCCAATGCCCTCTGGCTATAGCCCTTCCAATGCCCTCTGGCTATGGCTATTCCAATGCCCCCTGGCTATAGCCCTTCCAATGCCCTCTGGCTATAGCCCTTCCAATGCCCTCTGGCTGTAGCCCTTCCAATGCCCTCTGGTTGTAGCCCTTCCAATGCCCTCTGGCTGTAGCCCTTCCAATGCCCTCTGGCTGTAGCCCTTCCAATGCCCTCTGGCTATAGCCCTTCCAATGCCCTCTGGCTATAGCCCTTCCAATGCCCTCTGGCTATAGCCCTTCCAATGCCCTCTGGCTATAGCCCTTCCAATGCCCCCTGGCTATAGCCCTTCCAATGCCCTCTGGCTATAGCCCTTCCAATGCCCTCTGGCTATAGCCCTTCCAATGCCCTCTGGCTATAGCCATTCCAATGCCCTCTTAGTGGTTTGTACTACAGAAATAAGAAATAATAAACAGAAATAAGTACTACCAGAATAGTGGTTTGAATATTTAATGTGGTAATGTTTAGATTAATGGTTAATATAAACATAAAAGAGAAAAACCGGGGAATGTCAGGGAATAAATATTCATATTGACAGTATTGCTAGAATATATCTCAATGTGATCGTGTGTAAAGTGGAATATGTTTTACTGTACGAATGAGCAAAGAGCATAGAACAATGCCCTCTGGCTATAGCCCTTCCAATGCCCTCTGGCTATAGCCCTTCCAATGCCCTCTGGCTATAGCCCTTCCAATGCCCTCTGGCTATAGCCCTTCCAATGCCCTCTGGCTATAGCCCTTCCAATGCCCTTTGGCTATAGCCCTTCCAATGCCCTCTGGCTATAGCCCTTACAATGTCCTCTGGCTATAGCCCTGCCAATGCCCTCTGGCTATAGCCCTTCCAATGCCCTCTGGCTATAGCCCTTCCAATGCCCTCTGGCTATAGCCCTTCCAATGCCCTCTGGCTATAGCCCTTCCAATGCCCTCTGGCTATAGCCCTTCCAACACAACAAAATCAAATCCCTTCCAATGCCCTCTGGCTATAGCCCTTCAAATGCCCTCTGGCTATAGCCCTTCCAATGCCCTCTGGCTATAGCCCTTCCAATGCCCTCTGGCTATAGCCCTTCCAATGCCCTCTGGCTATAGCCCTTCCAATGCCCTCTGGCTATAGCCCTTCCAATGCCCTCTGGCTATAGCCCTTGCAATGCCCTCTGGCTATAGCTATTCCAATGCCCCCTGGCTATAGCCCTTCCAATGCCCTCTGGCTATAGCCCTTCCAATGCCCTCTGGCTATAGCCCTTCCAACACAACAAAATCAAATCCCTTCCAATGCCCTCTGGCTATAGCCCTTCAAATGCCCTCTGGCTATAGCCCTTCCAATGCCCTCTGGCTATAGCACTTCCAATGCCCTCTGGCTATAGCCCTTCCAATGCCCTCTGGCTATAGCCCTTCCAATGCCCTCTGGCTATAGCCCTTCCAATGCCCTCTGGCTATGGCTATTCCAATGCCCCCTGGCTATAGCCCTTCCAATGCCCTCTGGCTATAGCCCTTCCAATGCCCTCTGGCTGTAGCCCTTCCAATGCCCTCTGGCTGTAGCCCTTCCAATGCCCTCTGGCTGTAGCCCTTCCAATGCCCTCTGGCTGTAGCCCTTCCAATGCCCTCTGGCTATAGCCCTTCCAATGCCCTCTGGCTATAGCCCTTCCAATGCCCTCTGGCTATAGCCCTTCCAATGCCCTCTGGCTATAGCCCTTCCAATGCCCCCTGGCTATAGCCCTTCCAATGCCCTCTGGCTATAGCCCTTCCAATGCCCTCTGGCTATAGCCCTTCCAATGCCCTCTGGCTATAGCCATTCCAATGCCCTCTTAGTGGTTTGTACTACAGAAATAAGAAATAATAAACAGAAATAAGTACTACCAGAATAGTGGTTTGAATATTTAATGTGGTAATGTTTAGATTAATGGTTAATATAAACATAAAAGAGAAAAACCGGGGAATGTCAGGGAATAAATATTCATATTGACAGTATTGCTAGAATATATCTCAATGTGATCGTGTGTAAAGTGGAATATGTTTTACTGTACGAATGAGCAAAGAGCATAGAACAATGCCCTCTGGCTATAGCCCTTCCAATGCCCTCTGGCTATAGCCCTTCCAATGCCCTCTGGCTATAGCCCTTCCAATGCCCTCTGGCTATAGCCCTTCCAATGCCCTCTGGCTATAGCCCTTCCAATGCCCTTTGGCTATAGCCCTTCCAATGCCCTCTGGCTATAGCCCTTACAATGTCCTCTGGCTATAGCCCTGCCAATGCCCTCTGGCTATAGCCCTTCCAATGCCCTCTGGCTATAGCCCTTCCAATGCCCTCTGGCTATAGCCCTTCCAATGCCCTCTGGCTATAGCCCTTCCAATGCCCTCTGGCTATAGCCCTTCCAACACAACAAAATCAAATCCCTTCCAATGCCCTCTGGCTATAGCCCTTCAAATGCCCTCTGGCTATAGCCCTTCCAATGCCCTCTGGCTATAGCCCTTCCAATGCCCTCTGGCTATAGCCCTTCCAATGCCCTCTGGCTATAGCCCTTCCAATGCCCTCTGGCTATAGCCCTTCCAATGCCCTCTGGCTATAGCCCTTGCAATGCCCTCTGGCTATAGCTATTCCAATGCCCCCTGGCTATAGCCCTTCCAATGCCCTCTGGCTATAGCCCTTCCAATGCCCTCTGGCTATAGCCCTTCCAATGCACTCTGGCTATAGCCCTTCCAATGCCCTCTGGCGATAACCCTTCCAATGCCCTCTGGGTATTGCCCTTCCAACACAACCAAACCAAAGCTCTTCCAATGCCCTCTGGCTATAGCCCTTCCAATGCCCTCTGGCTATAGCCCTTCCAATGCCCTCTGGCTATAGCCCTTCCAATGCCCTCTGGCTATAGCCCTTCCAATGCCCTCTGGCTATAGCCCTTCCAATGCCCTCTGGCTATAGCCCTTGCAATGCCCTCTGGCTATAGCCCTTCCAATGCCCTCTGGCTATAGCCCTTCCAATGCCCTCTGGCTGTAGCCCTTCCAATGCCCTCTGGCTGTAGCCCTTCCAATGCCCTCTGGCTGTAGCCCTTCCAATGCCCTCTGGCTATAGCCCTTCCAATGCCCTCTGGCTATAGCCCTTCCAATGCCCTCTGGCTATAGCAATTCCAATGCCCTCTGGCTATAGCCCTTCCAATGCCCTCTGGCTATAGCCCTTCCAATGCCCTTTGGCTATAGCCCTTCCAATGCCCTCTGGCTATAGCCCTTACAATCCTTACAATCCTTACAATCAGGATCTTTGACACCTGACCTTGAGTGATGCCATACCGCTGAGCAATAGCATGCTGTTTCATGCCGTAATTTCGTAAAGCCACCACTCCATGACAAACAGCATTGTCGAGTTGACGGACCATCTCCAGACGAAGCGGCAATAACTTTTGGAGACGTGCAGCAGTTGTTTTCCACTAATACAAAACGCAACAACCCTTGTATACCCGACTGTGAAGCCAATCGTCAAATGCACCTGTCCGTACATTTTGCCACGCCACCTGTGATATAATCCTGTTGTTGACTTTTTGCTGTGACAGACAATCAGTGACATGGTTCTTTTAACAAATAAATCACCAAAGTGTAAAAGAAACTCACCAGATTGATATACTGAGTTAAGAAAGTAAACCCAAGTCAAGAAAAAAAAAATATTCCATATTAAATGCCAAGTCTGTATAAAACAAAGCATTGCGTCCGGATATACCGGATATATAAATTTTGGCCAAAACAACGCAGAAATCAAGAAAATTACCAAACACCAGGACCTCAAAATGAATTGCGAAGATCCTGGCGGCTGCAGAGCATCAAAATTATACCGGTGATAAATGGAGCAACAAGAATGATAAAAAGAACCTCACAGGGATCTTTAAACCCTTTCCTGGGAATATTACGACAAACGAACTGCAATTGGAAGCTGTTCGAGGTTCGGTGACGATCCTGGAACAAAACGATGAAAAAGTTGAACAGCTTTTGCCGAAGAACCGTGACCGTGACGGTCCGTGAACCGTGATCCCTTGCCGAAGAGGACCCGTGATCCCTTACACACACACACACACACACACACACACACACACACACACACACACACACACACACACACACACACACACACACACACACCTCCTTTTAGTAAGAACTAGCCGAAACCCGTGGAACATCCACGGAAGGGAGGATGTGGTGTATGGATAGAGTTTACCATTATGGATGGCATAGGGGATTCGCTTGTCCGAGTAAGAGTTAGGAAGAAAGATGAGAATGAAGAGTGCGTATATGAACAACGATCGCCGACACCGGCACAAATGCATGCTCTGGATTGTCCACTCAGTGGACGGCTTGCTTTCGCTTTCGCCTGTCCAATCAGCGGACGGCTTGCTTCGCCTTCGCCCAGCAGACGCCAATACGATGGCGTCATAAGATGGCGTCGTATCGGCAGTTATTCGGATGCTTTTGGGCCCCAACGTCGGCTAATTCAGATTTTTCGAGTATGGCTGTACATGATAAACAAAGAGCGTGGTTCGTAGATCGTAAATCCATTGGTGCCGTGGGCATCGGGTCACTGGGTGCGGCGTAAAAGGGATAACAAAGTCGAGTCCTTACGCTATTATTATATAGATGTAGATGCTGCAGAGCGTGGAATTGCTCAGTGAGAATTCGACCATTGCTTGTACAGTTAATTACAGTTTTAAATACCCACACCCTGAATGGATTCCTCCCTATAAATCACAGGCAATTATTCTTGTATCATTAACATAATTGCAATCACATGAGATTCCAGGGAAAAGGGCATACAATGGGATGAATCCCTCACATTTTTCATTCAAATTTCAAATGCACTGACAAACAATAACTTACTGAATGGAACATTCTGGTGTTTAGCACAAAATTTGCTTTTGTTTTGATGGTTCAAAAGCAAATAGCTCAACAAAACTGTCCAACTCATCCAGACCCAAAGGAACGGCCATCGGGCATATTGAGGAAAACATGGGTGGGATTTCAACTTTTGCTTCCCCCATCCCCCATGTGCTGCATGCTTCCCCTTCACCTTCACATTAAGCCCAATCTTTCAGATACATATATTAGACAATGCAGAAAACAACTGTACTCAAAGAGGCATTTGCTGTGTATGTATTTTGTGGAAAACGAGGATGGGTTATCAACAGCCTCAAGTAAATTTGGGGCTGAAGGGGGAGGGGGGAGGGAGGAGTGCACACTGTGCCTCCATATGCTTCCTCCTTGCTGTTCCCATTCCCACTTGACTGCCATCACCACTTCCCCATTGATCGCCATCACCACTTCACACTTCAGCACCACCAGCACTTCCCACTTTAGCGCCATCACCACCTCCCACTTTAGCGCCATCACCACCTCCCACTTTAGCGCCATCACCACCTCCCACTTTATCGCCATCACCACCTCCCACTTTAGCGCCGTCACCACCTCCCACTTTAGCGCCATCACCAACTCCCACTTTAGCGCCATCACCACCTCCCACTTTAGCGCCGTCACCACCTCCCACTTTAGCGCCATCACCACCTCCCACTTTAGCGCCATCACCACCTCCCACTTTAGCGCCATCACCACCTCCCACTTTAGCACCATCACCACCTCCCACTTTAGCGCCATCACCACCTCCCACTTTAGCCCTCTAGCTATAGCCCTTCTAATGCCCTCTAGCTATAGCCCTTCTAATGCCCTCTAGCTATAGCCCTTCTCATGCCCTCTAGCTATAGCCCTTCTACTGCCCTCCAGCTATAACCTTTCTAATGCCCTCTAGCTATAGCCCTTCTAATGCCCTCTAGCTATAGCCCTTCTAATGCCCTCTAGCTGTAGCCCTTCTAATGCCCTCTAGCTATAGCCCTTCCAATGCCCTCTAGCTATAGCCCTTCTAATGCCCTCTAGCGAAAGCCCTTCCAAAGCCCTCTAGCTATAGCCCTTCTAATGCCCTCTAGCGAAAGCCCTTCTAATGCCCTCTGGCTATAGCCCGTCCAATGCCCTCTGGCTATTGCCCTTCCAATGCCCTCTGGCTATAGCCCTTCCAATGCCCTCTGGCTATAGCCCTTCCAATGCCCTCTGGCTATAGCCCTTCCAATGCCCTCTGGATATAGCCCTTCCAATGCCCTCTGTCTATAGCCCTTCCAATGCCCTCTGGCTATAGCCCTTCCAACACAACCAAACCAAAGCCCTTCCAATGCCCTCTGGCTATAGCCCTTCCAATGCCCTCTGGCTATAGCCCTTCCAATGCCCTCTGGCTCTAGCCCTTCCAATGCCCTCTGGCTATAGCCCGTCCAATGCCCTCTGGCTATAGCCCTTCCAATTCCCTCTGGCTATAGACATTCCAATGCCCTCTGGCTATAGCCCTTCCAATGCCCTCTGGCTATAGCCCTTCCCATGCCCTCTGGCTATCGCCCTTCGAACACAACCTAACCAAAGCCTTTCCAATGCCCTCTGGCTATAGCCCTTCCAATGCCCTCTGGCTATAGCCCTTCCAATGCCCTCTGGCTATAGCCCTTCCAATGCCCTCTGGCTATAGCCCTTCCAATGCCCTCTGGCTATAGCCCTTCCAATGCCCTCTGGCTATAGCCATTCCAATGCCCTCTGGCTATAGCCCTTCCAATGCCCTTTGGCTATAGCCCTTCCAATGCCCTCTGGCTATAGCCCTTACAATGTCCTCTGGCTATAGCCCTGCCAATGCCCTCTGGCTATAGCCCTTCCAATGCCCTCTGGCTATAGCCCTTCCAATGCCCTCTGGCTATAGCCCTTCCAATGCCCTCTGGCTATAGCCCTTCCAATGCCCTCTGGCTATAGCCCTTCCAATGCCCTCTGGCTATAGCCCTTCCAACACAACAAAATCAAATCCCTTCCAATGCCCTCTGGCCATAGCCCTTCCAATGCCCTCTGGCTATAGCCCTTCCAATGCCCTCTGGCTATAGCCCTTCCAATGCCCTCTGGCTATAGCCCTTCCAATGCCCTTTGGCTGTAGCCCTTCCAATGCCCTCTGGCTATAGCCCTTACAATGTCCTCTGGCTATAGCCCTGCCAATGCCCTCTGGCTATAGCCCTTCCAATGCCCTCTGGCTATAGCCCTTCCAATGCCCTCTGGCTATAGCCCTTCCAATGCCCTCTGGCTATAGCCCTTCCAATGCCCTCTGGCTATAGCCCTTCCAACACAACAAAATCAAATCCCTTCCAATGCCCTCTGGCTATAGCCCTTCCAATGCCCTCTGGCTATAGCCCTTCCAATGCCCTCTGGCTATAGCCCTTCCAATGCCCTCTGGCTATAGCCCTTCCAATGCCCTCTGGCTATAGCACTTCCAATGCCCTCTGGCTATAGCCCTTCCAATGCCCTCTGGCTATAGCCCTTCCAATGCCCTCTGGCTATAGCCCTTCCAATGCCCTCTGGCTATAGCCCTTCCAATGCCCTCTGGCTATAGCCCTTCCAATGCCCTCTGGCTATAGCCCTTCCAATGCCCTCTGGCTCTAGCCCTGCCAATGCCCTCTGGCTATAGCCCTTCCAATGCCCTCTGGCTATAGCCCTTCCAATGCCCTCTGGCTATAGCTATTCCAATGCCCTCTGGCTATAGCCCTTCCAATGCCCTCTGGCTATAGCCCTTCCAATGCCCTCTGGCTATAGCTATTCCAATGCCCTCTGGCTATAGCCCTTCCAATGCCCTCTGGCTATAGCCCTTCCAATGCCCTCTGGCTATAGCCCTGCCAATGCCCTCTGGCTATAGCCCTTCCAATGCCCTCTGGCTATAGCCCTTCCAATGCCCTCTAGTGAAAGCCCTTCTAATGCCCTCTGGCTATAGCCCTTCTAATGCCCTCTAGCTATAGCCCTTCTAATGCCCTCCAGCTATAGCCCTTCTAATGCCCTCTAGCTATAGCCCTTCCAATGCCCTCTAGCTATAGCCCTTCTAATGCCCTCTGGCTATAGCCCGTCCAATGCCCTCTGGCTATTGCCCTTCCAATGCCCTCTGGCTATAGCCCTTCCAATGCCCTCTAGTGAATTCTCTAGAGGGCATTGGAAGGGCTATAGCCCTTCCAATGCCCTCTGGCTATAGCCCTTCCAATGCCCTCTGGCTATAGCCCTTCCAATGCCCTCTGGCTATAGCCCTTCCAATGCCCTCTGGCTATAGCCCTTCCAATGCCCTCTGGCTATAGCCCTTCCAATGCCCTCTGGCTATAGCCCTTCCAATGCCCTCTGGCTATAGCCCTGCCAATGCCCTCTGGCTATAGCCCTTCCAATGCCCTCTGGCTATAGCCCTTCCAATGCCCTCTGGCTATAGCTATTCAAATGCCCTCTGGCTATAGCCCTTCCAATGCCCTCTGGCTATAGCCCTTCCAATGCCCTCTGGCTATAGCTATTCCAATGCCCTCTGGCTCTAGCCCTTCCAATGCCCTCTAGCTATAGCCCTTCTAATGCCCTCTAGCTGTAGCCCTTCTAATGCCCTCTAGCTATAGCCCTTCCAATGCCCTCTAGCTATAGCCCTTCTAATGCCCTCTAGTGAAAGCCCTTCTAATGCCCTCTAGCTATAGCCCTTCTAATGCCCTCTAGCTATAGCCCTTCTAATGCCCTCCAGCTATAGCCCTTCTAATGCCCTCTAGCTATAGCCCTTCCAATTCCCTCTGGCTCTAGCCATTCCAATGCCCTCTGGCTATAGCCCGTCCAATGCCCTCTGGCTATTGCCCTTCCAATGCCCTCTGGCTATAGCCCTTCCAATGCCCTCTGGCTATAGCCCTTCCAATGCCCTCTGGCTATAGCCCTTCCAATGCCCTCTGGATATAGCCCTTCCAATGCCCTCTGTCTATAGCCCTTCCAATGCCCTCTGGCTATAGCCCTTCCAACACAACCAAACCAAAGCCCTTCCAATGCCCTCTGGCTATAGCCCTTCCAATGCCCTCTGGCTATAGCCCATCCAATGCCCTCTGGCTATAGCCCTTCCAATGCACTCTGGCTATAGCCCTTCCAATACCCTCTGGCGATAGCCCTTTCAATGTCCTCTGGCTATCGCCCTTCCAACACAACCAAACCAAAGCTCTTCCAATGCCCTCTGGCTATAGCCCTTCCAATGCCCTCTGGCTATAGCCCTTCTAATGCCCTCTAGCTATAGCCCTTCCAATGCCCTCTGGCTCTAGCCATTCCAATGCCCTCTGGCTATAGCCCTTCCAATGCCCTCTGGCTATAGCCCTTCCAATGCCCTCTGGCTATCGCCCTTCCAACACAACCAAACCAAAGCCCTTCCAATGCCCTCTGGCTATAGCCTTTCCAATGCCCTCTGGCTATAGCCCTTCCAATGCCCTCTGGCTATCGCCCTTCCAACACAACCAAACCAAAGCCCTTCCAATGCCCTCTGGCTATAGCCCTTCCAATGCCCTCTGGCTATAGCCCTTCCAATGCCCTCTGGCTATAGCCCTTCCAATGCCCTCTGGCTAAAGCCCTTCCAATGCCCTCTGGCTATAGCCCTTCCAATGCCCTCTGGCTATAGCCCTTCCAATGCCCTCTGGCTAAAGCCCTTCCAATGCCCTCTGGCTATAGCCCTTCCAATGCCCTCTGGCTATAGCTATTCCAATGCCCCCTGGCTATAGCCCTTCCAATGCCCTCTGGCTATAGCCCTTCCAATGCCCTCTGGCTATAGCCCTTCCAATGCACTCTGGCTATAGCCCTTCCAATGCCCTCTGGCGATAGCCCTTCCAATGCCCTCTGGCTATCGCCCTTCCAACACAACCAAACCAAAGCCCTTCCAATGCCCTCTGGCTATAGCCCTTCCAATGCCCTCTGGCTGTAGCCATTCCAATGCCCTCTGGCTATAGCCCTTCCAATGCCCTCTGGCTAGAGCCCTTCCAATGCCCTCTGGCTCAAGCCCTTCCAATGCCCTCTGGCTATAGCCCTTCCAATGCCCTCTGGCTATAGCCCTTCCAATGCCCTCTGGCTATAGCCCTTCCAATGTCATCTTGGAAGACAAAGTTTCCTCGAAAGGCTGCACGAGCAAATGGAAGCAATGTTTCTTCCAGAATGGCCCTGTACTTGAACTGGTTCAGGTTTCCATTCAGAACAACCAGGTCAGTTTTGCCCCCCTGCATGAAAAGCAGCCCAAAAGGTCATCCCACCACCTCCAGCTAGGACTCTTGGCACTATACAATCTTTGTTGTAGGCTTCATGCACTTGCCTGCACACTCGGACGTGGCCATCTTGATGATAGACCAGAAATCTAGACTCGTCACTGTAGATCACGTGATTCCAGTGTCCTGGCTGCCATTGACGGTGCTCTCTGGCCCACTGCAATCGGCGCTGGTGGTGTTGTCTGGGCAGGCGTGGCTTTCTCAGGGGATGCCTGGCACGATAGCCTGCTTGAACCAGTCGTTGGTTGACTAGCCTTCTGGATACAGGCACATTTGTCAGTTGCTGCCACTCAGCCCGAAGCCGATTAGCTGACTTGGTATGGCCATTGCAGACTAACCGGTGCAGCTGGCGATCATCCCTCCTTGTGGTTCTGCGGGGACGTCCTGGCCTCGGTATTTGAGTAGGGACACCCCTCTGAGCATTTCGTTTCAGGATCTTTGACACCTGACCTTGAGTGATGCCATACCGCCGAGCAATAGCACGCTGTTTCATGCCGTAAATTCGTAAAGCCACCACTCCATGACAAACAGCATTGTCGAGTTGACGGACCATCTCCAGACGAAGCGGCAATAACTTTTGGAGACGTGCAGCAGTTGTTTTCCACTAATACAAAACGCAACAACCCTTGTATACCCGACTGTGAAGCCAATCGTCAAATGCACCTGTCCGTACATTTTGCCACGCCACCTGTGATATAATCCTGTTGTTGACTTTTTGCTGTGACAGACAATCAGTGACATGGTTCTTTTAACAAATAAATCACCAAAGTGTAAAAGAAACTCACCAGATTGATATACTGAGTTAAGAAAGTAAACCCAAGTCAAGAAAAAAAAAATATTCCATATTAAATGCCAAGTCTGTATAAAACAAAGCATTGCGTCCGGATATACCGGATATATAAATTTTGGCCAAAACAACGCAGAAATCAAGAAAATTACCAAACACCAGGACCTCATCCGAAGATGTATCTCTGAGGAATTTTAATTAAATAAGTCATTTATAAATCAACGAGTTAATTTATTAAATGATTAATCAATAAATCAAAATTTTCCTTGACAGCCACATCACTTGGTCAGTGTCATGTACAAATATCAGCTTCCTTACTCAAAAGGTGCCTGAGTTAATGTAATGTAATTACTGTAATAAGATTACTGCAATTACTGTAATGATTACTGTAATTACTGTAATTACCGGAACTGTAATTACTGTAATTACCTCAGGTAATTACTGTAATGTAATAAGAAATGTAATTAATTAAATAAGTACTTCATTAATCGCTAATAATTAAATAACTCGTGAATTCTTATCCGATTTACTTAACATTTGAGTGTCCCCAAAACGTTGGAGCAAAACGTTGCAACAACGAAAGTGAAACGTTGTAGCGACGTTGTGGAAACGTCAGCAAAACCCAACATTTGAATGTTCCCAAAACGTTGGAGCAAAACGTTGCAACAACGAAAGTGAAACGTTGTAGCGACATTGTGGAAACGTTTTACAACAACATTATTTCAATGTTGCAGGAAAGTAATGTGAAAAAACGTTGAAACAACGTTGTGGAAACGTCAGCAAAACCCAACATTTGAATGTTCCCAAAACGTTCCCAAAAATGTTCTCTCTCTGTCTGTCTCTCTTTCTGTCTGTCTATGTCTCTCTCTGTCTGTCTCTCTCTCTCTCTGTCTCTCTCTGTCTATCTCTCTCTCTTTCTGTCTGTCTCTCTCTCTCTGTCTCTCTCTCTGTCTGTCTCTCTCTGTCTGTCTATCTCTCTCTCTCTGTCTGTGGTTCTCTCTGTCTGTCTCTCTTTCTGTCTGTCTATGTCTCTCTCTGTCTGTCTCTCTCTGTCTATCTCTCTCTGTCTGTCTCTCTCTCACTTTCTGTCTCTCTCTGTCTATCTCTCTCTGTCTGTCTGTCTGTCTCTCTCTATCTGTCTGAATATCATCTTTATCTCTGTCTGTCTCTATGTCTCTCTCTCTTTCTTTCTGTCTCTCTCTCTCTGTCTCTCTGTCTGTTTGTCTCTCTCTGTCTATCTCTCTCTGTCTGTCTCTCTCTCACTTTCTGTCTCTCTCTGTCTATCTCTCTCTGTCTGTCTGTTTGTCTCTCTCTGTCTGTCTCTCTCTCTGTCTGTCTCTCTCTGTCTGTCTATCTCTCTCTCTCTGTCTGTGGTTCTCTCTGTCTGTCTCTCTTTCTGTCTGTCTATGTCTCTCTCTGTCTGTCTCTCTCTGTCTATCTCTCTCTGTCTGTCTCTCTCTCACTTTCTGTCTCTCTCTGTCTATCTCTCTCTGTCTGTCTGTTTGTCTCTCTCTATCTGTCTGAATATCATCTTTATCTCTGTCTCTCTCTCTGTCTGTCTCTCTCTGTCTGTCTATCTCTCTCTCTGTCTGTGGTTCTCTCTGTCTGTCTCTCTTTCTGTCTGTCTATGTCTCTCTCTGTCTGTCTCTCTCTGTCTATCTCTCTCTGTCTGTCTCTCTCTCACTTTCTGTCTCTCTCTGTCTATCTCTCTCTGTCTGTCTGTTTGTCTCTCTCTGTCTGTCTCTCTCTGTCTGTCTCTGTCTGTCTGTCTATCTCTCTCTCTGTCTGTGGTTCTCTCTGTCTGTCTCTCTTTCTGTCTGTCTATGTCTCTCTCTGTCTGTCTCTCTCTGTCTATCTCTCTCTGTCTGTCTCTCTCTCACTTTCTCTCTCTCTCTGTCTATCTCTCACTGTCTGTCTGTTTGTCTCTCTCTGTCTGTCTCTCTCTGTCTGTCTCTCTCTGTCTGTCTATCTCTCTCTCTCTGTCTGTGGTTCTCTCTGTCTGTCTCTCTTTCTGTCTGTCTATGTCTCTCTCTGTCTGTCTCTCTCTGTCTATCTCTCTCTGTCTGTCTCTCTCTCACTTTCTGTCTCTCTCTCTGTCTATCTCTCTCTGTCTGTCTGTTTGTCTCTCTCTGTCTGTCTCTCTCTCTGTCTGTCTCTCTCTGTCTGTCTATCTCTCTCTCTCTGTCTGTGGTTCTCTCTGTCTGTCTCTCTTTCTGTCTGTCTATGTCTCTCTCTGTCTGTCTCTCTCTGTCTATCTCTCTCTGTCTGTCTCTCTCTCACTTTCTGTCTCTCTCTGTCTATCTCTCTCTGTCTGTCTGTTTGTCTCTCTCTGTCTGTCTCTCTCTCTGTCTGTCTCTCTCTGTCTGTCTATCTCTCTCTCTGTCTGTGGTTCTCTCTGTCTGTCTCTCTTTCTGTCTGTCTATGTCTCTCTCTGTCTGTCTCTCTCTGTCTATCTCTCTCTGTCTGTCTCTCTCTCACTTTCTGTCTCTCTCTGTCTATCTCTCTGTCTGTTCAAATATCATCTTTAAGCTAATGTCCTTTACTGGGACAAGCAATCTCATAGCGATTTTATATTATAATAAATAGTATGTCATTTCTCTTGAAGCAATCCAGCCCCAACTTTCTTTGGAAGTCTTTTGCTGTCTGTCTCTCTCTCTCTGTCTGCCTGTGTCTCTCTCTGTCTGTCTCTCTCTCTGTCTGTCTATGTCTCATAATCACCAAACAAGAACAGTACACATTTCCTGTAATTATCTCTCATAATCAGGATAAATTTGGAACAGCCCTTAAACTAACACCAAGCAGATCAATTTTTATATTTAGGTTGAGGTTTCACACAAACGCTTTGCTTCTCGCAAAGCGTCCACCAATGGGAACTAGAGGGAGGGAGAAGGAGCGGGAGCAGGAGACAGGTAGCCGGAATGGAAATGAGGGACAATGAGGGCCAGTGAGGGAGTGTCGGTATGCAATTTTCATCCAATCGCCATCTTTCACAATAATTCTGGACCGGCATGAGATGGCGTTGTCTGTCATTAATTTATATTGTAATCAAACGAGTTTTAGAAATGGCGGGAAAACTGAAAAAAAATTATTTATTTATTTATTTAAAACGGGTGTACACGATTGTACACGTGTACGGACCTTACCGAACCTTACCGAACCGGCAAACAAATCGCCTCATGGTGCACTTCATGAGCCGATTTGCCCGCAGACCAGAGTAAGGCTCTTCACACCCAGCGTATAACGTACGTATCCTCGCAAGCACACGAATAATAGAATCATTTAAAACGTTCCATCCGTGACTTTTACCTCGGACGGTCGTGACAAAAATACGTTTACACTCCTTGGATTACCTATATCGTGGCAAGCCCCACACACACATCCTCCACCATGTTCAGAATTCGTATTTCATAATGGACCATCCCCAAGACGCCATGCTTACCTTGGCGACGTCCACTCGAAATCCAGCGGTGCCTCCAGATTGTCGGGGAAGTGTGTAGGGACTCAAGACGCCAATGGTCGGAAACAGGTTTTACAAAAGATCACAACTTTATTAACTGGTTGTTCACTTCATTCCAATACTAATGACTACCGTTAACTCAATGGACCAGATAACTCTTATCTGCATAGTCCCTTTTTCTCAGCCGATATTCCTCTGCAACGCCGTACTCGTTCATCCCATCGGGCAGGACTTCTGATGGCAATTGGTCCTTGACTCCAAGTCTCTTCTGTTTATATGGGCAAGCTTCAGTTAATCCTCTGTGCGCTGAAATCGTAATCCCTTCTCCGCTGCTTCTAATCCGTTCTCCGCAAACGTTACTCGGTCGCCTCACTGGCACCAGCTCGCTCCCCTCCTGCTGCGAGTTCCATTTACCAAACAATAGGGGGGGGGGTGCTCCAGCCTGGGGCTGTGACCAGGTGGACAAGAGATTACCATGTTCGTGCACATTCCTGACACTCCTTTACGAAATCGTCTATCTGCTTCGTTACTAGTCCCAATCAATGAGTTACATTTCCACAAGGGCTAAAGTGGGAGGTGGTGATGGCGCTAAAGTGGGAAGTGGTGATGGTGCTAAAGTGGGAGGTGGTGATGGTGCTAAAGTGGGAGGTGGTGATGGCGCTAAAGTGGGAGGTGGTGATGGCGCTAAAGTGGGAGGTGGTGACGGCGCTAAAGTGGGAGGTGATGATGGCGCTAAAGTGGGAGTTGGTGATGGCGCTAAAGTGGGAGGTGGTGACGGCGCTAAAATGGGAGGTGGTGATGGCGATAAAGTGGGAGGTGGTGATGGCGCTAAAGTGGGAGGTGGTGATGGCGCTAAAGTGGGAGGTGGTGATGGCGCTAAAGTGGGAAGTGCTGGTGGTGCTGAAGTGTGAAGTGGTGATGGCGATCAATGGGGAAGTGGTGATGGCAGTCAAGTGGGAATGGGAACAGCAAGGAGGAAGCATATGGAGGCACAGTGTGCACCCCTCCCTCCCCCCTCCCCCTTCAGCCCCAAATTTACTTGAGGCTGTTGATAACCCATCCTCGTTTTCCACAAAATACATACACAGCAAATGCCTCTTTGAGTACAGTTGTTTTCTGCATTGTCTAATATATGTATCTGAAAGATTGGGCTTAATGTGAAGGAGAAGGGGAAGCATGCAGCACATGGGGGATGGGGGAAGCAAAAGTTGAAATCCCACCCATGTTTTCCTCAATATGCCCGATGGCCGTTCCTTTGGGTCTGGATGAGTTGGACAGTTTTGTTGAGCTATTTGCTTTTGAACCATCAAAACAAAAGCAAATTTTGTGCGAAACACCAGAATGTTCCATTCAGTAAGTTATTGTTTGTCAGTGCATTTGAAATTTGAATGAAAAATGTGAGAGATTCATGCCATTGTATGCCCTTTTCCCTGGAATCTCATGTGATTGCAATTATGTTAATGATACAAGAATAATTGCCTGTGATTTATAGGGAGGAATCCATTCAGGGTGTGGATATTTAAAACTGTAATTAACTGCACAAGCAATGGTCGAATTCTCACTGAGCAATTCCACGCTCTGCAGCATCTACATCTATATAATAATAGCGTAAGGACTCGACTTTGTTATCCCTTTTACGCCGCACCCAGTGACCCGATGCCCACGGCACCAATGGATTTACGATCTACGAACCACGCTCTTTGTTTATCACGTACAGCCATACTCGAAAAATCTGAATTAGCCGACGTTGGGGCCCAAAAGCATCCGAATAACTGCCGATACGACGCCATCTTATGACGCCATCGTATTGGCGTCTGCTGGGCGAAGGCGAAGCAAGCCGTCCGCTGATTGGACAGGCGAAAGCGAAAGCAAGCCGTCCACTGAGTGGACAATCTAGAGCATGCATTTGTGCCGGTGTCGGCGATCGTTGTTCATATACGCACTCTTCATTCTCATCTTTCTTCCTAACTCTTACTCGGACAAGCAAATCCCCTATGCCATCCATAATGGTAAACTCTATCCAGACACCACATCCTCCCTTCCGTGGATGTTCCACGGGTTTCGGCTAGTTCTTACTAAAAGGAGGTGTGTGTGTGTGTGTGTGTGTGTGTGTGTGTGTGTGTGTGTGTGTGTGTGTGTGTGTGTGTGTGTGTGTGTGTGTGTGTGTGTGTGTGTGTGTGTGTGTGTGTGTGTGTGTGTGTGTGTGTGTGTAAGGGATCACGGGTCCTCTTCGGCAAGGGATCACGGTTCAGGGACCGTCACGGTCACGGTTCTTCGGCAAAAGCTGTTCAACTTTTTCATCGTTTTGTTCCAGAATCGTCACCGAACCTCGAACAGCTTCCAACTGCAGTTCGTTTGTCGTAATATTCCCAGGAAAGGTTTTTAAGATCCCTGTGAGGTTCTTTTTATCATTCTTGTTGCTCCATTTATCACCGGTATAATTTTGATGCTCTTCAGCCGCCAGGATCTTCGCACTTCATTCTGAGGTCCTAGTGTTTGGTAATTTTCTTGATTTCTGCGTTGTTTTGGCCAAAATTTATATATCCGGTATATCCGGACGCAATGCTTTGTTTTATACAGACTTGGCATTTAATATGGAATATATTTTTTTTCTTGACTTGGGTTTACTTTCTTAACTCAGTATATCAATCTGGTGAGTTTCTTTTACACTTTGGTGATTTATTTGTTAAAAGAACCATGTCACTGATTGTCTGTCACAGCAAAAAGTCAACAACAGGATTATATCACAGGTGGCGTGGCAAAATGTACGGACAGGTGCATTTGACGATTGGCTTCACAGTCGGGTATACAAGGGTTGTTGCGTTTTGTATTAGTGGAAAACAACTGCTGCACGTCTCCAAAAGTTATTGCCGCTTCGTCTGGAGATGGTCCGTCAACTCGACAATGCTGTTTGTCATGGAGTGGTGGCTTTACGAAATTACGGCATGAAACAGCATGCTATTGCTCAGCGGTATGGCATCACTCAAGGTCAGGTGTCAAAGATCCTGAAACGAAATGCTCAGAGGGGTGTCCCTACTCAAATACCGAGGCCAGGACGTCCCCGCAGAACCACAAGGAGGGATGATCGCCAGCTGCACCGGTTAGTCTGCAATGGCCATACCAAGTCAGCTAATCGGCTTCGGGCTGAGTGGCAGCAACTGACAAATGTGCCTGTATCCAGAAGGCTAGTCAACCAACGACTGGTTCAAGCAGGCTATCGTGCCAGGCATCCCCTGAGAAAGCCACGCCTGACCAGACAACACCACCAGCACCGATTGCAGTGGGCCTGAGAGCACCGTCAATGGCAGCCAGGACACTGGAATCACGTGATCTACAGTGACGAGTCTAGATTTCTGGTCTATCGTCAAGATGGCCGCGTCCGAGTGTGCAGGCAAGTGCATGAAGCCTACAACAAAGATTGTATAGTGCAAAGAGTCCAAGCTGGAGGTGGTGGGATGACCTTTTGGGCTGCTTTTCATGCAGGGGGCAAAACTGACCTGGTTGTTCTGAATGGAAACATGAACCAGTTCAAGTACAGGGCCATTCTGGAAGAAACATTGCTTCCATTTGCTCGTGCAGCCTTTCGAGGAAACTTTGTCTTCCAAGATGACATTGGAAGGGCTATAGCCAGAGGGCATTGCAAGGGCTATAGCCAGAGGGCATTGGAAGGGCTATAGCCAGGGGGCATTGGAATAGCTATAGCCAGAGGGCATTGGAAGGGCTATAGCCAGAGGGCATTGGAAGGGCTATAGCCAGAGGGCGTTGGAAGGGCTATAGCCAGAGGGTATTGGAAGGGCTATCGCCAGAGGGCATTGGAAGGGCTATAGCCAGAGGGCATTGGAAGGGCTACAGCCAGAGGGCATTGGAAGGGCTACAGCCAGAGGGCATTGGAAGGGCTACAGCCAGAGGGCATTGGAAGGGCTACAGCCAGAGGGCATTGGAAGGGCTATAGCCAGAGGGCATTGGAAGGGCTATAGCCAGAGGGCATTGGAAGGGCTATAGCCAGAGGGCATTGGAAGAGCTTTGGTATGGTTGTGTTGGAAGGGCGATAGCCAGAGGGCATTGGAAGGGCTATCGCCAGAGGGCATTGGAAGGGCTATAGCCAGAGTGCATTGGAAGGGCTATAGCCAGAGGGCATTGGAAGGGCTATAGCCAGAGGGCATTGGAAGGGCTATAGCCAGGGGGCATTGGAATAGCTATAGCCAGAGGGCATTGGAAGGGCTATAGCCAGAGGGCATTGGAAGGGCTATAGCCAGAGGGCATTGGAAGGGCTATAGCCAGAGGGCATTGGAAGGGCTATAGCCAGAGGGCATTGGAAGGGCTATAGCCAGAGGGCATTGGAAGGGCTATAGCCAGAGGGCATTGGAAGGGCTATAGCCAGAGGGCATTGAAGGGCTATAGCCAGAGGGCATTGGAAGGGCTATAGCCAGAGGGCATTGGAAGGGCTATAGCCAGAGGGCATTGGAAGGGCTATAGCCAGAGGGCATTGGAAGGGCTATAGCCAGAGGGCATTGGAAGGGCTATAGCCAGAGGGCATTGGAAGGGATTTGATTTTGTTGTGTTGGAAGGGCTATAGCCAGAGGGCATTGGAAGGGCTATAGCCAGAGGGCATTGGAAGGGTTATAGCCAGAGGGCATTGGAAGGGCTATAGCCAGAGGGCATTGGAAGGGCTATAGCCAGAGGGCATTGGAAGGGCTATAGCCCGAGGGCATTGGCAGGGCTATAGCCAGAGGGCATTGGAAGGGCTATAGCCAAAGGGCATTGGAAGGGCTATAGCCAGAGGGCATTGGAATGGCTATAGCCAGAGGGCATTGGAAGGGCTATAGCCAGAGGGCATTGGAAGGGCTATAGCCAGAGGGCATTGGAAGGGCTATAGCCAGAGGGCATTGGAAGGGCTATAGCCAGAGGGCATTGGAAGGGCTATAGCCAGAGGGCATTGGAAAGGCTTTGGTTTGGTTGTGTTCGAAGGGCGATAGCCAGAGGGCATGGGAAGGGCTATAGCCAGAGGGCATTGGAAGGGCTATAGCCAGAGGGCATTGGAATGGCTATAGCCAGAGGGAATTGGAAGGGCTATAGCAAGAGGGCATTGGACGGGTTATAGCCAGAGGGCATTGGAAGGGCTAGAGCCAGAGGGCATTGGAAGGGCTATAGCCAGAGGGCATTGGAAGGGCTATAGCCAGAGGGCATTGGAAGGGCTATAGACAGAGGGCATTGGAAGGGCTATACCCAGAGGGCATTGGAAGGGCTATAGCCAGAGGGCATTGGAAGGGCTATAGCCAGAGGGCATTGGAAGGGCTATAGCCAGAGGGCATTGGAAGGGCAATAGCCAGAGGGCATTGGACGGGCTATAGCCAGAGGGCATTGGAATGGCTAGAGCCAGAGGGCATTGGAAGGGCTATAGCTAGAGGGCATTAGAAGGGCTATAGCTAGAGGGCATTAGAAGGGCTATAGCTAGAGGGCATTAGAAGGGCTATAGCTAGAGGGCATTAGAAGGGCTTTCGCTAGAGGGCATTAGAAGGGCTATAGCTAGAGGGCATTGGAAGGGCTATAGCTAGAGGGCATTAGAAGGGCTACAGCTAGAGGGCATTAGAAGGGCTATAGCTAGAGGGCATTAGAAGGGCTATAGCTAGAGGGCATTAGAAGGGCTATAGCTGGAGGGCAGTAGAAGGGCTATAGCTAGAGGGCATTAGAAGGGCTATAGCTGGAGGGCATTAGAAGGGCTATGGCTAGAGGGCATTAGAAGGGCTATAGCTAGAGGGCTAAAGTGGGAGGTGGTGATGGCGCTAAAGTGGGAGGTGGTGATGGTGCTAAAGTGGGAGGTGGTGATGGCGCTAAAGTGGGAGGTGGTGATGGCGCTAAAGTGGGAGGTGGTGATGGCGCTAAAGTGGGAGGTGGTGACGGCGCTAAAGTGGGAGGTGGTGATGGCGCTAAAGTAGGAGTTGGTGATGGCGCTAAAGTGGGAGGTGGTGACGGCGCTAAAGTGGGAGGTGGTGATGGCGATAAAGTGGGAGGTGGTGATGGCGCTAAAGTGGGAGGTGGTGATGGCGCTAAAGTGGGAGGTGGTGATGGCGCTAAAGTGGGAAGTGCTGGTGGTGCTGAAGTGTGAAGTGGTGATGGCGATCAATGGGGAAGTGGTGATGGCAGTCAAGTGGGAATGGGAACAGCAAGGAGGAAGCATATGGAGGCACAGTGTGCACCCCTCCCTCCCCCCTCCCCCTTCAGCCCCAAATTTACTTGAGGCTGTTGATAACCCATCCTCGTTTTCCACAAAATACATACACAGCAAATGCCTCTTTGAGTACAGTTGTTTTCTGCATTGTCTAATATATGTATCTGAAAGATTGGGCTTAATGTGAAGGTGAAGGGGAAGCATGCAGCACATGGGGGATGGGGGAAGCAAAAGTTGAAATCCCACCCATGTTTTCCTCAATATGCCCGATGGCCGTTCCTTTGGGTCTGGATGAGTTGGACAGTTTTGTTGAGCTATTTGCTTTTGAACCATCAAAACAAAAGCAAATTTTGTGCTAAACACCAGAATGTTCCATTCAGTAAGTTATTGTTTGTCAGTGCATTTGAAATTTGAATGAAAAATGTGAGGGATTCATCCCATTGTATGCCCTTTTCCCTGGAATCTCATGTGATTGCAATTATGTTAATGATACAAAAATAATTGCCTGTGATTTATAGGGAGGAATCCATTCAGGGTGTGGTCATTTAAAACTGTAATTAACTGTACAAGCAATGGTCGAATTCTCACTGAGCAATTCCACGCTCTGCAGCATCTACATCTATATAATAATAGCGTAAGGACTCGACTTTGTTATCCCTTTTACGCCGCACCCAGTAACCCGATGCCCACGGCACCAATGGATTTACGATCTACGAACCACGCTCTTTGTTTATCACGTACAGCCATACTCGAAAAATCTGAATTAGCCGACGTTGGGGCCCAAAAGCATCCGAATAACTGCCGATACGACGCCATCTTATGACGCCATCGTATTGGCGTCTGCTGGGCGAAGGCGAAGCAAGCCGTCCGCTGAGTGGACAATCCAGAGCATGCATTTGTGCCGGTGTCGGCGATCGTTGTTCATATACGCACTCTTCATTCTCATCTTTCTTCCTAACTCTTACTCGGACAAGCAAATCCCCTATGCCATCCATAATGGTAAACTCTATCCATACACCACATCCTCCCTTCCGTGGATGTTCCACGGGTTTCGGCTAGTTCTTACTAAAAGGAGGTGTGTGTGTGTGTGTGTGTGTGTGTGTGTGTGTGTGTGAGTGTGTGTGTGTGTGTGTGTTTGTGTGTGTGTGTGTGTGTGTGTCTGTGTGTGTGTGTGTGTGTGTGTGTGTGTGTGTGTGTGTGTGTGTGTGTGTGTGTGTGTGTGTGTGTGTGTGTGTGTGTGTAAGGGATCACGGGTCCTCTTCGGCAAGGGATCACGGTTCACGGACCGTCACGGTCACGGTTCTTCGGCAAAAGCTGTTCAACTTTTTCATCGAAGGGCTATAGCCAGGATCGTCACCGAACCTCGAACAGCTTCCAACTGCAGTTCGTTTGTCGTAATATTCCCAGGAAAGGTTTTAAAGATCCCTGTGAGGTTCTTTTTATCATTCTTGTTGCTCCATTTATCACCGGTATAATTTTGATGCTCTGCAGCCGCCAGGATCTTCGCACTTCATTTTGAGGTCCTGGTGTTTGGTAATTTTCTTGATTTCTGCGTTGTTTTGGCCAAAATTTATATATCCGGTATATCCGGACGCAATGCTTTGTTTTATACAGACTTGGCATTTAATATGGAATATTTTTTTTTTCTTGACTTGGGTTTACTTTCTTAACTCAGTATATCAATCTGGTGAGTTTCTTTTACACTTTGGTGATTTATTTGTTAAAAGAACCATGTCACTGATTGTCTGTCACAGCAAAAAGTCAACAACAGGATTATATCACAGGTGGCGTGGCAAAATGTACGGACAGGTGCATTTGACGATTGGCTTCACAGTCGGGTATACAAGGGTTGTTGCGTTTTGTATTAGTGGAAAACAACTGCTGCACGTCTCCAAAAGTTATTGCCGCTTCGTCTGGAGATGGTCCGTCAACTCGACAATGCTGTTTGTCATGGAGTGGTGGCTTTACGAAATTACGGCATGAAACAGCGTGCTATTGCTCGGCGGTATGGCATCACTCAAGGTCAGGTGTCAAAGATCCTGATTGTAAGGATTGTAAGGATTGTAAGGGCTATAGCCAGAGGGCATTGGAAGGGCTATAGCCAAAGGGCATTGGAAGGGCTATAGCCAGAGGGCATTGGAAGGGCTATAGCCAGAGGGCATTGGAATGGCTATAGCCAGAGGGCATTGGAAGGGCTATAGCCAAAGGGCATTGGAAGGGCTATAGCCAGAGGGCATTGGAAGGGCTATAGCCAGAGGGCATTGGAATGGCTATAGCCAGAGGGCATTGGAATGGCTATAGCCAGAGGGCATTGGAAGGGCTATAGCCAGAGGGCATTGGAAGGGCTACAGCCAGAGGGCATTGGAAGGGCTATAGCCAGAGGGCATTGGAAGGGCTATAGCCAGAGGGCATTGGAAGGGCTATAGCCAGAGGGCATTGGAAGGGCTATGGCCAGAGGGCATTGGAAGGGCTATAGCCAGGGGACATTGGAATAGCTATAGCCAGAGGGCATTGCAAGGGCTATAGCCAGAGGGCATTGGAAGGGCTATAGCCAGAGGGCATTGGAAGGGCTATAGCCAGAGGGCATTGGAAGGGCTATAGCCAGAGGGCATTGGAAGGGCTATAGCCAGGGGGCATTGGAAGGGATTTGATTTTGTTGTGTTGGAAGGGCCAGAGGGCATTGGAAGGGCTACAGCCAGGGGGCATTGGAATAGCTAGAGAGCCAGAGGGCATTGGAAGGGCTATAGCCAGAGGGCTTTGGAAGGGCTATAGCCAGAGGGCATTGGAAGGGCTATAGCCAGAGGGCATTGGAAGGGCTATAGCCAGAGGGCATTGGACGGGCTATAGCCAGAGGGCATTGGAATGGCTATAGCCAGAGGGCATTGGAAGGGCTATAGCAAGAGGGCATTAGAAGGGCTATAGCTGGAGGGCATTAGAAGGGCTATAGCTAGAGGGCATTAGAAGGGCTATAGCTAGAGGGCATTAGAAGGGCTTTCGCCAGAGGGCATTGGAAGGGCTATAGCCAGAGGGCATTGGAAGGGCTATAGCTAGAGGGCATTAGAAGGGCTACAGCTAGAGGGCATTAGAAGGGCTATAGCTAGAGGGCATTAGAAGGGCTATAGCTAGAGGGCATTAGAAAGGTTATAGCTGGAGGGCAGTAGAAGGGCTATAGCTAGAGGGCATTAGAAGGGTTATAGCTAGAGGGCATTAGAAGGGCTATAGCTAGAGGGCATTAGAAGGGCTATAGCTAGAGGGCTAAAGTGGGAGGTGGTGATGGTGCTAAAGTGGGAGGTGGTGATGGCGCTAAAGTGGGAGGTGGTGATGGCGCTAAAGTGGGAGGTGGTGATGGCGCTAAAGTGGGAGGTGGTGATGGCGCTAAAGTGGGAGGTGGTGATGGCGCTAAAGTGGGAGGTGGTGATGGCGCTAAAGTGGGAGGTGGTAACGGCGCTAAAGTGGGAGGTGGTGATGGCGCTAAAGTGTGAAGTGGTGATGGCGATCAATGGGGAAGTGGTGATGGCAGTCAAGTGGGAATGGGAACAGCAAGGAGGAAGCATATGGAGGCACAGTGTGCACCCCTCCCTCCCCCCTCCCCCTTCAGCCCCAAATTTACTTGAGGCTGTTGATACCCCATCCTCGTTTTCCACAAAATACATACACAGCAAATGCCTCTTTGAGTACAGTTGTTTTCTGCATTGTCTAATATATGTATCTGAAAGATTGGGCTTAATGTGAAGGTGAAGGGGAAGCATGCAGCACATGGGGGATGGGGGAAGCAAAAGTTGAAATCCCACCCATGTTTTCCTCAATATGCCCGATGGCCGTTCCTTTGGGTCTGGATGAGTTGGACAGTTTTGTTGAGCTATTTGCTTTTGAACCATCAAAACAAAAGCAAATTTTTTGCTAAACACCAGAATGTTCCATTCAGTAAGTTATTGTTTGTCAGTGCATTTGAAATTTGAATGAAAAATGTGAGGGATTCATCCCATTGTATGCCCTTTTCCCTGGAATCTCATGTGATTGCAATTATGTTAATGATACAAGAATAATTGCCTGTGATTTATAGGGAGGAATCCATTCAGGGTGTGGGTATTTAAAACTGCAATTAACTGTACAAGCAATGGTCGAATTCTCACTGAGCAATTCCACGCTCTGCAGCATCTACATCTATATAATAATAGCGTAAGGACTCGACTTTGTTATCCCTTTTACGCCGCACCCAGTGACCCGATGCCCACGGCACCAATGGATTTACGATCTACGAACCACGCTCTTTGTTTATCATGTACAGCCATACTCGAAAAATCTGAATTAGCCGACGTTGGGGCCCAAAAGCATCCGAATAACTGCCGATACGACGCCATCTTATGACGCCATTGTATTGGCGTCTGCTGGGCGAAGGCGAAGCAAGCCGTCCGCTGATTGGACAGGCGAAAGCGAAAGCAAGCCGTCCACTGAGTGGACAATCCAGAGCATGCATTTGTGCCGGTGTCGGCGATCGTTGTTCATATACGCACTCTTCATTCTCATCTTTCTTCCTAACTCTTACTCGGACAAGCAAATCCCCTATGCCATCCATAATGGTAAACTCTACCCATACACCACATCCTCCCTTCCGTGGATGTTCCACGGGTTTCGGCTAGTTCTTACTAAAAGGAGGTGTGTGTGTGTGTGTGTGTGTGAGTGTGTGTGTGTGTGTTTGTGTGTGTGTGTGTGTGTGTGTGTGTGTGTGTGTGTGTGTGTGTGTAAGGGATCACGGTTCCTCTTCGGCAAGGGATCACGGTTCACGGACCGTCACGGTCACGGTTCTTCGGCAAAAGCTGTTCAACTTTTTCATCGTTTTGTTCCAGGATCGTCACCGAACCTCGAACAGCTTCCAACTGCAGTTCGTTTGTCGTAATATTCCCAGGAAAGGTTTTTAAGATCCCTGTGAGGTTCTTTTTATCATTCTTGTTGCTCCATTTATCACCGGTATAATTTTGATGCTCTTCAGCCGCCAGGATCTTCGCACTTCATTCTGAGGTCCTGGTGTTTGGTAATTTTCTTGATTTCTGCGTTGTTTTGGCCAAAATTTATATATCCGGTATATCCGGACGCAATGCTTTGTTTTATACAGACTTGGCATTTAATATGGAATATTTTTTTTTTCTTGACTTGGGTTTAGTTTCTTAACCAAGTATATCAATCTGGTGAGTTTCTTTTACACTTTGGTGATTTATTTGTTAAAAGAACCATGTCACTGATTGTCTGTCACAGCAAAAAGTCAACAACAGGATTATATCACAGGTGGCGTGGCAAAATGTACGGACAGGTGCATTTGACGATTGGCTTCACAGTCGGGTATACAAGGGTTGTTGCGTTTTGTATTAGTGGAAAACAACTGCTGCACATCTCCAAAAGTTATTGCCGCTTCGTCTGGAGATGGTCCGTCAACTCGACAATGCTGTTTGTCATGGAGTGGTGGCTTTACGAAATTACGGCATGAAACAGCGTGCTATTGCTCGGCGGTATGGCATCACTCAAGGTCAGGTGTCAAAGATCCTGAAACGAAATGCTCAGAGGGGTGTCCCCACTCAAATACCGAGGCCAGGACGTCGCCGCAGAACCACAAGGAGGGATGATCGCCAGCTGCACCGGTTAGTCTGCAATGGCCATACTAAGTCAGCTAATCGGCTTCGGGCTGAGTGGCAGCAACTGACAAATGTGCCTGTATCCAGAAGGCTAGTCAACCAACGACTGGTTCAAGCAGGCTATCGTGCCAGGCATCCCCTGAGAAAGCCACGCCTGACCAGACAACACCACCAGCGCCGATTGCAGTGGGCCAGAGAGCACCGTCAATGGCAGCCATGACACTGGAATCACGTGATCTACAGTGACGAGTCTAGATTTCTGGTGTATCGTCAAGATGGCCACGTCCGAGTGTGCAGGCAAGTGCATGAAGCCTACAACAAAGATTGTATAGTGCCAAGAGTCCAAGCTGGAGGTGGTGGGATGACCTTTTGGGCTGCTTTTCATGCAGGGGGCAAAACTGACCTGGTTGTTCTGAATGGAAACCTGAACCAGTTCAAGTACAGGGCCATTCTGGAAGAAACATTGCTTCCATTTGCTCGTGCAGCCTTTCGAGGAAACTTTGTCTTCCAAGATGACATTGGAAGGGCTATAGCCAGAGGGCATTGGAAGGGCTATAGCCAGAGGGCATTGGAAGGGCTATAGCCAGAGGGCATTGGAAGGGCTATAGCCAGAGGGCATTGGAAGGGCTATAGCCAGAGGGCATTGGAAGGGCTATAGCCAGAGGGCATTGGAAGGGCTACAGCCAGAGGGCATTGGAAGGGCTCTAGCCAGAGGGCATTGGAAGGGCTATAGCCAGAGGGCATTGGAAGGGCTACAGCCAGAGGGCATTGGAAGGGCTATAGCCAGAGGGCATTGGAAGGGCTTTGGTTTGGTTGTGTTGGAAGGGCGATAGCCAGAGGGCATTGGAAAGGCTATAGCCAGAGGGCATTGGAAGGGCTATAGCCAGAGGGCATTGGAAGGGCTATAGCCAGAGGGCGTTGGAAGGGCTATAGCCAGAGGGTATTGGAAGGGCTATCGCCAGAGGGCATTGGAAGGGCTATAGCCAGGGGGCAGTGGAAGGGCTATAGCCAGAGGGCATTGGAAGGGCTACAGCCAGAGGGCATTGGAAGGGCTATAGCCGGAGGGCATTGGAAGGGCTATAGCCAGAGGGCATTGGAAGGGCTAGAGCCAGAGGGCATTGGAAGGGCTACAGCCAGAGGGCATTGGAAGGGCTATAGCCAGAGGGCATTGGAAGAGCTTTGGTTTGGTTGTGTTGTAAGGGCTATAGCCAGAGGGCATTGGAAGGGCTATAGCCAGAGGGCATTGGAAGGGCTATAGCCAGAGGGCATTGGAAGGGCTATAGCCAGAGGGCATTGGAAGGGCTATAGCCAGAGGGCATTGGAAGGGCTATAGCCAGAGGGCATTGGAAGGGCTATAGCCAGAGGGCATTGGAAGGGCTATAGCCAGAGGGCATTGGAAGGGCTACAGCCAGAGGGCATTGGAAGGGCTACAGCCAGAGGGCATTGGAAGGGCTACAGCCAGAGGGCATGGGAAGGGCTACAGCAGAGGGCATTGGAAGGGCTACAGCCAGAGGGCATTGGAAGGGCTACAGCCAGAGGGCATTGGAAGGGCTACAGCCAGAGGGCATTGGAAGGGCTACAGCCAGAGGGCATTGGAAGGGCTATAGCCAGAGGGCATTGGAAGGGCTTTGGTTTGGTTGTGTTGGAAGGGCGATAGCCAGAGGGCATTGGAAGAGCTATCGCCAGAGGGCATTGGAAGGGCTATAGCCAGAGTGCATTGGAAGGGCTATAGCCAGAGGGCATTGGAAGGGCTATAGCCAGAGGCCCTTCCAACACAACCAAACCAAAGCCCTTCCAATGCCCTCTGGCTATAGCCTTCCAATGCCCTCTGGCTATAGCCCTTCCAATGCCCTCTGGCTATAGCCCTTCCAATGCCCTCTGGCTATAGCCCTTCCAATGCCCTCTGGCTATAGCCCTTCCAATGCCCTCTGGCTATAGCCCTTCCAATGCCCTCTGGCTATAGCTATTCCAATGCCCCCTGGCTATAGCCCTTCCAATGCCCTCTGCCTATAGCCCTTCCAATGCCCTCTGGCTATAGCCCTTCCAATGCACTCTGGCTATAGCCCTTCCAATACCCTCTGGCGATAGCCCTTCCAATGTCCTCTGGCTATCGCCCTTCCAACACAACCAAACCAAAGCTCTTCCAATGCCCTCTGGCTATAGCCCTTCCAATGCCCTCTGGCTATAGCCCTTCCAATGCCCTCTGGCTATAGCCCTTCCAATGCCCTCTGGCTCTAGCCCTTCCAATGCCCTCTGGCGATAGCCCTTCCAATACCCTCTGGCTATAGCCCTTCCAACGCCCTCTGGCTATAGCCCTTCCAACGCCCTCTGGCTATAGCCCTTCCAATGCCCTCTGGCTATAGCCCTTCCAATGCCCTCTGGCTATAGCCCTTCCAATGCCCTCTGGCTATCGCCCTTCCAACACAACCAAACCAAAGCCCTTCCAATGCCCTCTGGCTATAGCCCTTCCAATGCCCTCTGGCTATAGCCCTTCCAATGCCCTCTGGCTATAGCCCTTCCAATGCCCTCTGGCTAAAGCCCTTCCAATGCCCTCTGGCTATAGCCCTTCCAATGCCCTCTGGCTATAGCTATTCCAATGCCCCCTGGCTATAGCCCTTCCAATGCCCTCTGGCTATAGCCCTTCCAATGCCCTCTGGCTATAGCCCTTCCAATGCACTCTGGCTATAGCCCTTCCAATGCCCTCTGGCGATAGCCCTTCCAATGCCCTCTGGCTATCGCCCTTCCAACACAACCAAACCAAAGCCCTTCCAATGCCCTCTGGCTATAGCCCTTCCATTGCCCTCTGGCTGTAGCCATTCCAATGCCCTCTGGCTATAGCCCTTCCAATGCCCTCTGGCTAGAGCCCTTCCAATGCCCTCTGGCTCTAGCCCTTCCAATGCCCTCTGGCTATAGCCCTTCCAATGCCCTCTGGCTATAGCCCTTCCAATGCCCTCTGGCTATAGCCCTTCCAATGTCATCTTGGAAGACAAAGTTTCCTCGAAAGGCTGCACGAGCAAATGGAAGCAATGTTTCTTCCAGAATGGCCCTGTACTTGAACTGGTTCAGGTTTCCATTCAGAACAACCAGGTCAGTTTTGCCCCCTGCATGAAAAGCAGCCCAAAAGGTCATCCCACCACCTCCAGCTAGGACTCTTGGCACTATACAATCTTTGTTGTAGGCTTCATGCACTTGCCTGCACACTCGGACGCGGCCATCTTGATGATAGACCAGAAATCTAGACTCGTCACTGTAGATCACGTGATTCCAGTGTCCTGGCTGCCATTGACGGTGCTCTCTGGCCCACTGCAATCG
>NC_136270.1:65352019-65399519 GCF_964187855.1 Myxine glutinosa | reverse complement strand
AGTGGTGATGGCGATCAATGGGGAAGTGGTGATGGCAGTCAAGTGGGAATGGGAACAGCAAGGAGGAAGCATATGGAGGCACAGTGTGCACCCCTCCCTCCCCCCTCCCCCTTCAGCCCCAAATTTACTTGAGGCTGTTGATAACCCATCCTCGTTTTCCACAAAATACATACACAGCAAATGCCTCTTTGAGTACAGTTGTTTTCTGCATTGTCTAATATATGTATCTGAAAGATTGGGCTTAATGTGAAGGAGAAGGGGAAGCATGCAGCACATGGGGGATGGGGGAAGCAAAAGTTGAAATCCCACCCATGTTTTCCTCAATATGCCCGATGGCCGTTCCTTTGGGTCTGGATGAGTTGGACAGTTTTGTTGAGCTATTTGCTTTTGAACCATCAAAACAAAAGCAAATTTTGTGCGAAACACCAGAATGTTCCATTCAGTAAGTTATTGTTTGTCAGTGCATTTGAAATTTGAATGAAAAATGTGAGAGATTCATGCCATTGTATGCCCTTTTCCCTGGAATCTCATGTGATTGCAATTATGTTAATGATACAAGAATAATTGCCTGTGATTTATAGGGAGGAATCCATTCAGGGTGTGGATATTTAAAACTGTAATTAACTGCACAAGCAATGGTCGAATTCTCACTGAGCAATTCCACGCTCTGCAGCATCTACATCTATATAATAATAGCGTAAGGACTCGACTTTGTTATCCCTTTTACGCCGCACCCAGTGACCCGATGCCCACGGCACCAATGGATTTACGATCTACGAACCACGCTCTTTGTTTATCACGTACAGCCATACTCGAAAAATCTGAATTAGCCGACGTTGGGGCCCAAAAGCATCCGAATAACTGCTGATACGACGCCATCTTATGACGCCATCGTATTGGCGTCTGCTGGGCGAAGGCGAAGCAAGCCGTCCGCTGATTGGACAGGCGAAAGCGAAAGCAAGCCGTCCACTGAGTGGACAATCTAGAGCATGCATTTGTGCCGGTGTCGGCGATCGTTGTTCATATACGCACTCTTCATTCTCATCTTTCTTCCTAACTCTTACTCGGACAAGCAAATCCCCTATGCCATCCATAATGGTAAACTCTATCCATACACCACATCCTCCCTTCCGTGGATGTTCCACGGGTTTCGGCTAGTTCTTACTAAAAGGAGGTGTGTGTGTGTGTGTGTGTGTGTGTGTGTGTGTGTGTGTGTGTGTGTGTGTGTGTGTGTGTGTGTGTGTGTGTGTGTGTGTGTAAGGGATCACGGGTCCTCTTCGGCAAGGGATCACGGTTCAGGGACCGTCACGGTCACGGTTCTTCGGCAAAAGCTGTTCAACTTTTTCATCGTTTTGTTCCAGAATCGTCACTGAACCTCGAACAGCTTCCAACTGCAGTTCGTTTGTCGTAATATTCCCAGGAAAGGTTTTTAAGATCCCTGTGAGGTTCTTTTTATCATTCTTGTTGCTCCATTTATCACCGGTATAATTTTGATGCTCTTCAGCCACCAGGATCTTCGCACTTCATTTTGAGGCCCTGGTGTTTGGTAATTTTCTTGATTTCTGCATTGTTTTGGCCAAAATTTATATATCCGGTATATCCGGACGCAATGCTTTGTTTTATACAGACTTGGCATTTAATATGGAATTTTTTTTTTTCTTGACTTGTGTTTACTTTCTTAACTCAGTATATCAATCTGGTGAGTTTCTTTTACACTTTGGTGATTTATTTGTTAAAAGAACCATGTCACTGATTGTCTGTCACAGCAAAAAGTCAACAACAGGATTATATCACAGGTGGCGTGGCAAAATGTACGGACAGGTGCATTTGACGATTGGCTTCACAGTCGGGTATACAAGGGTTGTTGCGTTTTGTATTAGTGGAAAACAACTGCTGCACGTCTCCAAAAGTTATTGCCGCTTCGTCTGGAGATGGTCCGTCAACTCGACAATGCTGTTTGTCATGGAGTGGTGGCTTTACGAATTTACGGCATGAAACAGCGTGCTATTGCTCGGCGGTATGGCATCACTCAAGGTCAGGTGTCAAAGATCCTGAAACGAAATGCTCAGAGGGGTGTCCCTACTCAAATACCGAGGCCAGGACGTCCCCGCAGAACCACAAGGAGGGATGATCGCCAGCTGCACCGGTTAGTCTGCAATGGCCATACCAAGTCAGCTAATCGGCTTCGGGCTGAGTGGCAGCAACTGACAAATGTGCCTGTATCCAGAAGGCTAGTCAACCAACGACTGGTTCAAGCAGGCTATCGTGCCAGGCATCCCCTGAGAAAGCCACGCCTGACCAGACAACACCACCAGCACCGATTGCAGTGGGCCTGAGAGCACCGTCAATGGCAGCCAGGACACTGGAATCACGTGATCTACAGTGACGAGTCTAGATTTCTGGTCTATCGTCAAGATGGCCGCGTCCGAGTGTGCAGGCAAGTGCATGAAGCCTACAACAAAGATTGTATAGTGCAAAGAGTCCAAGCTGGAGGTGGTGGGATGACCTTTTGGGCTGCTTTTCATGCAGGGGGCAAAACTGACCTGGTTGTTCTGAATGGAAACATGAACCAGTTCAAGTACAGGGCCATTCTGGAAGAAACATTGCTTCCATTTGCTCGTGCAGCCTTTCGAGGAAACTTTGTCTTCCAAGATGACATTGGAAGGGCTATAGCCAGAGGGCATTGGAAGGGCTATAGCCAGAGGGCATTGGAAGGGCTATAGCCAGGGGGCATTGGAATAGCTATAGCCAGAGGGCATTGGAAGGGCTATAGCCAGAGGGCATTGGAAGGGCTATAGCCAGAGGGCGTTGGAAGGGCTATAGCCAGAGGGTATTGGAAGGGCTATCGCCAGAGGGCATTGGAAGGGCTATAGCCAGAGGGCATTGGAAGGGCTACAGCCAGAGGGCATTGGAAGGGCTACAGCCAGAGGGCATTGGAAGGGCTACAGCCAGAGGGCATTGGAAGGGCTACAGCCAGAGGGCATTGGAAGGGCTATAGCCAGAGGGCATTGGAAGGGCTATAGCCAGAGGGCATTGGAAGGGCTATAGCCAGAGGGCATTGGAAGAGCTTTGGTATGGTTGTGTTGGAAGGGCGATAGCCAGAGGGCATTGGAAGGGCTATCGCCAGAGGGCATTGGAAGGGCTATAGCCAGAGTGCATTGGAAGGGCTATAGCCAGAGGGCATTGGAAGGGCTATAGCCAGAGGGCATTGGAAGGGCTATAGCCAGGGGGCATTGGAATAGCTATAGCCAGAGGGCATTGGAAGGGCTATAGCCAGAGGGCATTGCAAGATAGCCAGAGGGCATTGGAAGGGCTATAGCCAGAGGGCATTGGAAGGGCTATAGCCAGAGGGCATTTGAAGGGCTATAGCCAGAGGGCATTGGAAGGGCTATAGCCAGAGGGCATTGAAGGGCTATAGCCAGAGGGCATTGGAAGGGCTATAGCCAGAGGGCATTGGAAGGGCTATAGCCAGAGGGCATTGGAAGGGCTATAGCCAGAGGGCATTGGAAGGGCTATAGCCAGAGGGCATTGGAAGGGCTATAGCCAGAGGGCATTGGAAGGGATTTGATTTTGTTGTGTTGGAAGGGCTATAGCCAGAGGGCATTGGAAGGGCTATAGCCAGAGGGCATTGGAAGGGTTATAGCCAGAGGGCATTGGAAGGGCTATAGCCAGAGGGCATTGGAAGGGCTATAGCCAGAGGGCATTGGAAGGGCTATAGCCAGAGGGCATTGGCAGGCCTATAGCCAGAGGGCATTGGAAGGGCTATAGCCAAAGGGCATTGGAAGGGCTATAGCCAGAGGGCATTGGAATGGCTATAGCCAGAGGGCATTGGAAGGGCTATAGCCAGAGGGCATTGGAAGGGCTATAGCCAGAGGGCATTGGAAGGGCTATAGCCAGAGGGCATTGGAAGGGCTATAGCCAGAGGGCATTGGAAGGGCTATAGCCAGAGGGCATTGGAAAGGCTTTGGTTTGGTTGTGTTCGAAGGGCGATAGCCAGAGGGCATGGGAAGGGCTATAGCCAGAGGGCATTGGAAGGGCTATAGCCAGAGGGCATTGGAATGGCTATAGCCAGAGGGCATTGGAAGGGCTATAGCCAGGGGGCATTGGAATAGCTATAGCCAGAGGGCATTGGAAGGGCTATAGCCAGAGGGCATTGGAAGGGCTATAGCCAGAGGGCATTGGAAGGGCTATAGCCATAGGGCATTGGAAGGGCTATAGCCAGAGGGCATTGGAAGGGCTATAGCCAGAGGGCATTGGAAGGGCTATAGCCAGAGGGCATTGGAAGGGCTATAGCCAGAGGGCATTGGAATGGCTATAGCCAGAGGGCATTGGAAGCGCTATAGCCAGAGGGCATTCGAAGAGCTTTGGTTTGGTTGTGTTGGAAGGGCAATACCCATAGGGCATTGGAAGGGCTATCGCCAGAGGGCATTGGAAGGGCTATAGCCAGAGGGCATTGGAAGGGCTATAGCCAGAGGGCATTGCAAGGGCTATAGCCAGAGGGCATTGGAAGGGCTATAGCCAGAGGGCATTGGAAGGGCTATAGCCAGAGGGCATTGGAAGGGCTATAGCCAGAGGGCATTGGAAGGGCTATAGACAGAGAGCATTGGAAGGGCTATAGCCAGAGGGCATTGGAAGAGCTTTGGTTTGGTTGTGTTGGAAGGGTTGCCTCTGGCTCATTTTTCATTCAAATTTCAAATGCACTGACAAACAATAACTTACTGAATGGAACATTCTGGTGTTTAGCAAAAAATTTGCTTTTGTTTTGATGGTTCAAAAGCAAATAGCTCAACAAAACTGTCCAACTCATCCAGACCCAAAGGAACGGCCATCGGGCATATTGAGGAAAACATGGGTGGGATTTCAACTTTTGCTTCCCCCATCCCCCATGTGCTGCATGCTTCCCCTTCACCTTCACATTAAGCCCAATCTTTCAGATACATATATTAGACAATGCAGAAAACAACTGTACTCAAAGAGGCATTTGCTGTGTATGTATTTTGTGGAAAACGAGGATGGGTTATCAACAGCCTCAAGTAAATTTGGGGCTGAAGGGGGAGGGGGGAGGGAGGGGTGCACACTGTGCCTCCATATGCTTCCTCCTTGCTGTTCCCATTCCCACTTGACTGCCATCACCACTTCCCCATTGATCGCCATCACCACTTCACACTTTAGCGCCATCACCACCTCCCACTTTAGCGCCGTCACCACCTCCCACTTTAGCGCCATCACCACCTCCCACTTTAGCGCCATCACCACCTCCCACTTTAGCGCCATCACCACCTCCCACTTTAGCGCCATCACCACCTCCCACTTTAGCGCCATCACCACCTCCCACTTTAGCGCCATCACCACCTCCCACTTTAGCGCCATCACCACCTCCCACTTTAGCACCATCACCACCTCCGACTTTAGCGCCATCACCACCTCCCACTTTAGCCCTCTAGCTATAGCCCTTCTAATGCCCTCTAGCTATAGCCCTTCTAATGCCCTCTAGCTATAACCCTTCTAATGCCCTCTAGCTATAGCCCTTCTACTGCCCTCCAGCTATAACCTTTCTAATGCCCTCTAGCTATAGCCCTTCTAATGCCCTCTAGCTATAGCCCTTCTAATGCCCTCTAAGCTGTAGCCCTTCTAATGCCCTCTAGCTATAGCCCTTCCAATGCCCTCTAGCTATAGCCCTTCTAATGCCCTCTAGCGAAAGCCCTTCTAATGCCCTCTAGCTATAGCCCTTCTAATGCCCTCTAGCTATAGCCCTTCTAATGCCCTCCAGCTATAGCCCTTCTAATGCCCTCTAGCTATAGCCCTTCCAATGCCCTCTGGCTCTCGCCATTCCAATGCCCTCTGGCTATAGCCCGTCCAATGCCCTCTGGCTATAGCCCTTCCAATGCCCTCTTGCTATATCCCTTCCAATGCCCTCTGGCTATAGCCCTTCCAATGCCCTCTGGCTATAGCCCTTCCAATGCCCTCTGGATATAGCCCTTCCAATGCCCTCTGTATATAGCCCTTCCAATGCCCTCTGGCTATAGCCCTTCCAACACAACCAAACCAAAGCCCTTCCAATGCCCTCTGGCTATAGCCCTTCCAATGCCCTCTGGCTATAGCCCTTCCAATGCCCTCTGGCTCTAGCCCTTCCAATGCCCTCTGGCTATAGCCCGCCCAATGCCCTCTGGCTATAGCCCTTCCAATTCCCTCTGGCTATAGCCATTCCAATGCCCTCTGGCTATAGCCCTTCCAATGCCCTCTGGCTATAGCCCTTCCCATGCCCTCTGGCTATCGCCCTTCGAACACAACCAAACCAAAGCCTTTCCAATGCCCTCTGGCTATAGCCCTTCCAATGCCCTCTGGCTATAGCCCTTCCAATGCCCTCTGGCTATAGCACTTCCAATGCCCTCTGGCTATAGCCCTTCCAATGCCCTCTGGCTATAGCCCTTCCAATGCCCTCTGGCTATAGCCCTTCCAATGCCCTCTGGCTATAGCCATTCCAATGCCCTCTGGCTATAGCCCTTCCAATGCCCTTTGGCTATAGCCTTTCCAATGCCCTCTGGCTATAGCCTTCCAATGCCCTCTGGCTATAGCCCTTCCAATGCCCTCTGGCTATAGCCCTTCCAATGCCCTCTGGCTATAGCCCTTCCAATGCCCTCTGGCTATAGCCCTTCCAATGCCCTCTGGCTATAGCCCTTCCAATGCCCTCTGGCTATAGCTATTCCAATGCCCCCTGGCTATAGCCCTTCCAATGCCCTCTGGCTATAGCCCTTCCAATGCCCTCTGGCTATAGCCCTTCCAATGCACTCTGGCTATAGCCCTTCCAATACCCTCTGGCGATAGCCCTTCCAATGTCCTCTGGCTATCGCCCTTCCAACACAACCAAACCAAAGCTCTTCCAATGCCCTCTGGCTATAGCCCTTCCAATGCCCTCTGGCTATAGCCCTTCCAATGCCCTCTGGCTATAGCCCTTCCAATGCCCTCTGGCTATAGCCCTTCCAATGCCCTCTGGCTGTAGCCCTTCCAATGCCCTCTGGCTGTAGTCCTTCCAATGCCCTCTGGCTGTAGCCCTTCCAATGCCCTCTGGCTATAGCCCTTCCAATGCCCTCTGGCGATAGCCCTTCCAATACCCTCTGGCTATAGCCCTTCCAACGCCCTCTGGCTATAGCCCTTCCAACGCCCTCTGGCTATAGCCCTTCCAATGCCCTCTGGCTATAGCCCTTCCAATGCCCTCTGGCTATAGCCCTTCCAATGCCCTCTGGCTATCGCCCTTCCAACACAACCAAACCAAAGCCCTTCCAATGCCCTCTGGCTATAGCCCTTCCAATGCCCTCTGGCTATAGCCCTTCCAATGCCCTCTGGCTATAGCCCTTCCAATGCCCTCTGGCTAAAGCCCTTCCAATGCCCTCTGGCTATAGCCCTTCCAATGCCCTCTGGCTATAGCTATTCCAATGCCCCCTGGCTATAGCCCTTCCAATGCCCTCTGGCTATAGCCCTTCCAATGCCCTCTGGCTATAGCCCTTCCAATGCACTCTGGCTATAGCCCTTCCAATGCCCTCTGGCGATAGCCCTTCCAATGCCCTCTGGCTATCGCCCTTCCAACACAACCAAACCAAAGCCCTTCCAATGCCCTCTGGCTATAGCCCTTCCAATGCCCTCTGGCTGTAGCCATTCCAATGCCCTCTGGCTATAGCCCTTCCAATGCCCTCTAGCTAGAGCCCTTCCAATGCCCTCTGGCTCTAGCCCTTCCAATGCCCTCTGGCTATAGCCCTTCCAATGCCCTCTGGCTATAGCCCTTCCAATGCCCTCTGGCTATAGCCCTTCCAATGTCATCTTGGAAGACAAAGTTTCCTCGAAAGGCTGCACGAGCAAATGGAAGCAATGTTTCTTCCAGAATGGCCCTGTACTTGAACTGGTTCAGGTTTCCATTCAGAACAACCAGGTCAGTTTTGCCCCCCTGCATGAAAAGCAGCCCAAAAGGTCATCCCACCACCTCCAGCTAGGACTCTTGGCACTATACAATCTTTGTTGTAGGCTTCATGCACTTGCCTGCACACTCGGACGTGGCCATCTTGATGATAGACCAGAAATCTAGACTCGTCACTGTAGATCACGTGATTCCAGTGCCCTGGCTGCCATTGACGGTGCTCTCTGGCCCACTGCAATCGGCGCTGGTGGTGTTGTCTGGGCAGGCGTGGCTTTCTCAGGGGATGCCTGGCACGATAGCCTGCTTGAACCAGTCGTTGGTTGACTAGCCTTCTGGATACAGGCACATTTGTCAGTTGCTGCCACTCAGCCCGAAGCCGATTAGCTGACTTGGTATGGCCATTGCAGACTAACCGGTGCAGCTGGCGATCATCCCTCCTTGTGGTTCTGCGGGGACGTCCTGGCCTCGGTATTTGAGTAGGGACACCCCTCTGAGCATTTCGTTTCAGGATCTTTGACACCTGACCTTGAGTGATGCCATACCGCCGAGCAATAGCACGCTGTTTCATGCCGTAAATTCGTAAAGCCACCACTCCATGACAAACAGCATTGTCGAGTTGACGGACCATCTCCAGACGAAGCGGCAATAACTTTTGGAGACGTGCAGCAGTTGTTTTCCACTAATACAAAACGCAACAACCCTTGTATACCCGACTGTGAAGCCAATCGTCAAATGCACCTGTCCGTACATTTTGCCACGCCACCTGTGATATAATCCTGTTGTTGACTTTTTGCTGTGACAGACAATCAGTGACATGGTTCTTTTAACAAATAAATCACCAAAGTGTAAAAGAAACTCACCAGATTGATATACTGAGTTAAGAAAGTAAACCCAAGTCAAGAAAAAAAAAATATTCCATATTAAATGCCAAGTCTGTATAAAACAAAGCATTGCGTCCGGATATACCGGATATATAAATTTTGGCCAAAACAACGCAGAAATCAAGAAAATTACCAAACACCAGGACCTCATCCGAAGATGTATCTCTGAGGAATTTTAATTAAATAAGTCATTTATAAATCAACGAGTTAATTTATTAAATGATTAATCAATAAATCAAAATTTTCCTTGACAGCCACATCACTTGGTCAGTGTCATGTCCAAATATCAGCTTCCTTACTCAAAAGGTGCCTGAGTTAATGTAATGTAATTACTGTAATAAGATTACTGCAATTACTGTAATGATTACTGTAATTACTGTAATTACCGGAACTGTAATTACTGTAATTACCTCAGGTAATTACTGTAATGTAATAAGAAATGTAATTAATTAAATAAGTACTTCATTAATCGCTAATAATTAAATAACTCGTGAATTCTTATCCGATTTACTTAACATTTGAGTGTCCCCAAAACGTTGGAGCAAAACGTTGCAACAACGAAAGTGAAACGTTGTAGCGACGTTGTGGAAACGTCAGCAAAACCCAACATTTGAATGTTCCCAAAACGTTGGAGCAAAACGTTGCAACAACGAAAGTGAAACGTTGTAGCGACATTGTGGAAACGTTTTACAACAACATTATTTCAATGTTGCAGGAAAGTAATGTGAAAAAACGTTGAAACAACGTTGTGGAAACGTCAGCAAAACCCAACATTTGAATGTTCCCAAAACGTTCCCAAAAATGTTCTCTCTCTGTCTGTCTCTCTTTCTGTCTGTCTATGTCTCTCTCTGTCTGTCTCTCTCTCTCTGTCTCTCTCTGTCTATCTCTCTCTCTTTCTGTCTGTCTCTCTCTCTCTGTCTCTCTCTCTGTCTGTCTCTCTCTGTCTGTCTATCTCTCTCTCTCTGTCTGTGGTTCTCTCTGTCTGTCTCTCTTTCTGTCTGTCTATGTCTCTCTCTGTCTGTCTCTCTCTGTCTATCTCTCTCTGTCTGTCTCTCTCTCACTTTCTGTCTCTCTCTGTCTATCTCTCTCTGTCTGTCTGTCTGTCTCTCTCTATCTGTCTGAATATCATCTTTATCTCTGTCTGTCTCTATGTCTCTCTCTCTTTCTTTCTGTCTCTCTCTCTCTGTCTCTCTGTCTGTTTGTCTCTCTCTGTCTATCTCTCTCTGTCTGTCTCTCTCTCACTTTCTGTCTCTCTCTGTCTATCTCTCTCTGTCTGTCTGTTTGTCTCTCTCTGTCTGTCTCTCTCTCTGTCTGTCTCTCTCTGTCTGTCTATCTCTCTCTCTCTGTCTGTGGTTCTCTCTGTCTGTCTCTCTTTCTGTCTGTCTATGTCTCTCTCTGTCTGTCTCTCTCTGTCTATCTCTCTCTGTCTGTCTCTCTCTCACTTTCTGTCTCTCTCTGTCTATCTCTCTCTGTCTGTCTGTTTGTCTCTCTCTATCTGTCTGAATATCATCTTTATCTCTGTCTCTCTCTCTGTCTGTCTCTCTCTGTCTGTCTATCTCTCTCTGTCTGTGGTTCTCTCTGTCTGTCTCTCTTTCTGTCTGTCTATGTCTCTCTCTGTCTGTCTCTCTCTGTCTATCTCTCTCTGTCTGTCTCTCTCTCACTTTCTGTCTCTCTCTGTCTATCTCTCTCTGTCTGTCTGTTTGTCTCTCTCTGTCTGTCTCTCTCTGTCTGTCTCTGTCTGTCTGTCTATCTCTCTCTCTGTCTGTGGTTCTCTCTGTCTGTCTCTCTTTCTGTCTGTCTATGTCTCTCTCTGTCTGTCTCTCTCTGTCTATCTCTCTCTGTCTGTCTCTCTCTCACTTTCTCTCTCTCTCTGTCTATCTCTCACTGTCTGTCTGTTTGTCTCTCTCTGTCTGTCTCTCTCTGTCTGTCTCTCTCTGTCTGTCTATCTCTCTCTCTCTGTCTGTGGTTCTCTCTGTCTGTCTCTCTTTCTGTCTGTCTATGTCTCTCTCTGTCTGTCTCTCTCTGTCTATCTCTCTCTGTCTGTCTCTCTCTCACTTTCTGTCTCTCTCTCTGTCTATCTCTCTCTGTCTGTCTGTTTGTCTCTCTCTGTCTGTCTCTCTCTCTGTCTGTCTCTCTCTGTCTGTCTATCTCTCTCTCTCTGTCTGTGGTTCTCTCTGTCTGTCTCTCTTTCTGTCTGTCTATGTCTCTCTCTGTCTGTCTCTCTCTGTCTATCTCTCTCTGTCTGTCTCTCTCTCACTTTCTGTCTCTCTCTGTCTATCTCTCTGTCTGTTCAAATATCATCTTTAAGCTAATGTCCTTTACTGGGACAAGCAATCTCATAGCGATTTTATATTATAATAAATAGTATGTCATTTCTCTTGAAGCAATCCAGCCCCAACTTTCTTTGGAAGTCTTTTGCTGTCTGTCTCTCTCTCTCTGTCTGCCTGTGTCTCTCTCTGTCTGTCTCTCTCTCTGTCTGTCTATGTCTCATAATCACCAAACAAGAACAGTACACATTTCCTGTAATTATCTCTCATAATCAGGATAAATTTGGAACAGCCCTTAAACTAACACCAAGCAGATCAATTTTTATATTTAGGTTGAGGTTTCACACAAACGCTTTGCTTCTCGCAAAGCGTCCACCAATGGGAACTAGAGGGAGGGAGAAGGAGCGGGAGCAGGAGACAGGTAGCCGGAATGGAAATGAGGGACAATGAGGGCCAGTGAGGGAGTGTCGGTATGCAATTTTCATCCAATCGCCACCTTTCACAATAATTCTGGACCGGCATGAGATGGCGTTGTCTGTCATTAATTTATATTGTAATCAAACGAGTTTTAGAAATGGCGGGAAAACTGAAAAAAAATTATTTATTTATTTATTTAAAACGGGTGTACACGATTGTACACGTGTACGGACCTTACCGAACCTTACCGAACCGGCAAACAAATCGCCTCATGGTGCACTTCATGAGCCGATTTGCCCGCAGACCAGAGTAAGGCTCTTCACACCCAGCGTATAACGTACGTATCCTCGCAAGCACACGAATAATAGAATCATTTAAAACGTTCCATCCGTGACTTTTACCTCAGACGGTCGTGACAAAAATACGTTTACACTCCTTGGATTACCTATATCGTGGCAAGCCCCACACACACATCCTCCACCATGTTCAGAATTCGTATTTCATAATGGACCATCCCCAAGACGCCATGCTTACCTTGGCGACGTCCACTCGAAATCCAGCGGTGCCTCCAGATTGTCGGGGAAGTGTGTAGGGACTCAAGACGCCAATGGTCGGAAACAGGTTTAACAAAAGATCACAACTTTATTAACTGGTTGTTCACTTCATTCCAATACTAATGACTACCGTTAACTCAATGGACCAGATAACTCTTATCTGCATAGTCCCTTTTTCTCAGCCGATATTCCTCTGCAACGCCGTACTCGTTCATCCCATCGGGCAGGACTTCTGATGGCAATTGGTCCTTGACTCCAAGTCTCTTCTGTTTATATGGGCAAGCTTCAGTTAATCCTCTGTGCGCTGAAATCGTAATCCCTTCTCCGCTGCTTCTAAACCGTTCTCCGCAAACGTTACTCGGTCGCCTCACTGGCACCAGCTCGCTCCCCTCCTGCTGCGAGTTCCATTTACCAAACAATAGGGGGGGGGTGCTCCAGCCTGGGGCTGTGACCAGGTGGACAAGAGATTACCATGTTCGTGCACATTCCTGACACTCCTTTACGAAATCGTCTATCTGCTTCGTTACTAGTCCCAATCAATGAGTTACATTTCCACAAGGGCTAAAGTGGGAGGTGGTGATGGCGCTAAAGTGGGAAGTGGTGATGGTGCTAAAGTGGGAGGTGGTGATGGTGCTAAAGTGGGAGGTGGTGATGGCGCTAAAGCGGGAGGTGGTGATGGCGCTAAAGTGGGAGGTGGTGACGGCGCTAAAGTGGGAGGTGGTGATGGCGCTAAAGTGGGAGTTGGTGATGGCGCTAAAGTGGGAGGTGGTGACGGCGCTAAAATGGGAGGTGGTGATGGCGATAAAGTGGGAGGTGGTGATGGCGCTAAAGTGGGAGGTGGTGATGGCGCTAAAGTGGGAGGTGGTGATGGCGCTAAAGTGGGAAGTGCTGGTGGTGCTGAAGTGTGAAGTGGTGATGGCGATCAATGGGGAAGTGGTGATGGCAGTCAAGTGGGAATGGGAACAGCAAGGAGGAAGCATATGGAGGCACAGTGTGCACCCCTCCCTCCCCCCTCCCCCTTCAGCCCCAAATTTACTTGAGGCTGTTGATAACCCATCCTCGTTTTCCACAAAATACATACACAGCAAATGCCTCTTTGAGTACAGTTGTTTTCTGCATTGTCTAATATATGTATCTGAAAGATTGGGCTTAATGTGAAGGAGAAGGGGAAGCATGCAGCACATGGGGGATGGGGGAAGCAAAAGTTGAAATCCCACCCATGTTTTCCTCAATATGCCCGATGGCCGTTCCTTTGGGTCTGGATGAGTTGGACAGTTTTGTTGAGCTATTTGCTTTTGAACCATCAAAACAAAAGCAAATTTTGTGCGAAACACCAGAATGTTCCATTCAGTAAGTTATTGTTTGTCAGTGCATTTGAAATTTGAATGAAAAATGTGAGAGATTCATGCCATTGTATGCCCTTTTCCCTGGAATCTCATGTGATTGCAATTATGTTAATGATACAAGAATAATTGCCTGTGATTTATAGGGAGGAATCCATTCAGGGTGTGGATATTTAAAACTGTAATTAACTGCACAAGCAATGGTCGAATTCTCACTGAGCAATTCCACGCTCTGCAGCATCTACATCTATATAATAATAGCGTAAGGACTCGACTTTGTTATCCCTTTTACGCCGCACCCAGTGACCCGATGCCCACGGCACCAATGGATTTACGATCTACGAACCACGCTCTTTGTTTATCACGTACAGCCATACTCGAAAAATCTGAATTAGCCGACGTTGGGGCCCAAAAGCATCCGAATAACTGCCGATACGACGCCATCTTATGACGCCATCGTATTGGCGTCTGCTGGGCGAAGGCGAAGCAAGCCGTCCGCTGATTGGACAGGCGAAAGCGAAAGCAAGCCGTCCACTGAGTGGACAATCTAGAGCATGCATTTGTGCCGGTGTCGGCGATCGTTGTTCATATACGCACTCTTCATTCTCATCTTTCTTCCTAACTCTTACTCGGACAAGCAAATCCCCTATGCCATCCATAATGGTAAACTCTATCCATACACCACATCCTCCCTTCCGTGGATGTTCCACGGGTTTCGGCTAGTTCTTACTAAAAGGAGGTGTGTGTGTGTGTGTGTGTGTGTGTGTGTGTGTGTGTGTGTGTGTGTGTGTGTGTGTGTGTGTGTGTGTGTGTAAGGGATCACGGGTCCTCTTCGGCAAGGGATCACGGTTCAGGGACCGTCACGGTCACGGTTCTTCGGCAAAAGCTGTTCAACTTTTTCATCGTTTTGTTCCAGAATCGTCACCGAACCTCGAACAGCTTCCAACTGCAGTTCGTTTGTCGTAATATTCCCAGGAAAGGTTTTTAAGATCCCTGTGAGGTTCTTTTTATCATTCTTGTTGCTCCATTTATCACCGGTATAATTTTGATGCTCTTCAGCCGCCAGGATCTTCGCACTTCATTTTGAGGTCCTGGTGTTTGGTAATTTTCTTGATTTCTGCGTTGTTTTGGCCAAAATTTATATATCCGGTATATCCGGACGCAATGCTTTGTTTTATACAGACTTGGCATTTAATATGGAATATATTTTTTTTCTTGACTTGGGTTTACTTTCTTAACTCAGTATATCAATCTGGTGAGTTTCTTTTACACTTTGGTGATTTATTTGTTAAAAGAACCATGTCACTGATTGTCTGTCACAGCAAAAAGTCAACAACAGGATTATATCACAGGTGGCGTGGCAAAATGTACGGACAGGTGCATTTGACGATTGGCTTCACAGTCGGGTATACAAGGGTTGTTGCGTTTTGTATTAGTGGAAAACAACTGCTGCACGTCTCCAAAAGTTATTGCCGCTTCGTCTGGAGATGGTCCGTCAACTCGACAATGCTGTTTGTCATGGAGTGGTGGCTTTACGAATTTACGGCATGAAACAGCGTGCTATTGCTCGGCGGTATGGCATCACTCAAGGTCAGGTGTCAAAGATCCTGAAACGAAATGCTCAGAGGGGTGTCCCTACTCAAATACCGAGGCCAGGACGTCCCCGCAGAACCACAAGGAGGGATGATCGCCAGCTGCACCGGTTAGTCTGCAATGGCCATACCAAGTCAGCTAATCGGCTTCGGGCTGAGTGGCAGCAACTGACAAATGTGCCTGTATCCAGAAGGCTAGTCAACCAACGACTGGTTCAAGCAGGCTATCGTGCCAGGCATCCCCTGAGAAAGCCACGCCTGACCAGACAACACCACCAGCACCGATTGCAGTGGGCCTGAGAGCACCGTCAATGGCAGCCAGGACACTGGAATCACGTGATCTACAGTGACGAGTCTAGATTTCTGGTCTATCGTCAAGATGGCCGCGTCCGAGTGTGCAGGCAAGTGCATGAAGCCTACAACAAAGATTGTATAGTGCAAAGAGTCCAAGCTGGAGGTGGTGGGATGACCTTTTGGGCTGCTTTTCATGCAGGGGGCAAAACTGACCTGGTTGTTCTGAATGGAAACATGAACCAGTTCAAGTACAGGGCCATTCTGGAAGAAACATTGCTTCCATTTGCTCGTGCAGCCTTTCGAGGAAACTTTGTCTTCCAAGATGACATTGGAAGGGCTATAGCCAGAGGGCATTGGAAGGGCTATAGCCAGAGGGCATTGGAAGGGCTATAGCCAGGGGGCATTGGAATAGCTATAGCCAGAGGGCATTGGAAGGGCTATAGCCAGAGGGCATTGGAAGGGCTATAGCCAGAGGGCGTTGGAAGGGCTATAGCCAGAGGGTATTGGAAGGGCTATCGCCAGAGGGCATTGGAAGGGCTATAGCCAGAGGGCATTGGAAGGGCTACAGCCAGAGGGCATTGGAAGGGCTACAGCCAGAGGGCATTGGAAGGGCTACAGCCATAGGGCATTGGAAGGGCTACAGCCAGAGGGCATTGGAAGGGCTATAGCCAGAGGGCATTGGAAGGGCTATAGCCAGAGGGCATTGGAAGGGCTATAGCCAGAGGGCATTGGAAGAGCTTTGGTATGGTTGTGTTGGAAGGGCGATAGCCAGAGGGCATTGGAAGGGCTATCGCCAGAGGGCATTGGAAGGGCTATAGCCAGAGTGCATTGGAAGGGCTATAGCCAGAGGGCATTGGAAGGGCTATAGCCAGAGGGCATTGGAAGGGCTATAGCCAGGGGGCATTGGAATAGCTATAGCCAGAGGGCATTGGAAGGGCTATAGCCAGAGGGCATTGGAAGGGCTATAGCCAGAGGGCATTGGAAGGGCTATAGCCAGAGGGCATTGGAAGGGCTATAGCCAGAGGGCATTGGAAGGGCTATAGCCAGAGGGCATTGGAAGGGCTATAGCCAGAGGGCATTGGAAGGGCTATAGCCAGAGGGCATTGAAGGGCTATAGCCAGAGGGCATTGGAAGGGCTATAGCCAGAGGGCATTGGAAGGGCTATAGCCAGAGGGCATTGGAAGGGCTATAGCCAGAGGGCATTGGAAGGGCTATAGCCAGAGGGCATTGGAAGGGCTATAGCCAGAGGGCATTGGAAGGGATTTGATTTTGTTGTGTTGGAAGGGCTATAGCCAGAGGGCATTGGAAGGGCTATAGCCAGAGGGCATTGGAAGGGTTATAGCCAGAGGGCATTGGAAGGGCTATAGCCAGAGGGCATTGGAAGGGCTATAGCCAGAGGGCATTGGAAGGGCTATAGCCCGAGGGCATTGGCAGGGCTATAGCCAGAGGGCATTGGAAGGGCTATAGCCAAAGGGCATTGGAAGGGCTATAGCCAGAGGGCATTGGAATGGCTATAGCCAGAGGGCATTGGAAGGGCTATAGCCAGAGGGCATTGGAAGGGCTATAGCCAGAGGGCATTGGAAGGGCTATAGCCAGAGGGCATTGGAAGGGCTATAGCCAGAGGGCATTGGAAGGGCTATAGCCAGAGGGCATTGGAAAGGCTTTGGTTTGGTTGTGTTCGAAGGGCGATAGCCAGAGGGCATGGGAAGGGCTATAGCCAGAGGGCATTGGAAGGGCTATAGCCAGAGGGCATTGGAATGGCTATAGCCAGAGGGAATTGGAAGGGCTATAGCAAGAGGGCATTGGACGGGTTATAGCCAGAGGGCATTGGAAGGGCTAGAGCCAGAGGGCATTGGAAGGGCTATAGCCAGAGGGCATTGGAAGGGCTATAGCCAGAGGGCATTGGAAGGGCTATAGACAGAGGGCATTGGAAGGGCTATACCCAGAGGGCATTGGAAGGGCTATAGCCAGAGGGCATTGGAAGGGCTATAGCCAGAGGGCATTGGAAGGGCTATAGCCAGAGGGCATTGGAAGGGCAATAGCCAGAGGGCATTGGACGGGCTATAGCCAGAGGGCATTGGAATGGCTAGAGCCAGAGGGCATTGGAAGGGCTATAGCTAGAGGGCATTAGAAGGGCTATAGCTAGAGGGCATTAGAAGGGCTATAGCTAGAGGGCATTAGAAGGGCTATAGCTAGAGGGCATTAGAAGGGCTTTCGCTAGAGGGCATTAGAAGGGCTATAGCTAGAGGGCATTGGAAGGGCTATAGCTAGAGGGCATTAGAAGGGCTACAGCTAGAGGGCATTAGAAGGGCTATAGCTAGAGGGCATTAGAAGGGCTATAGCTAGAGGGCATTAGAAGGGCTATAGCTGGAGGGCAGTAGAAGGGCTATAGCTAGAGGGCATTAGAAGGGCTATAGCTAGAGGGCATTAGAAGGGCTATGGCTAGAGGGCATTAGAAGGGCTATAGCTAGAGGGCTAAAGTGGGAGGTGGTGATGGCGCTAAAGTGGGAGGTGGTGATGGTGCTAAAGTGGGAGGTGGTGATGGCGCTAAAGTGGGAGGTGGTGATGGCGCTAAAGTGGGAGGTGGTGATGGCGCTAAAGTGGGAGGTGGTGACGGCGCTAAAGTGGGAGGTGGTGATGGCGCTAAAGTAGGAGTTGGTGATGGCGCTAAAGTGGGAGGTGGTGACGGCGCTAAAGTGGGAGGTGGTGATGGCGATAAAGTGGGAGGTGGTGATGGCGCTAAAGTGGGAGGTGGTGATGGCGCTAAAGTGGGAGGTGGTGATGGCGCTAAAGTGGGAAGTGCTGGTGGTGCTGAAGTGTGAAGTGGTGATGGCGATCAATGGGGAAGTGGTGATGGCAGTCAAGTGGGAATGGGAACAGCAAGGAGGAAGCATATGGAGGCACAGTGTGCACCCCTACCTCCCCCCTCCCCCTTCAGCCCCAAATTTACTTGAGGCTGTTGATAACCCATCCTCGTTTTCCACAAAATACATACACAGCAAATGCCTCTTTGAGTACAGTTGTTTTCTGCATTGTCTAATATATGTATCTGAAAGATTGGGCTTAATGTGAAGGTGAAGGGGAAGCATGCAGCACATGGGGGATGGGGGAAGCAAAAGTTGAAATCCCACCCATGTTTTCCTCAATATGCCCGATGGCCGTTCCTTTGGGTCTGGATGAGTTGGACAGTTTTGTTGAGCTATTTGCTTTTGAACCATCAAAACAAAAGCAAATTTTGTGCTAAACACCAGAATGTTCCATTCAGTAAGTTATTGTTTGTCAGTGCATTTGAAATTTGAATGAAAAATGTGAGGGATTCATCCCATTGTATGCCCTTTTCCCTGGAATCTCATGTGATTGCAATTATGTTAATGATACAAGAATAATTGCCTGTGATTTATAGGGAGGAATCCATTCAGGGTGTGGGTATTTAAAACTGTAATTAACTGTACAAGCAATGGTCGAATTCTCACTGAGCAATTCCACGCTCTGCAGCATCTACATCTATATAATAATAGCGTAAGGACTCGACTTTGTTATCCCTTTTACGCCGCACCCAGTAACCCGATGCCCACGGCACCAATGGATTTACGATCTACGAACCACGCTCTTTGTTTATCACGTACAGCCATACTCGAAAAATCTGAATTAGCCGACGTTGGGGCCCAAAAGCATCCGAATAACTGCCGATACGACGCCATCTTATGACGCCATCGTATTGGCGTCTGCTGGGCGAAGGCGAAGCAAGCCGTCCGCTGAGTGGACAATCCAGAGCATGCATTTGTGCCGGTGTCGGCGATCGTTGTTCATATACGCACTCTTCATTCTCATCTTTCTTCCTAACTCTTACTCGGACAAGCAAATCCCCTATGCCATCCATAATGGTAAACTCTATCCATACACCACATCCTCCCTTCCGTGGATGTTCCACGGGTTTCGGCTAGTTCTTACTAAAAGGAGGTGTGTGTGTGTGTGTGTGTGTGTGTGTGAGTGTGTGTGTGTGTGTGTGTTTGTGTGTGTGTGTGTGTGTGTGTGTGTGTGTGTGTGTGTGTGTGTGTGTGTGTGTAAGGGATCACGGGTCCTCTTCGGCAAGGGATCACGGTTCACGGACCGTCACGGTCACGGTTCTTCGGCAAAAGCTGTTCAACTTTTTCATCGAAGGGCTATAGCCAGGATCGTCACCGAACCTCGAACAGCTTCCAACTGCAGTTCGTTTGTCGTAATATTCCCAGGAAAGGTTTTAAAGATCCATGTGAGGTTCTTTTTATCATTCTTGTTGCTCCATTTATCACCGGTATAATTTTGATGCTCTGCAGCCGCCAGGATCTTCGCACTTCATTTTGAGGTCCTGGTGTTTGGTAATTTTCTTGATTTCTGCGTTGTTTTGGCCAAAATTTATATATCCGGTATATCCGGACGCAATGCTTTGTTTTATACAGACTTGGCATTTAATATGGAATATTTTTTTTTTCTTGACTTGGGTTTACTTTCTTAACTCAGTATATCAATCTGGTGAGTTTCTTTTACACTTTGGTGATTTATTTGTTAAAAGAACCATGTCACTGATTGTCTGTCACAGCAAAAAGTCAACAACAGGATTATATCACAGGTGGCGTGGCAAAATGTACGGACAGGTGCATTTGACGATTGGCTTCACAGTCGGGTATACAAGGGTTGTTGCGTTTTGTATTAGTGGAAAACAACTGCTGCACGTCTCCAAAAGTTATTGCCGCTTCGTCTGGAGATGGTCCGTCAACTCGACAATGCTGTTTGTCATGGAGTGGTGGCTTTACGAAATTACGGCATGAAACAGCGTGCTATTGCTCGGCGGTATGGCATCACTCAAGGTCAGGTGTCAAAGATCCTGATTGTAAGGATTGTAAGGATTGTAAGGGCTATAGCCAGAGGGCATTGGAAGGGCTATAGCCAAAGGGCATTGGAAGGGCTATAGCCAGAGGGCATTGGAAGGGCTATAGCCAGAGGGCATTGGAATGGCTATAGCCAGAGGGCATTGGAAGGGCTATAGCCAAAGGGCATTGGAAGGGCTATAGCCAGAGGGCATTGGAAGGGCTATAGCCAGAGGGCATTGGAATGGCTATAGCCAGAGGGCATTGGAATGGCTATAGCCAGAGGGCATTGGAAGGGCTATAGCCAGAGGGCATTGGAAGGGCTACAGCCAGAGGGCATTGGAAGGGCTATAGCCAGTGGGCATTGGAAGGGCTATAGCCAGAGGGCATTGGAAGGGCTATAGCCAGAGGGCATTGGAAGGGCTATGGCCAGAGGGCATTGGAAGGGCTATAGCCAGGGGGCATTCGAATAGCTATAGCCAGAGGGCATTGCAAGGGCTATAGCCAGAGGGCATTGGAAGGGCTATAGCCAGAGGGCATTGGAAGGGCTATAGCCAGAGGGCATTGGAAGGGCTATAGCCAGAGGGCATTGGAAGGGCTATAGCCAGGGGGCATTGGAAGGGATTTGATTTTGTTGTGTTGGAAGGGCCAGAGGGCATTGGAAGGGCTATAGCCAGGGGGCATTGGAATAGCTAGAGAGCCAGAGGGCATTGGAAGGGCTATAGCCAGAGGGCTTTGGAAGGGCTATAGCCAGAGGGCATTGGAAGGGCTATAGCCAGAGGGCATTGGAAGGGCTATAGCCAGAGGGCATTGGACGGGCTATAGCCAGAGGGCATTGGAATGGCTATAGCCAGAGGGCATTGGAAGGGCTATAGCTAGAGGGCATTAGAAGGGCTATAGCTGGAGGGCATTAGAAGGGCTATAGCTAGAGGGCATTAGAAGGGCTATAGCTAGAGGGCATTAGAAGGGCTTTCGCCAGAGGGCATTGGAAGGGCTATAGCCAGAGGGCATTGGAAGGGCTATAGCTAGAGGGCATTAGAAGGGCTACAGCTAGAGGGCATTAGAAGGGCTATAGCTAGAGGGCATTAGAAGGGCTATAGCTAGAGGGCATTAGAAAGGTTATAGCTGGAGGGCAGTAGAAGGGCTATAGCTAGAGGGCATTAGAAGGGTTATAGCTAGAGGGCATTAGAAGGGCTATAGCTAGAGGGCATTCGAAGGGCTATAGCTAGAGGGCTAAAGTGGGAGGTGGTGATGGTGCTAAAGTGGGAGGTGGTGATGGCGCTAAAGTGGGAGGTGGTGATGGCGCTAAAGTGGGAGGTGGTGATGGCGCTAAAGTGGGAGGTGGTGATGGCGCTAAAGTGGGAGGTGGTGATGGCGCTAAAGTGGGAGGTGGTGATGGCGCTAAAGTGGGAGGTGGTGACGGCGCTAAAGTGGGAGGTGGTGATGGCGCTAAAGTGTGAAGTGGTGATGGCGATCAATGGGGAAGTGGTGATGGCAGTCAAGTGGGAATGGGAACAGCAAGGAGGAAGCATATGGAGGCACAGTGTGCACCCCTCCCTCCCCCCTCCCCCTTCAGCCCCAAATTTACTTGAGGCTGTTGATAACCCATCCTCGTTTTCCACAAAATACATACACAGCAAATGCCTCTTTGAGTACAGTTGTTTTCTGCATTGTCTAATATATGTATCTGAAAGATTGGGCTTAATGTGAAGGTGAAGGGGAAGCATGCAGCACATGGGGGATGGGGGAAGCAAAAGTTGAAATCCCACCCATGTTTTCCTCAATATGCCCGATGGCCGTTCCTTTGGGTCTGGATGAGTTGGACAGTTTTGTTGAGCTATTTGCTTTTGAACCATCAAAACAAAAGCAAATTTTTTGCTAAACACCAGAATGTTCCATTCAGTAAGTTATTGTTTGTCAGTGCATTTGAAATTTGAATGAAAAATGTGAGGGATTCATCCCATTGTATGCCCTTTTCCCTGGAATCTCATGTGATTGCAATTATGTTAATGATACAAGAATAATTGCCTGTGATTTATAGGGAGGAATCCATTCAGGGTGTGGGTATTTAAAACTGCAATTAACTGTACAAGCAATGGTCGAATTCTCACTGAGCAATTCCACGCTCTGCAGCATCTACATCTATATAATAATAGCGTAAGGACTCGACTTTGTTATCCCTTTTACGCCGCACCCAGTGACCCGATGCCCACGGCACCAATGGATTTACGATCTACGAACCACGCTCTTTGTTTATCATGTACAGCCATACTCGAAAAATCTGAATTAGCCGACGTTGGGGCCCAAAAGCATCCGAATAACTGCCGATACGACGCCATCTTATGACGCCATTGTATTGGCGTCTGCTGGGCGAAGGCGAAGCAAGCCGTCCGCTGATTGGACAGGCGAAAGCGAAAGCAAGCCGTCCACTGAGTGGACAATCCAGAGCATGCATTTGTGCCGGTGTCGGCGATCGTTGTTCATATACGCACTCTTCATTCTCATCTTTCTTCCTAACTCTTACTCGGACAAGCAAATCCCCTATGCCATCCATAATGGTAAACTCTACCCATACACCACATCCTCCCTTCCGTGGATGTTCCACGGGTTTCGGCTAGTTCTTACTAAAAGGAGGTGTGTGTGTGTGTGTGTGTGTGTGAGTGTGTGTGTGTGTGTGTTTGTGTGTGTGTGTGTGTGTGTGTGTGTGTGTGTGTGTGTGTGTGTGTGTGTGTGTGTGTGTGTGTGTGTAAGGGATCACGGTTCCTCTTCGGCAAGGGATCACGGTTCACGGACCGTCACGGTCACGGTTCTTCGGCAAAAGCTGTTCAACTTTTTCATCGTTTTGTTCCAGGATCGTCACCGAACCTCGAACAGCTTCCAACTGCAGTTCGTTTGTCGTAATATTCCCAGGAAAGGTTTTTAAGATCCCTGTGAGGTTCTTTTTATCATTCTTGTTGCTCCATTTATCACCGGTATAATTTTGATGCTCTTCAGCCGCCAGGATCTTCGCACTTCATTCTGAGGTCCTGGTGTTTGGTAATTTTCTTGATTTCTGCGTTGTTTTGGCCAAAATTTATATATCCGGTATATCCGGACGCAATGCTTTGTTTTATACAGACTTGGCATTTAATATGGAATATTTTTTTTTTCTTGACTTGGGTTTAGTTTCTTAACCAAGTATATCAATCTGGTGAGTTTCTTTTACACTTTGGTGATTTATTTGTTAAAAGAACCATGTCACTGATTGTCTGTCACAGCAAAAAGTCAACAACAGGATTATATCACAGGTGGCGTGGCAAAATGTACGGACAGGTGCATTTGACGATTGGCTTCACAGTCGGGTATACAAGGGTTGTTGCGTTTTGTATTAGTGGAAAACAACTGCTGCACATCTCCAAAAGTTATTGCCGCTTCGTCTGGAGATGGTCCGTCAACTCGACAATGCTGTTTGTCATGGAGTGGTGGCTTTACGAAATTACGGCATGAAACAGCGTGCTATTGCTCGGCGGTATGGCATCACTCAAGGTCAGGTGTCAAAGATCCTGAAACGAAATGCTCAGAGGGGTGTCCCCACTCAAATACCGAGGCCAGGACGTCCCCGCAGAACCACAAGGAGGGATGATCGCCAGCTGCACCGGTTAGTCTGCAATGGCCATACTAAGTCAGCTAATCGGCTTCGGGCTGAGTGGCAGCAACTGACAAATGTGCCTGTATCCAGAAGGCTAGTCAACCAACGACTGGTTCAAGCAGGCTATCGTGCCAGGCATCCCCTGAGAAAGCCACGCCTGACCAGACAACACCACCAGCGCCGATTGCAGTGGGCCAGAGAGCACCGTCAATGGCAGCCATGACACTGGAATCACGTGATCTACAGTGACGAGTCTAGATTTCTGGTGTATCGTCAAGATGGCCACGTCCGAGTGTGCAGGCAAGTGCATGAAGCCTACAACAAAGATTGTATAGTGCCAAGAGTCCAAGCTGGAGGTGGTGGGATGACCTTTTGGGCTGCTTTTCATGCAGGGGGCAAAACTGACCTGGTTGTTCTGAATGGAAACCTGAACCAGTTCAAGTACAGGGCCATTCTGGAAGAAACATTGCTTCCATTTGCTCGTGCAGCCTTTCGAGGAAACTTTGTCTTCCAAGATGACATTGGAAGGGCTATAGCCAGAGGGCATTGGAAGGGCTATAGCCAGAGGGCATTGGAAGGGCTATAGCCAGAGGGCATTGGAAGGGCTATAGCCAGAGGGCATTGGAAGGGCTATAGCCAGAGGGCATTGGAAGGGCTATAGCCAGAGGGCATTGGAAGGGCTACAGCCAGAGGGCATTGGAAGGGCTCTAGCCAGAGGGCATTGGAAGGGCTATAGCCAGAGGGCATTGGAAGGGCTACAGCCAGAGGGCATTGGAAGGGCTATAGCCAGAGGGCATTGGAAGGGCTTTGGTTTGGTTGTGTTGGAAGGGCGATAGCCAGAGGGCATTGGAAGGGCTATAGCCAGAGGGCATTGGAAGGGCTATAGCCAGAGGGCATTGGAAGGGCTATAGCCAGAGGGCATTGGAAGGGCTATATCCAGAGGGCATTGGAAGGGCTACAGCCAGAGGGCATTGGAAGGGCTACAGCCAGAGGGCATTGGAAGGGCTACAGCCAGAGGGCATGGGAAGGGCTACAGCAGAGGGCATTGGAAGGGCTACAGCCAGAGGGCATTGGAAGGGCTACAGCCAGAGGGCATTGGAAGGGCTACAGCCAGAGGGCATTGGAAGGGCTACAGCCAGAGGGCATTGGAAGGGCTATAGCCAGAGGGCATTGGAAGGGCTTTGGTTTGGTTGTGTTGGAAGGGCGATAGCCAGAGGGCATTGGAAGAGCTATCGCCAGAGGGCATTGGAAGGGCTATAGCCAGAGTGCATTGGAAGGGCTATAGCCAGAGGGCATTGGAAGGGCTATAGCCAGAGGCCCTTCCAACACAACCAAACCAAAGCCCTTCCAATGCCCTCTGGCTATAGCCTTCCAATGCCCTCTGGCTATAGCCCTTCCAATGCCCTCTGGCTATAGCCCTTCCAATGCCCTCTGGCTATAGCCCTTCCAATGCCCTCTGGCTATAGCCCTTCCAATGCCCTCTGGCTATAGCTATTCCAATGCCCCCTGGCTATAGCCCTTCCAATGCCCTCTGGCTATAGCCCTTCCAATGCCCTCTGGCTATAGCCCTTCCAATGCACTCTGGCTATAGCCCTTCCAATACCCTCTGGCGATAGCCCTTCCAATGTCCTCTGGCTATCGCCCTTCCAACACAACCAAACCAAAGCTCTTCCAATACCCTCTGGCTATAGCCCTTCCAATGCCCTCTGGCTATAGCCCTTCCAATGCCCTCTGGCTATAGCCCTTCCAATGCCCTCTGGCTCTAGCCCTTCCAATGCCCTCTGGCGATAGCCCTTCCAATACCCTCTGGCTATAGCCCTTCCAACGCCCTCTGGCTATAGCCCTTCCAACGCCCTCTGGCTATAGCCCTTCCAATGCCCTCTGGCTATAGCCCTTCCAATGCCCTCTGGCTATAGCCCTTCCAATGCCCTCTGGCTATCGCCCTTCCAACACAACCAAACCAAAGCCCTTCCAATGCCCTCTGGCTATAGCCCTTCCAATGCCCTCTGGCTATAGCCCTTCCAATGCCCTCTGGCTATAGCCCTTCCAATGCCCTCTGGCTAAAGCCCTTCCAATGCCCTCTGGCTATAGCCCTTCCAATGCCCTCTGGCTATAGCTATTCCAATGCCCCCTGGCTATAGCCCTTCCAATGCCCTCTGGCTATAGCCCTTCCAATGCCCTCTGGCTATAGCCCTTCCAATGCACTCTGGCTATAGCCCTTCCAATGCCCTCTGGCGATAGCCCTTCCAATGCCCTCTGGCTATCGCCCTTCCAACACAACCAAACCAAAGCCCTTCCAATGCCCTCTGGCTATAGCCCTTCCATTGCCCTCTGGCTGTAGCCATTCCAATGCCCTCTGGCTATAGCCCTTCCAATGCCCTCTGGCTAGAGCCCTTCCAATGCCCTCTGGCTCTAGCCCTTCCAATGCCCTCTGGCTATAGCCCTTCCAATGCCCTCTGGCTATAGCCCTTCCAATGCCCTCTGGCTATAGCCCTTCCAATGTCATCTTGGAAGACAAAGTTTCCTCGAAAGGCTGCACGAGCAAATGGAAGCAATGTTTCTTCCAGAATGGCCCTGTACTTGAACTGGTTCAGGTTTCCATTCAGAACAACCAGGTCAGTTTTGCCCCCTGCATGAAAAGCAGCCCAAAAGGTCATCCCACCACCTCCAGCTAGGACTCTTGGCACTATACAATCTTTGTTGTAGGCTTCATGCACTTGCCTGCACACTCGGACGCGGCCATCTTGATGATAGACCAGAAATCTAGACTCGTCACTGTAGATCACGTGATTCCAGTGTCCTGGCTGCCATTGACGGTGCTCTCTGGCCCACTGCAATCGGCGCTGGTGGTGTTGTCTGGTCAGGCGTGGCTTTCTCAGGGGATGCCTGGCACGATAGCCTGCTTGAACCAGTCGTTGGTTGACTAGCCTTCTGGATACAGGCACATTTGTCAGTTGCTGCCACTCAGCCCGAAGCCGATTAGCTGACTTGGTATGGCCATTGCAGACTAACCGGTGCAGCTGGCGATCATCCCTCCTTGTGGTTCTGTGGGGACGTCCTGGCCTCGGTATTTGAGTAGGGACACCCCTCTGAGCATTTCGTTTCAGGATCTTTGACACCGGACCTTGAGTGATGCCATACCGCCGAGCAATAGCACGCTGTTTCATGCCGTAAATTCGTAAAGCCACCACTCCATGACAAACAGCATTGTCGAGTTGACGGACCATCTCCAGACGAAGCGGCAATAACTTTTGGAGACGTGCAGCAGTTGTTTTCCACTAATACAAAACGCAACAACCCTTGTATACCCGACTGTGAAGCCAATCGTCAAATGCACCTGTCCGTACATTTTGCCACGCCACCTGTGATATAATCCTGTTGTTGACTTTTTGCTGTGACAGACAATCAGTGACATGGTTCTTTTAACAAATAAATCACCAAAGTGTAAAAGAAACTCACCAGATTGATATACTGAGTTAAGAAAGTAAACCCAAGTCAAGAAAAAAAAAATATTCCATATTAAATGCCAAGTCTGTATAAAACAAAGCATTGCGTCCGGATATACCGGATATATAAATTTTGGCCAAAACAACGCAGAAATCAAGAAAATTACCAAACACCAGGACCTCATCCGAAGATGTATCTCTGAGGAATTTTAATTAAATAAGTCATTTATAAATCAACGAGTTAATTTATTAAATGATTAATCAATAAATCAAAATTTTCCTTGACAGCCACATCACTTGGTCAGTGTCATGTCCAAATATCAGCTTCCTTACTCAAAAGGTGCCTGAGTTAATGTAATGTAATTACTGTAATAAGATTACTGCAATTACTGTAATGATTACTGTAATTACTGTAATTACCGGAACTGTAATTACTGTAATTACCTCAGGTAATTACTGTAATGTAATAAGAAATGTAATTAATTAAATAAGTACTTCATTAATCGCTAATAATTAAATAACTCGTGAATTCTTATCCGATTTACTTAACATTTGAGTGTCCCCAAAACGTTGGAGCAAAACGTTGCAACAACGAAAGTGAAACGTTGTAGCGACGTTGTGGAAACGTCAGCAAAACCCAACATTTGAATGTTCCCAAAACGTTGGAGCAAAACGTTGCAACAACGAAAGTGAAACGTTGTAGCGACATTGTGGAAACGTTTTACAACAACATTATTTCAATGTTGCAGGAAAGTAATGTGAAAAAACGTTGAAACAACGTTGTGGAAACGTCAGCAAAACCCAACATTTGAATGTTCCCAAAACGTTCCCAAAAATGTTCTCTCTCTGTCTGTCTCTCTTTCTGTCTGTCTATGTCTCTCTCTGTCTGTCTCTCTCTCTCTGTCTCTCTCTGTCTATCTCTCTCTCTTTCTGTCTGTCTCTCTCTCTCTGTCTCTCTCTCTGTCTGTCTCTCTCTGTCTGTCTATCTCTCTCTCTCTGTCTGTGGTTCTCTCTGTCTGTCTCTCTTTCTGTCTGTCTATGTCTCTCTCTGTCTGTCTCTCTCTGTCTATCTCTCTCTGTCTGTCTCTCTCTCACTTTCTGTCTCTCTCTGTCTATCTCTCTCTGTCTGTCTGTCTGTCTCTCTCTATCTGTCTGAATATCATCTTTATCTCTGTCTGTCTCTATGTCTCTCTGTCTGTCTCTCTTTCTGTCTGTCTATGTCTCTCTCTGTCTGTCTCTCTCTGTCTATCTCTCTCTGTCTGTCTCTCTCTCACTTTCTGTCTCTCTCTGTCTATCTCTCTCTGTCTGTCTGTTTGTCTCTCTCTGTCTGTCTCTCTCTCTGTCTGTCTCTCTCTGTCTGTCTATCTCTCTCTCTCTGTCTGTGGTTCTCTCTGTCTGTCTCTCTTTCTGTCTGTCTATGTCTCTCTCTGTCTGTCTCTCTCTGTCTATCTCTCTCTGTCTGTCTCTCTCTCACTTTCTGTCTCTCTCTGTCTATCTCTCTGTCTGTTCAAATATCATCTTTAAGCTAATGTCCTTTACTGGGACAAGCAATCTCATAGCGATTTTATATTATAATAAATAGTATGTCATTTCTCTTGAAGCAATCCAGCCCCAACTTTCTTTGGAAGTCTTTTGCTGTCTGTCTCTCTCTCTCTGTCTGCCTGTGTCTCTCTCTGTCTGTCTCTCTCTCTGTCTGTCTATGTCTCATAATCACCAAACAAGAACAGTACACATTTCCTGTAATTATCTCTCATAATCAGGATAAATTTGGAACAGCCCTTAAACTAACACCAAGCAGATCAATTTTTATATTTAGGTTGAGGTTTCACACAAACGCTTTGCTTCTCGCAAAGCGTCCGCCAATGGGAACTAGAGGGAGGGAGAAGGAGCGGGAGCAGGAGACAGGTAGCCGGAATGGAAATGAGGGACAATGAGGGCCAGTGAGGGAGTGTCGGTATGCAATTTTCATCCAATCGCCATCTTTCACAATAATTCTGGACCGGCATGAGATGGCGTTGTCTGTCATTAATTTATATTGTAATCAAACGAGTTTTAGAAATGGCGGGAAAACTGAAAAAAAATTATTTATTTATTTATTTAAAACGGGTGTACACGATTGTACACGTGTACGGACCTTACCGAACCTTACCGAACCGGCAAACAAATCGCCTCATGGTGCACTTCATGAGCCGATTTGCCCGCAGACCAGAGTAAGGCTCTTCACACCCAGCGTATAACGTACGTATCCTCGCAAGCACACGAATAATAGAATCATTTAAAACGTTCCATCCGTGACTTTTACCTCGGACGGTCGTGACAAAAATACGTTTACACTCCTTGGATTACCTATATCACGGCAAGCCCCACACACACATCCTCCACCATGTTCAGAATTCGTATTTCATAATGGACCATCCCCAAGACGCCATGCTTACCTTGGCGACGTCCACTCGAAATCCAGCGGTGCCTCCAGATTGTCGGGGAAGTGTGTAGGGACTCAAGACGCCAATGGTCGGAAACAGGTTTTACAAAAGATCACAACTTTATTAACTGGTTGTTCACTTCATTCCAATACTAATGACTACCGTTAACTCAATGGACCAGATAACTCTTATCCGCATAGTCCCTTTTTCTCAGCCGATATTCCTCTGCAACGCCGTACTCGTTCATCCCATCGGGCAGGACTTCTGATGGCAATTGGTCCTTGACTCCAAGTCTCTTCTGTTTATATGGGCAAGCTTCAGTTAATCCTCTGTGCGCTGAAATCGTAATCCCTTCTCCGCTGCTTCTAATCCGTTCTCCGCAAACGTTACTCGGTCGCCTCACTGGCACCAGCTCGCTCCCCTCCTGCTGCGAGTTCCATTTACCAAACAATAGGGGGGGGGGGGTGCTCCAGCCTGGGGCTGTGACCAGGTCGACAAGAGATTACCATGTTCGTGCACATTCCTGACACTCCTTTACGAAATCGTCTATCTGCTTCGTTACTAGTCCCAATCAATGAGTTACATTTCCACAAGGGCTAAAGTGGGAGGTGGTGATGGCGCTAAAGTGGGAAGTGGTGATGGTGCTAAAGTGGGAGGTGGTGATGGTGCTAAAGTGGGAGGTGGTGATGGCGCTAAAGTGGGAGGTGGTGATGGCGCTAAAGTGGGAGGTGGTGACGGCGCTAAAGTGGGAGGTGGTGATGGCGCTAAAGTGGGAGTTGGTGATGGCGCTAAAGTGGGAGGTGGTGACGGCGCTAAAATGGGAGGTGGTGATGGTGATAAAGTGGGAGGTGGTGATGGCGCTAAAGTGGGAGGTGGTGATGGCGCTAAAGTGGGAGGTGGTGATGGCGCTAAAGTGGGAAGTGCTGGTGGTGCTGAAGTGTGAAGTGGTGATGGCGATCAATGGGGAAGTGGTGATGGCAGTCAAGTGGGAATGGGAACAGCAAGGAGGAAGCATATGGAGGCACAGTGTGCACCCCTCCCTCCCCCCTCCCCCTTCAGCCCCAAATTTACTTGAGGCTGTTGATAACCCATCCTCGTTTTCCACAAAATACATACACAGCAAATGCCTCTTTGAGTACAGTTGTTTTCTGCATTGTCTATTATATGTATCTGAAAGATTGGGCTTAATGTGAAGGAGAAGGGGAAGCATGCAGCACATGGGGGATGGGGGAAGCAAAAGTTGAAATCCCACCCATGTTTTCCTCAATATGCCCGATGGCCGTTCCTTTGGGTCTGGATGAGTTGGACAGTTTTGTTGAGCTATTTGCTTTTGAACCATCAAAACAAAAGCAAATTTTGTGCGAAACACCAGAATGTTCCATTCAGTAAGTTATTGTTTGTCAGTGCATTTGAAATTTGAATGAAAAATGTGAGAGATTCATGCCATTGTATGCCCTTTTCCCTGGAATCTCATGTGATTGCAATTATGTTAATGATACAAGAATAATTGCCTGTGATTTATAGGGAGGAATCCATTCAGGGTGTGGATATTTAAAACTGTAATTAACTGCACAAGCAATGGTCGAATTCTCACTGAGCAATTCCACGCTCTGCAGCATCTACATCTATATAATAATAGCGTAAGGACTCGACTTTGTTATCCCTTTTACGCCGCACCCAGTGACCCGATGCCCACGGCACCAATGGATTTACGATCTACGAACCACGCTCTTTGTTTATCACGTACAGCCATACTCGAAAAATCTGAATTAGCCGACGTTGGGGCCCAAAAGCATCCGAATAACTGCTGATACGACGCCATCTTATGACGCCATCGTATTGGCGTCTGCTGGGCGAAGGCGAAGCAAGCCGTCCGCTGATTGGACAGGCGAAAGCGAAAGCAAGCCGTCCACTGAGTGGACAATCTAGAGCATGCATTTGTGCCGGTGTCGGCGATCGTTGTTCATATACGCACTCTTCATTCTCATCTTTCTTCCTAACTCTTACTCGGACAAGCAAATCCCCTATGCCATCCATAATGGTAAACTCTATCCATACACCACATCCTCCCTTCCGTGGATGTTCCACGGGTTTCGGCTAGTTCTTACTAAAAGGAGGTGTGTGTGTGTGTGTGTGTGTGTGTGTGTGTGTGTGTGTGTGTGTGTGTGTGTGTGTAAGGGATCACGGGTCCTCTTCGGCAAGGGATCACGGTTCAGGGACCGTCACGGTCACGGTTCTTCGGCAAAAGCTGTTCAACTTTTTCATCGTTTTGTTCCAGAATCGTCACCGAACCTCGAACAGCTTCCAACTGCAGTTCGTTTGTCGTAATATTCCCAGGAAAGGTTTTTAAGATCCCTGTGAGGTTCTTTTTATCATTCTTGTTGCTCCATTTATCACCGGTATAATTTTGATGCTCTTCAGCCACCAGGATCTTCGCACTTCATTTTGAGGTCCTGGTGTTTGGTAATTTTCTTGATTTCTGCGTTGTTTTGGCCAAAATTTATATATCCGGTATATCCGGACGCAATGCTTTGTTTTATACAGACTTGGCATTTAATATGGAATATTTTTTTTTTCTTGACTTGGGTTTACTTTCTTAACTCAGTATATCAATCTGGTGAGTTTCTTTTACACTTTGGTGATTTATTTGTTAAAAGAACCATGTCACTGATTGTCTGTCACAGCAAAAAGTCAACAACAGGATTATATCACAGGTGGCGTGGCAAAATGTACGGACAGGTGCATTTGACGATTGGCTTCACAGTCGGGTATACAAGGGTTGTTGCGTTTTGTATTAGTGGAAAACAACTGCTGCACGTCTCCAAAAGTTATTGCCGCTTCGTCTGGAGATGGTCCGTCAACTCGACAATGCTGTTTGTCATGGAGTGGTGGCTTTACGAATTTACGGCATGAAACAGCGTGCTATTGCTCGGCGGTATGGCATCACTCAAGGTCAGGTGTCAAAGATCCTGAAACGAAATGCTCAGAGGGGTGTCCCTACTCAAATACCGAGGCCAGGACGTCCCCGCAGAACCACAAGGAGGGATGATCGCCAGCTGCACCGGTTAGTCTGCAATGGCCATACCAAGTCAGCTAATCTGCTTCGGGCTGAGTGGCAGCAACTGACAAATGTGCCTGTATCCAGAAGGCTAGTCAACCAACGACTGGTTCAAGCAGGCTATCGTGCCAGGCATCCCCTGAGAAAGCCACGCCTGACCAGACAACACCACCAGCACCGATTGCAGTGGGCCTGAGAGCACCGTCAATGGCAGCCAGGACACTGGAATCACGTGATCTACAGTGACGAGTCTAGATTTCTGGTCTATCGTCAAGATGGCCGCGTCCGAGTGTGCAGGCAAGTGCATGAAGCCTACAACAAAGATTGTATAGTGCAAAGAGTCCAAGCTGGAGGTGGTGGGATGACCTTTTGGGCTGCTTTTCATGCAGGGGGCAAAACTGACCTGGTTGTTCTGAATGGAAACATGAACCAGTTCAAGTACAGGGCCATTCTGGAAGAAACATTGCTTCCATTTGCTCGTGCAGCCTTTCGAGGAAACTTTGTCTTCCAAGATGACATTGGAAGGGCTATAGCCAGAGGGCATTGGAAGGGCTATAGCCAGAGGGCATTGGAAGGGCTATAGCCAGGGGGCATTGGAATAGCTATAGCCAGAGGGCATTGGAAGGGCTATAGCCAGAGGGCATTGGAAGGGCTATAGCCAGAGGGCGTTGGAAGGGCTATAGCCAGAGGGTATTGGAAGGGCTATCGCCAGAGGGCATTGGAAGGGCTATAGCCAGAGGGCATTGGAAGGGCTACAGCCAGAGGGCATTGGAAGGGCTACAGCCAGAGGGCATTGGAAGGGCTACAGCCAGAGGGCATTGGAAGGGCTACAGCCAGAGGGCATTGGAAGGGCTATAGCCAGAGGGCATTGGAAGGGCTATAGCCAGAGGGCATTGGAAGGGCTATAGCCAGAGGGCATTGGAAGAGCTTTGGTATGGTTGTGTTGGAAGGGCGATAGCCAGAGGGCATTGGAAGGGCTATCGCCAGAGGGCATTGGAAGGGCTATAGCCAGAGTGCATTGGAAGGGCTATAGCCAGAGGGCATTGGAAGGGCTATAGCCAGAGGGCATTGGAAGGGCTATAGCCAGGGGGCATTGGAATAGCTATAGCCAGAGGGCATTGGAAGGGCTATAGCCAGAGGGCATTGGAAGGGCTATAGCCAGAGGGCATTGGAAGGGCTATAGCCAGAGGGCATTGGAAGGGCTATAGCCAGAGGGCATTGGAAGGGCTATAGCCAGAGGGCATTGGAAGGGCTATAGCCAGAGGGCATTGAAGGGCTATAGCCAGAGGGCATTGGAAGGGCTATAGCCAGAGGGCATTGGAAGGGCTATAGCCAGAGGGCATTGGAAGGGCTATAGCCAGAGGGCATTGGAAGGGCTATAGCCAGAGGGCATTGGAAGGGCTATAGCCAGAGGGCATTGGAAGGGATTTGATTTTGTTGTGTTGGAAGGGCTATAGCCAGAGGGCATTGGAAGGGCTATAGCCAGAGGGCATTGGAAGGGTTATAGCCAGAGGGCATTGGAAGGGCTATAGCCAGAGGGCATTGGAAGGGCTATAGCCAGAGGGCATTGGAAGGGCTATAGCCAGAGGGCATTGGCAGGCCTATAGCCAGAGGGCATTGGAAGGGCTATAGCCAAAGGGCATTGGAAGGGCTATAGCCAGAGGGCATTGGAATGGCTATAGCCAGAGGGCATTGGAAGGGCTATAGCCAGAGGGCATTGGAAGGGCTATAGCCAGAGGGCATTGGAAGGGCTATAGCCAGAGGGCATTGGAAGGGCTATAGCCAGAGGGCATTGGAAGGGCTATAGCCAGAGGGCATTGGAAAGGCTTTGGTTTGGTTGTGTTCGAAGGGCGATAGCCAGAGGGCATGGGAAGGGCTATAGCCAGAGGGCATTGGAAGGGCTATAGCCAGAGGGCATTGGAATGGCTATAGCCAGAGGGAATTGGAAGGGCTATAGCCAGAGGGCATTGGACGGGTTATAGCCAGAGGGCATTGGAAGGGCTAGAGCCAGAGGGCATTGGAAGGGCTATAGCCAGAGGGCATTGGAAGGGCTATAGCCAGAGGGCATTGGAAGGGCTTTGGTTTGGTTGTGTTGGAAGGGCTATAGCCAGAGGGCATTGGAAGGGCTATAGACAGAGGGCATTGGAAGGGCTATATCCAGAGGGCATTGGAAGGGCTATAGCCAGAGGGCATTGGAAGGGCTATAGCCAGAGGGCATTGGAAGGGCTATAGCCAGAGGGCATTGGAAGGGCAATAGCCAGAGGGCATTGGACGGGCTATAGCCAGAGGGCATTGGAATGGCTAGAGCCAGAGGGCATTGGAAGGGCTATAGCTAGAGGGCATTAGAAGGGCTATAGCTAGAGGGCATTAGAAGGGCTATAGCTAGAGGGCATTAGAAGGGCTATAGCTAGAGGGCATTAGAAGGGCTTTCGCTAGAGGGCATTAGAAGGGCTATAGCTAGAGGGCATTGGAAGGGCTATAGCTAGAGGGCATTAGAAGGGCTACAGCTAGAGGGCATTAGAAGGGCTATAGCTAGAGGGCATTAGAAGGGCTATAGCTAGAGGGCATTAGAAGGGCTATAGCTAGAGGGCATTAGAAGGGCTATAGCTGGAGGGCAGTAGAAGGGCTATAGCTAGAGGGCATTAGAAGGGCTATAGCTAGAGGGCATTAGAAGGGCTATGGCTAGAGGGCATTAGAAGGGCTATAGCTAGAGGGCTAAAGTGGGAGGTGGTGATGGCGCTAAAGTGGGAGGTGGTGATGGTGCTAAAGTGGGAGGTGGTGATGGCGCTAAAGTGGGAGGTGGTGATGGCGCTAAAGTGGGAGGTGGTGATGGCGCTAAAGTGGGAGGTGGTGACGGCGCTAAAGTGGGAGGTGGTGATGGCGCTAAAGTGGGAGTTGATGATGGCGCTAAAGTGGGAGGTGGTGACGGCGCTAAAGTGGGAGGTGGTGATGGCGCTAAAGTGAGAGGTGGTGATGGCGCTAAAGTGGGAGGTGGTGATGGCGCTAAAGTGGGAAGTGCTGGTGGTGCTGAAGTGTGAAGTGGTGATGGCGATCAATGGGGAAGTGGTGATGGCAGTCAAGTGGGAATGGGAACAGCAAGGAGGAAGCATATGGAGGCACAGTGTGCACCCCTCCCTCCCCCCTCCCCCTTCAGCCCCAAATTTACTTGAGGCTGTTGATAACCCATCCTCGTTTTCCACAAAATACATACACAGCAAATGCCTCTTTGAGTACAGTTGTTTTCTGCATTGTCTAATATATGTATCTGAAAGATTGGGCTTAATGTGAAGGAGAAGAGGAAGCATGCAGCACATGGGGGATGGGGGAAGCAAAAGTTGAAATCCCACCCATGTTTTCCTCAATATGCCCGATGGCCGTTCCTTTGGGTCTGGATGAGTTGGACAGTTTTGTTGAGCTATTTGCTTTTGAACCATCAAAACAAAAGCAAATTTTGTGCTAAACACCAGAATGTTCCATTCAGTAAGTTATTGTTTGTCAGTGCATTTGAAATTTGAATGAAAAATGTGAGGGATTCATGCCATTGTATGCGCTTTTCCCTGGAATCTCATGTGATTGCAATTATGTTAATGATACAAGAATAATTGCCTGTGATTTATAGGGAGGAATCCATTCAGGGTGTGGGTATTTAAAACTGTAATTAACTGTACAAGCAATGGTCGAATTCTCACTGAGCAATTCCACGCTCTGCAGCATCTACATCTATATAATAATAGCGTAAGGACTCGACTTTGTTATCCCTTTTACGCCGCACCCAGTGACCCGATGCCCACGGCACCAATGGATTTACGATCTACGAACCACGCTCTTTGTTTATCATGTACAGCCATACTCGAAAAATCTGAATTAGCCGACGTTGGGGCCCAGAAGCATCCGAATAACTGCCGATACGACGCCATCTTATGACGCCATCGTATTGGCGTCTGCTGGGCGAAGGCGAAGCAAGCCGTCCGCTGATTGGACAGGCGAAAGCCAAAGCAAGCCGTCCACTGAGTGGACAATCCAGAGCATGCATTTGTGCCGGTGTCGGCGATCGTTGTTCATATACGCACTCTTCATTCTCATCTTTCTTCCTAACTCTTACTCGGACAAGCAAATCCCCTATGCCATCCATAATGGTAAACTCTATCCATACACCACATCCTCCCTTCCGTGGATGTTCCACGGGTTTCGGCTAGTTCTTACTAAAAGGAGGTGTGTGTGTGTGTGTGTGTGTGTGTGTGTGTGTGTGTGTGTGTGTGTGTGTGTGTGTGTGTGTGTGTGTGTGTGTGTGTGTGTGTGTGTGTGTGTGTGTAAGGGATCACGGTTCCTCTTCAGCAAGGGATCACGGTTCACGGACCGTCACGGTCACGGTTCTTCGGCAAAAGCTGTTCAACTTTTTCATCGTTTTGTTCCAGGATCGTCACCGAACCTCGAACAGCTTCCAACTGCAGTTCCTTTGTCGTAATATTCCCAGGAAAGGTTTTTAAGATCCCTGTGAGGTTCTTTTTATCATTCTTGTTGCTCCATTTATCACCAGTATAATTTTGATGCTCTTCAGCCGCCAGGATCTTCGCACTTCATTTTGAGGTCCTGGTGTTTGGTAATTTTCTTGATTTCTGCGTTGTTTTGGCCAAAATTTATATATCCGGTATATCCGGACGCAATGCTTTGGTTTATACAGACTTGGCATTTAATATGGAATATTTTTTTTTTCTTGACTTGGGTTTACTTTCTTAACTCAGTATATCAATCTGGTGGGTTTCTTTTACACTTTGGTGATTTATTTGTTAAAAGAACCATGTCACTGATTGTCTGTCACAGCAAAAAGTCAACAACAGGATTATATCACAGGTGGCGTGGCAAAATGTACGGACAGGTGCATTTGACGATTGGCTTCACAGTCGGGTATACAAGGGTTGTTGCGTTTTGTATTAGTGGAAAACAACTGCTGCACGTCTCCAAAAGTTATTGCCGCTTCGTCTGGAGATGGTCCGTCAACTCGACAATGCTGTTTGTCATGGAGTGGTGGCTTTACGAATTTACGGCATGAAACAGCGTGCTATTGCTCGGCGGTATGGCATCACTCAAGGTCAGGTGTCAAAGATCCTGAAACGAAATGCTCAGAGGGGTGTCCCTACTCAAATACCGAGGCCAGGACGTCCCCGCAGAACCACAAGGAGGGATGATCGCCAGCTGCACCGGTTAGTCTGCAATGGCCATACCAAGTCAGCTAATCGGCTTCGGGCTGAGTGGCAGCAACTGACAAATGTGCCTGTATCCAGAAGGCTAGTCAACCAACGACTGGTTCAAGCAGGCTATCGTGCCAGGCATCCCCTGAGAAAGCCACGCCTGACCAGACAACACCACCAGCGCCGATTGCAGTGGGCCAGAGAGCACCGTCAATGGCAGCCAGGACACTGGAATCACGTGATCTACAGTGACGAGTCTAGATTTCTGGTCTATCGTCAAGATGGCCGCGTCCGAGTGTGCAGGCAAGTGCATGAAGCCTACAACAAAGATTGTATAGTGCCAAGAGTCCAAGCTGGAGGTGGTGGGATGACCTTTTGGGCTGCTTTTCATGCAGGGGGCAAAACTGACCTGGTTGTTCTGAATGGAAACCTGAACCAGTTCAAGTACAGGGCCATTCTGGAAGAAACCTTGCTTCCATTTGCTCGTGCAGCCTTTCGAGGAAACTTTGTCTTCCAAGATGACATTGGAAGGGCTATAGCCAGAGGGCATTGGAAGGGCTATCGCCAGAGGGCATTGGAAGGGCTATAGCCAGAGGGCATTGGAAGGGCTACAGCCAGAGGGCATTGGAAGGGCTACAGCCAGAGGGCATTGGAAGGGCTACAGCCAGAGGGCATTGGAAGGGCTACAGCCAGAGGGCATTGGAAGGGCTATAGCCAGAGGGCATTGGAAGGGCTATAGCCAGAGGGCATTGGAAGGGCTATAGCCAGAGGGCATTGGAAGAGCTTTGGTATGGTTGTGTTGGAAGGGCGATAGCCAGAGGGCATTGGAAGGGCTATCGCCAGAGGGCATTGGAAGGGCTATAGCCAGAGTGCATTGGAAGGGCTATAGCCAGAGGGCATTGGAAGGGCTATAGCCAGAGGGCATTGGAAGGGCTATAGCCAGGGGGCATTGGAATAGCTATAGCCAGAGGGCATTGGAAGGGCTATAGCCAGAGGGCATTGGAAGGGCTATAGCCAGAGGGCATTGGAAGGGCTATAGCCAGAGGGCATTGGAAGGGCTATAGCCAGAGGGCATTGGAAGGGCTATAGCCAGAGGGCATTGGAAGGGCTATAGCCAGAGGGCATTGAAGGGCTATAGCCAGAGGGCATTGGAAGGGCTATAGCCAGAGGGCATTGGAAGGGCTATAGCCAGAGGGCATTGGAAGGGCTATAGCCAGAGGGCATTGGAAGGGCTATAGCCAGAGGGCATTGGAAGGGCTATAGCCAGAGGGCATTGGAAGGGATTTGATTTTGTTGTGTTGGAAGGGCTATAGCCAGAGGGCATTGGAAGGGCTATAGCCAGAGGGCATTGGAAGGGTTATAGCCAGAGGGCATTGGAAGGGCTATAGCCAGAGAGCATTGGAAGGGCTATAGCCAGAGGGCATTGGAAGGGCTATAGCCAGAGGGCATTGGCAGGCCTATAGCCAGAGGGCATTGGAAGGGCTATAGCCAAAGGGCATTGGAAGGGCTATAGCCAGAGGGCATTGGAATGGCTATAGCCAGAGGGCATTGGAAGGGCTATAGCCAGAGGGCATTGGAAGGGCTATAGCCAGAGGGCATTGGAAGGGCTATAGCCAGAGGGCATTGGAAGGGCTATAGCCAGAGGGCATTGGAAGGGCTATAGCCAGAGGGCATTGGAAAGGCTTTGGTTTGGTTGTGTTCGAAGGGCGATAGCCAGAGGGCATGGGAAGGGCTATAGCCAGAGGGCATTGGAAGGGCTATAGCCAGAGGGCATTGGAATGGCTATAGCCAGAGGGAATTGGAAGGGCTATAGCCAGAGGGCATTGGACGGGTTATAGCCAGAGGGCATTGGAAGGGCTAGAGCCAGAGGGCATTGGAAGGGCTATAGCCAGAGGGCATTGGAAGGGCTATAGCCAGAGGGCATTGGAAGGGCTTTGGTTTGGTTGTGTTGGAAGGGCTATAGCCAGAGGGCATTGGAAGGGCTATAGACAGAGGGCATTGGAAGGGCTATATCCAGAGGGCATTGGAAGGGCTATAGCCAGAGGGCATTGGAAGGGCTATAGCCAGAGGGCATTGGAAGGGCTATAGCCAGAGGGCATTGGAAGGGCAATAGCCAGAGGGCATTGGACGGGCTATAGCCAGAGGGCATTGGAATGGCTAGAGCCAGAGGGCATTGGAAGGGCTATAGCTAGAGGGCATTAGAAGGGCTATAGCTAGAGGGCATTAGAAGGGCTATAGCTAGAGGGCATTAGAAGGGCTATAGCTAGAGGGCATTAGAAGGGCTTTCGCTAGAGGGCATTAGAAGGGCTATAGCTAGAGGGCATTGGAAGGGCTATAGCTAGAGGGCATTAGAAGGGCTACAGCTAGAGGGCATTAGAAGGGCTATAGCTAGAGGGCATTAGAAGGGCTATAGCTAGAGGGCATTAGAAGGGCTATAGCTAGAGGGCATTAGAAGGGCTATAGCTGGAGGTCAGTAGAAGGGCTATAGCTAGAGGGCATTAGAAGGGCTATAGCTAGAGGGCATTAGAAGGGCTATGGCTAGAGGGCATTAGAAGGGCTATAGCTAGAGGGCTAAAGTGGGAGGTGGTGATGGCGCTAAAGTGGGAGGTGGTGATGGTGCTAAAGTGGGAGGTGGTGATGGCGCTAAAGTGGGAGGTGGTGATGGCGCTAAAGTGGGAGGTGGTGATGGCGCTAAAGTGGGAGGTGGTGACGGCGCTAAAGTGGGAGGTGGTGATGGCGCTAAAGTGGGAGTTGATGATGGCGCTAAAGTGGGAGGTGGTGACGGCGCTAAAGTGGGAGGTGGTGATGGCGCTAAAGTGAGAGGTGGTGATGGCGCTAAAGTGGGAGGTGGTGATGGCGCTAAAGTGGGAAGTGCTGGTGGTGCTGAAGTGTGAAGTGGTGATGGCGATCAATGGGGAAGTGGTGATGGCAGTCAAGTGGGAATGGGAACAGCAAGGAGGAAGCATATGGAGGCACAGTGTGCACCCCTCCCTCCCCCCTCCCCCTTCAGCCCCAAATTTACTTGAGGCTGTTGATAACCCATCCTCGTTTTCCACAAAATACATACACAGCAAATGCCTCTTTGAGTACAGTTGTTTTCTGCATTGTCTAATATATGTATCTGAAAGATTGGGCTTAATGTGAAGGAGAAGAGGAAGCATGCAGCACATGGGGGATGGGGGAAGCAAAAGTTGAAATCCCACCCATGTTTTCCTCAATATGCCCGATGGCCGTTCCTTTGGGTCTGGATGAGTTGGACAGTTTTGTTGAGCTATTTGCTTTTGAACCATCAAAACAAAAGCAAATTTTGTGCTAAACACCAGAATGTTCCATTCAGTAAGTTATTGTTTGTCAGTGCATTTGAAATTTGAATGAAAAATGTGAGGGATTCATGCCATTGTATGCGCTTTTCCCTGGAATCTCATGTGATTGCAATTATGTTAATGATACAAGAATAATTGCCTGTGATTTATAGGGAGGAATCCATTCAGGGTGTGGGTATTTAAAACTGTAATTAACTGTACAAGCAATGGTCGAATTCTCACTGAGCAATTCCACGCTCTGCAGCATCTACATCTATATAATAATAGCGTAAGGACTCGACTTTGTTATCCCTTTTACGCCGCACCCAGTGACCCGATGCCCACGGCACCAATGGATTTACGATCTACGAACCACGCTCTTTGTTTATCAAGTACAGCCATACTCGAAAAATCTGAATTAGCCGACGTTGGGGCCCAGAAGCATCCGAATAACTGTCGATACGACGCCATCTTATGACGCCATCGTATTGGCGTCTGCTGGGCGAAGGCGAAGCAAGCCGTCCGCTGATTGGACAGGCGAAAGCCAAAGCAAGCCGTCCACTGAGTGGACAATCCAGAGCATGCATTTGTGCCGGTGTCGGCGATCGTTGTTCATATACGCACTCTTCATTCTCATCTTTCTTCCTAACTCTTACTCGGACAAGCAAATCCCCTATGCCATCCATAATGGTAAACTCTATCCATACACCACATCCTCCCTTCCGTGGATGTTCCACGGGTTTCGGCTAGTTCTTACTAAAAGGAGGTGTGTGTGTGTGTGTGTGTGTGTGTGTGTGTGTGTGTGTGTGTGTGTGTGTGTGTGTGTGTGTGTGTGTGTGTGTGTGTGTGTGTGTAAGGGATCACGGTTCCTCTTCAGCAAGGGATCACGGTTCACGGACCGTCACGGTCACGGTTCTTCGGCAAAAGCTGTTCAACTTTTTCATCGTTTTGTTCCAGGATCGTCACCGAACCTCGAACAGCTTCCAACTGCAGTTCCTTTGTCGTAATATTCCCAGGAAAGGTTTTTAAGATCCCTGTGAGGTTCTTTTTATCATTCTTGTTGCTCCATTTATCACCAGTATAATTTTGATGCTCTTCAGCCGCCAGGATCTTCGCACTTCATTTTGAGGTCCTGGTGTTTGGTAATTTTCTTGATTTCTGCGTTGTTTTGGCCAAAATTTATATATCCGGTATATCCGGACGCAATGCTTTGGTTTATACAGACTTGGCATTTAATATGGAATATTTTTTTTTTCTTGACTTGGGTTTACTTTCTTAACTCAGTATATCAATCTGGTGGGTTTCTTTTACACTTTGGTGATTTATTTGTTAAAAGAACCATGTCACTGATTGTCTGTCACAGCAAAAAGTCAACAACAGGATTATATCACAGGTGGCGTGGCAAAATGTACGGACAGGTGCATTTGACGATTGGCTTCACAGTCGGGTATACAAGGGTTGTTGCGTTTTGTATTAGTGGAAAACAACTGCTGCACGTCTCCAAAAGTTATTGCCGCTTCGTCTGGAGATGGTCCGTCAACTCGACAATGCTGTTTGTCATGGAGTGGTGGCTTTACGAATTTACGGCATGAAACAGCGTGCTATTGCTCGGCGGTATGGCATCACTCAAGGTCAGGTGTCAAAGATCCTGAAACGAAATGCTCAGAGGGGTGTCCCTACTCAAATACCGAGGCCAGGACGTCCCCGCAGAACCACAAGGAGGGATGATCGCCAGCTGCACCGGTTAGTCTGCAATGGCCATACCAAGTCAGCTAATCGGCTTCGGGCTGAGTGGCAGCAACTGACAAATGTGCCTGTATCCAGAAGGCTAGTCAACCAACGACTGGTTCAAGCAGGCTATCGTGCCAGGCATCCCCTGAGAAAGCCACGCCTGACCAGACAACACCACCAGCGCCGATTGCAGTGGGCCAGAGAGCACCGTCAATGGCAGCCAGGACACTGGAATCACGTGATCTACAGTGACGAGTCTAGATTTCTGGTCTATCGTCAAGATGGCCGCGTCCGAGTGTGCAGGCAAGTGCATGAAGCCTACAACAAAGATTGTATAGTGCCAAGAGTCCAAGCTGGAGGTGGTGGGATGACCTTTTGGGCTGCTTTTCATGCAGGGGGCAAAACTGACCTGGTTGTTCTGAATGGAAACCTGAACCAGTTCAAGTACAGGGCCATTCTGGAAGAAACCTTGCTTCCATTTGCTCGTGCAGCCTTTTGAGGAAACTTTGTCTTCCAAGATGACATTGGAAGGGCTATAGCCAGAGGGCATTGGAAGGGCTATAGCCAGAGGGCATTGGAAGGGCTATAGCCAGAGGGCATTGGAAGGGCTAGGGCCAGAGGGCATTGGAAGGGCTCTATCCAGAGGGCATTGGAAGGGCTATAGCCAGAGGGCATTGGAAGGGCTATAGCCAGAGGGCATTGGAAGGGCTATAGCCAGAGGGCATTGGAAGAGCTTTGGTTTGGTTGTGTTGGAAGGGCGATAGCCAGAGGGAATTGGAAGGGCTATCGCCAGAGGGCATTGGAAGGGCTATAGCCAGAGTGCATTGGAAGGGCTATAGCCAGAGTGCATTGGAAGGGCTATAGCCAGAGGGCATTGGAAGGGCTATAGCCAGAGGGCATTGGAAGGGCTATAGCCAGAGGGCATTGGAAGGGCTATAGCCAGAGGGCATTGGAAGGGCTATAGCCAGGGGGCATTGGAATAGCTATAGCCAGAGGGCATTGGAAGGGCTATAGCCAGAGGGCATTGGAAGGGCTATAGCCAGAGGGCATTGGAAGGGCTATAGCCATAGGGCATTGGAAGGGCTATAGCCAGAGGGCATTGGAAGGGCTATAGCCAGAGGGCATTGGAAGGGCTATAGCCAGAGGGCATTGGAAGGGCTATAGCCAGAGGGCATTGGAATGGCTATAGCCAGAGGGCATTGGAAGCGCTATAGCCAGAGGGCATTGGAAGAGCTTTGGTTTGGTTGTGTTGGAAGGGCAATACCCATAGGGCATTGGAAGGGCTATCGCCAGAGGGCATTGGAAGGGCTATAGCCAGAGGGCATTGGAAGGGCTATAGCCAGAGGGCATTGCAAGGGCTATAGCCAGAGGGCATTGGAAGGGCTATAGCCAGAGGGCATTGGAAGGGCTATAGCCAGAGGGCATTGGAAGGGCTATAGCCAGAGGGCATTGGAAGGGCTATAGCCAGAGAGCATTGGAAGGGCTATAGCCAGAGGGCATTGGAAGAGCTTTGGTTTGGTTGTGTTGGAAGGGTTGCCTCTGGCTCATTTTTCATTCAAATTTCAAATGCACTGACAAACAATAACTTACTGAATGGAACATTCTGGTGTTTAGCAAAAAATTTGCTTTTGTTTTGATGGTTCAAAAGCAAATAGCTCAACAAAACTGTCCAACTCATCCAGACCCAAAGGAACGGCCATCGGGCATATTGAGTAAAACATGGGTGGGATTTCAACTTTTGCTTCCCCCATCCCCCATGTGCTGCATGCTTCCCCTTCACCTTCACATTAAGCCCAATCTTTCAGATACATATATTAGACAATGCAGAAAACAACTGTACTCAAAGAGGCATTTGCTGTGTATGTATTTTGTGGAAAACGAGGATGGGTTATCAACAGCCTCAAGTAAATTTGGGGCTGAAGGGGGAGGGGGGAGGGAGGGGTGCACACTGTGCCTCCATATGCTTCCTCCTTGCTGTTCCCATTCCCACTTGACTGCCATCACCACTTCCCCATTGATCGCCATCACCACTTCACACTTTAGCGCCATCACCACCTCCCACTTTAGCGCCGTCACCACCTCCCACTTTAGCGCCATCACCACCTCCCACTTTAGCGCCATCACCACCTCCCACTTTAGCGCCATCACCACCTCCCACTTTAGCGCCATCACCACCTCCCACTTTAGCGCCATCACCACCTCCCACTTTAGCGCCATCACCACCTCCCACTTTAGCGCCATCACCACCTCCCACTTTAGCACCATCACCACCTCCGACTTTAGCGCCATCACCACCTCCCACTTTAGCCCTCTAGCTATAGCCCTTCTAATGCCGTCTAGCTATAGCCCTTCTAATGCCCTCTAGCTATAACCCTTCTAATGCCCTCTAGCTATAGCCCTTCTACTGCCCTCCAGCTATAACCTTTCTAATGCCCTCTAGCTATAGCCCTTCTAATGCCCTCTAGCTATAGCCCTTCTAATGCCCTCTAGCTGTAGCCCTTCTAATGCCCTCTAGCTATAGCCCTTCCAATGCCCTCTAGCTATAGCCCTTCTAATGCCCTCTAGCGTAAGCCCTTCTAATGCCCTCTAGCTATAGCCCTTCTAATGCCCTCTAGCTATAGCCCTTCTAATGCCCTCCAGCTATAGCCCTTCTAATGCCCTCTAGCTATAGCCCTTCCAATGCCCTCTGGCTCTAGCCATTCCAATGCCCTCTGGCTATAGCCCGTCCAATGCCCTCTGGCTATAGCCCTTCCAATGCCCTCTTGCTATATCCCTTCCAATGCCCTCTGGCTATAGCCCTTCCAATGCCCTCTGGCTATAGCCCTTCCAATGCCCTCTGGATATAGCCCTTCCAATGCCCTCTGTATATAGCCCTTCCAATGCCCTCTGGCTATAGCCCTTCCAACACAACCAAACCAAAGCCCTTCCAATGCCCTCTGGCTATAGCCCTTCCAATGCCCTCTGGCTATAGCCCTTCCAATGCCCTCTGGCTCTAGCCCTTCCAATGCCCTCTGGCTATAGCCCGCCCAATGCCCTCTGGCTATAGCCCTTCCAATTCCCTCTGGCTATAGCCATTCCAATGCCCTCTGGCTATAGCCCTTCCAATGCCCTCTGGCTATAGCCCTTCCCATGCCCTCTGGCTATCGCCCTTCGAACACAACCAAACCAAAGCCTTTCCAATGCCCTCTGGCTATAGCCCTTCCAATGCCCTCTGGCTATAGCCCTTCCAATGCCCTCTGGCTATAGCCCTTCCAATGCCCTCTGGCTATAGCCCTTCCAATGCCCTCTGGCTATAGCCCTTCCAATGCCCTCTGGCTATAGCCCTTCCAATGCCCTCTGGCTATAGCCATTCCAATGCCCTCTGGCTATAGCCCTTCCAATGCCCTTTGGCTATAGCCCTTCCAATGCCCTCTGGCTATAGCCTTCCAATGCCCTCTGGCTATAGCCCTTCCAATGCCCTCTGGCTATAGCCCTTCCAATGCCCTCTGGCTATAGCCCTTCCAATGCCCTCTGGCTATAGCCCTTCCAATGCCCTCTGGCTATAGCCCTTCCAATGCCCTCTGGCTATAGCTATTCCAATGCCCCCTGGCTATAGCCCTTCCAATGCCCTCTGGCTATAGCCCTTCCAATGCCCTCTGGCTATAGCCCTTCCAATGCACTCTGGCTATAGCCCTTCCAATACCCTCTGGCGATAGCCCTTCCAATGTCCTCTGGCTATCGCCCTTCCAACACAACCAAACCAAAGCCCTTCCAATGCCCTCTGGCTATAGCCCTTCCAATGCCCTCTGGCTATAGCCCTTCCAATGCCCTCTGGCTATAGCCCTTCCAATGCCCTCTGGCTATAGCCCTTCCAATGCCCTCTGGCTGTAGCCCTTCCAATGCCCTCTGGCTGTAGCCCTTCCAATGCCCTCTGGCTGTAGCCCTTCCAATGCCCTCTGGCTATAGCCCTTCCAATGCCCTCTGGCGATAGCCCTTCCAATACCCTCTGGCTATAGCCCTTCCAACGTCCTCTGGCTATAGCCCTTCCAACGCCCTCTGGCTATAGCCCTTCCAATGCCCTCTGGCTATAGCCCTTCCAATGCCCTCTGGCTATAGCCCTTCCAATGCCCTCTGGCTATCGCCCTTCCAACACAACCAAACCAAAGCCCTTCCAATGCCCTCTGGCTATAGCCCTTCCAATGCCCTCTGGCTATAGCCCTTCCAATGCCCTCTGGCTATAGCCCTTCCAATGCCCTCTGGCTAAAGCCCTTCCAATGCCCTCTGGCTATAGCCCTTCCAATGCCCTCTGGCTATAGCTATTCCAATGCCCCCTGGCTATAGCCCTTCCAATGCCCTCTGGCTATAGCCCTTCCAATGCCCTCTGGCTAAAGCCCTTCCAATGCCCTCTGGCTATAGCCCTTCCAATGCCCTCTGGCTATAGCTATTCCAATGCCCCCTGGCTATAGCCCTTCCAATGCCCTCTGGCTATAGCCCTTCCAATGCCCTCTGGCTATAGCCCTTCCAATGCACTCTGGCTATAGCCCTTCCAATGCCCTCTGGCGATAGCCCTTCCAATGCCCTCTGGCTATCGCCCTTCCAATGCCCTCTGGCTATAGCCCTTCCAATGCCCTCTGGCTATA
>NC_136270.1:65082019-65347019 GCF_964187855.1 Myxine glutinosa | reverse complement strand
CCAATCAATGAGTTACATTTCCACAAGGGCTAAAGTGGGAGGTGGTGATGGCGCTAAAGTGGGAAGTGGTGATGGTGCTAAAGTGGGAGGTGGTGATGGTGCTAAAGTGGGAGGTGGTGATGGCGCTAAAGTGGGAGGTGGTGATGGCGCTAAAGTGGGAGGTGGTGACGGCGCTAAAGTGGGAGGTGGTGATGGCGCTAAAGTGGGAGTTGGTGATGGCGCTAAAGTGGGAGGTGGTGACGGCGCTAAAATGGGAGGTGGTGATGGCGATAAAGTGGGAGGTGGTGATGGCGCTAAAGTGGGAGGTGGTGATGGCGCTAAAGTGGGAGGTGGTGATGGCGCTAAAGTGGGAAGTGCTGGTGGTGCTGAAGTGTGAAGTGGTGATGGCGATCAATGGGGAAGTGGTGATGGCAGTCAAGTGGGAATGGGAACAGCAAGGAGGAAGCATATGGAGGCACAGTGTGCACCCCTCCCTCCCCCCTCCCCCTTCAGCCCCAAATTTACTTGAGGCTGTTGATAACCCATCCTCGTTTTCCACAAAATACATACACAGCAAATGCCTCTTTGAGTACAGTTGTTTTCTGCATTGTCTAATATATGTATCTGAAAGATTGGGCTTAATGTGAAGGAGAAGGGGAAGCATGCAGCACATGGGGGATGGGGGAAGCAAAAGTTGAAATCCCACTCATGTTTTCCTCAATATGCCCGATGGCCGTTCCTTTGGGTCTGGATGAGTTGGACAGTTTTGTTGAGCTATTTGCTTTTGAACCATCAAAACAAAAGCAAATTTTGTGCGAAACACCAGAATGTTCCATTCAGTAAGTTATTGTTTGTCAGTGCATTTGAAATTTGAATGAAAAATGTGAGAGATTCATGCCATTGTATGCCCTTTTCCCTGGAATCTCATGTGATTGCAATTATGTTAATGATACAAGAATAATTGCCTGTGATTTATAGGGAGGAATCCATTCAGGGTGTGGATATTTAAAACTGTAATTAACTGCACAAGCAATGGTCGAATTCTCACTGAGCAATTCCACGCTCTGCAGCATCTACATCTATATAATAATAGCGTAAGGACTCGACTTTGTTATCCCTTTTACGCCGCACCCAGTGACCCGATGCCCACGGCACCAATGGATTTACGATCTACGAACCACGCTCTTTGTTTATCACGTACAGCCATACTCGAAAAATCTGAATTAGCCGACGTTGGGGCCCAAAAGCATCCGAATAACTGCCGATACGACGCCATCTTATGACGCCATCGTATTGGCGTCTGCTGGGCGAAGGCGAAGCAAGCCGTCCGCTGATTGGACAGGCGAAAGCGAAAGCAAGCCGTCCACTGAGTGGACAATCTAGAGCATGCATTTGTGCCGGTGTCGGCGATCGTTGTTCATATACGCACTCTTCATTCTCATCTTTCTTCCTAACTCTTACTCGGACAAGCAAATCCCCTATGCCATCCATAAAGGTAAACTCTATCCATACACCACATCCTCCCTTCCGTGGATGTTCCACGGGTTTCGGCTAGTTCTTACTAAAAGGAGGTGTGTGTGTGTGTGTGTGTGTGTGTGTGTGTGTGTGTGTGTGTGTGTGTGTGTGTGTGTGTGTGTGTGTGTGTGTGTGTAAGGGATCACGGGTCCTCTTCGGCAAGGGATCACGGTTCAGGGACCGTCACGGTCACGGTTCTTCGGCAAAAGCTGTTCAACTTTTTCATCGTTTTGTTCCAGAATCGTCACCGAACCTCGAACAGCTTCCAACTGCAGTTCGTTTGTCGTAATATTCCCAGGAAAGGTTTTTAAGATCCCTGTGAGGTTCTTTTTATCATTCTTGTTGCTCCATTTATCACCGGTATAATTTTGATGCTCTTCAGCCGCCAGGATCTTCGCACTTCATTTTGAGGTCCTGGTGTTTGGTAATTTTCTTGATTTCTGCGTTGTTTTGGCCAAAATTTATATATCCGGTATATCCGGACGCAATGCTTTGTTTTATACAGACTTGGCATTTAATATGGAATATTTTTTTTTTCTTGACTTGGGTTTACTTTCTTAACTCAGTATATCAATCTGGTGAGTTTCTTTTACACTTTGGTGATTTATTTGTTAAAAGAACCATGTCACTGATTGTCTGTCACAGCAAAAAGTCAACAACAGGATTATATCACAGGTGGCGTGGCAAAATGTACGGACAGGTGCATTTGACGATTGGCTTCACAGTCGGGTATACAAGGGTTGTTGCGTTTTGTATTAGTGGAAAACAACTGCTGCACGTCTCCAAAAGTTATTGCCGCTTCGTCTGGAGATGGTCCGTCAACTCGACAATGCTGTTTGTCATGGAGTGGTGGCTTTACGAATTTACGGCATGAAACAGCGTGCTATTGCTCGGCGGTATGGCATCACTCAAGGTCAGGTGTCAAAGATCCTGAAACGAAATGCTCAGAGGGGTGTCCCTACTCAAATACCGAGGCCAGGACGTCCCCGCAGAACCACAAGGAGGGATGATCGCCAGCTGCACCGGTTAGTCTGCAATGGCCATACCAAGTCAGCTAATCGGCTTCGGGCTGAGTGGCAGCAACTGACAAATGTGCCTGTATCCAGAAGGCTAGTCAACCAACGACTGGTTCAAGCAGGCTATCGTGCCAGGCATCCCCTGAGAAAGCCACGCCTGACCAGACAACACCACCAGCACCGATTGCAGTGGGCCTGAGAGCACCGTCAATGGCAGCCAGGACACTGGAATCACGTGATCTACAGTGACGAGTCTAGATTTCTGGTCTATCGTCAAGATGGCCGCGTCCGAGTGTGCAGGCAAGTGCATGAAGCCTACAACAAAGATTGTATAGTGCAAAGAGTCCAAGCTGGAGGTGGTGGGATGACCTTTTGGGCTGCTTTTCATGCAGGGGGCAAAACTGACCTGGTTGTTCTGAATGGAAACATGAACCAGTTCAAGTACAGGGCCATTCTGGAAGAAACATTGCTTCCATTTGCTCGTGCAGCCTTTCGAGGAAACTTTGTCTTCCAAGATGACATTGGAAGGGCTATAGCCAGAGGGCATTGGAAGGGCTATAGCCAGGGGGCATTGGAATAGCTATAGCCAGAGGGCATTGGAAGGGCTATAGCCAGAGGGCATTGGAAGGGCTATAGCCAGAGGGCGTTGGAAGGGCTATAGCCAGAGGGTATTGGAAGGGCTATCGCCAGAGGGCATTGGAAGGGCTATAGCCAGAGGGCATTGGAAGGGCTACAGCCAGAGGGCATTGGAAGGGCTACAGCCAGAGGGCATTGGAAGGGCTACAGCCAGAGGGCATTGGAAGGGCTACAGCCAGAGGGCATTGGAAGGGCTATAGCCAGAGGGCATTGGAAGGGCTATAGCCAGAGGGCATTGGAAGGGCTATAGCCAGAGGGCATTGGAAGAGCTTTGGTATGGTTGTGTTGGAAGGGCGATAGCCAGAGGGCATTGGAAGGGCTATCGCCAGAGGGCATTGGAAGGGCTATAGCCAGAGTGCATTGGAAGGGCTATAGCCAGAGGGCATTGGAAGGGCTATAGCCAGAGGGCATTGGAAGGGCTATAGCCAGGGGGCATTGGAATAGCTATAGCCAGAGGGCATTGGAAGGGCTATAGCCAGAGGGCATTGGAAGGGCTATAGCCAGAGGGCATTGGAAGGGCTATAGCCAGGGGGCATTGGAATAGCTATAGCCAGAGGGCATTGGAAGGGCTATAGCCAGAGGGCATTGGAAGGGCTATAGCCAGAGGGCGTTGGAAGGGCTATAGCCAGAGGGTATTGGAAGGGCTATCGCCAGAGGGCATTGGAAGGGCTATAGCCAGAGGGCATTGGAAGGGCTACAGCCAGAGGGCATTGGAAGGGCTACAGCCAGAGGGCATTGGAAGGGCTACAGCCAGAGGGCATTGGAAGGGCTACAGCCAGAGGGCATTGGAAGGGCTATAGCCAGAGGGCATTGGAAGGGCTATAGCCAGAGGGCATTGGAAGGGCTATAGCCAGAGGGCATTGGAAGAGCTTTGGTATGGTTGTGTTGGAAGGGCGATAGCCAGAGGGCATTGGAAGGGCTATCGCCAGAGGGCATTGGAAGGGCTATAGCCAGAGTGCATTGGAAGGGCTATAGCCAGAGGGCATTGGAAGGGCTATAGCCAGAGGGCATTGGAAGGGCTATAGCCAGGGGGCATTGGAATAGCTATAGCCAGAGGGCATTGGAAGGGCTATAGCCAGAGGGCATTGGAAGGGCTATAGCCAGAGGGCATTGGAAGGGCTATAGCCAGAGGGCATTGGAAGGGCTATAGCCAGAGGGCATTGGAAGGGCTATAGCCAGAGGGCATTGGAAGAGCTTTGGTATGGTTGTGTTGGAAGGGCGATAGCCAGAGGGCATTGGAAGGGCTATCGCCAGAGGGCATTGGAAGGGCTATAGCCAGAGTGCATTGGAAGGGCTATAGCCAGAGGGCATTGGAAGGGCTATAGCCAGAGGGCATTGGAAGGGCTATAGCCAGGGGGCATTGGAATAGCTATAGCCAGAGGGCATTGGAAGGGCTATAGCCAGAGGGCATTGGAAGGGCTATAGCCAGAGGGCATTGGAAGGGCTATAGCCAGAGGGCATTGGAAGGGCTATAGCCAGAGGGCATTGGAAGGGCTATAGCCAGAGGGCATTGGAAGGGCTATAGCCAGAGGGCATTGGAAGGGCTATAGCCAGAGGGCATTGAAGGGCTATAGCCAGAGGGCATTGGAAGGGCTATAGCCAGAAGGCATTGGAAGGGCTATAGCCAGAGGGCATTGGAAGGGCTATAGCCAGAGGGCATTGGAAGGGCTATAGCCAGAGGGCATTGGAAGGGCTATAGCCAGAGGGCATTGGAAGGGATTTGATTTTGTTGTGTTGGAAGGGCTATAGCCAGAGGGCACTGGAAGGGCTATAGCCAGAGGGCATTGGAAGGGTTATAGCCAGAGGGCATTGGAAGGGCTATAACCAGAGGGCATTGGAAGGGCTATAGCCAGAGGGCATTGGAAGGGCTATAGCCCGAGGGCATTGGAAGGGCTATAGCCAGAGGGCATTGGAAGGGCTATAGCCAAAGGGCATTGGAAGGGCTATAGCCAGAGGGCATTGGAATGGCTATAGCCAGAGGGCATTGGAAGGGCTATAGCCAGAGGGCATTGGAAGGGCTATAGCCAGAGGGCATTGGAAGGGCTATAGCCAGAGGGCATTGGAAGGGCTATAGCCAGAGGGCATTGGAAGGGCTATAGCCAGAGGGCATTGGAAAGGCTTTGGTTTGGTTGTGTTCGAAGGGCGATAGCCAGAGGGCATGGGAAGGGCTATAGCCAGAGGGCATTGGAAGGGCTATAGCCAGAGGGCATTGGAATGGCTATAGCCAGAGGGAATTGGAAGGGCTATAGCAAGAGGGCATTGGACGGGTTATAGCCAGAGGGCATTGGAAGGGCTAGAGCCAGAGGGCATTGGAAGGGCTATAGCCAGAGGGCATTGGAAGGGCTATAGCCAGAGGGCATTGGAAGGGCTATAGACAGAGGGCATTGGAAGGGCTATACCCAGAGGGCATTGGAAGGGCTATAGCCAGAGGGCATTGGAAGGGCTATAGCCAGAGGGCATTGGAAGGGCTATAGCCAGAGGGCATTGGAAGGGCAATAGCCAGAGGGCATTGGACGGGCTATAGCCAGAGGGCATTGGAATGGCTAGAGCCAGAGGGCATTGGAAGGGCTATAGCTAGAGGGCATTAGAAGGGCTATAGCTAGAGGGCATTAGAAGGGCTATAGCTAGAGGGCATTAGAAGGGCTATAGCTAGAGGGCATTAGAAGGGCTTTCGCTAGAGGGCATTAGAAGGGCTATAGCTAGAGGGCATTGGAAGGGCTATAGCTAGAGGGCATTAGAAGGGCTACAGCTAGAGGGCATTAGAAGGGCTATAGCTAGAGGGCATTAGAAGGGCTATAGCTAGAGGGCATTAGAAGGGCTATAGCTGGAGGGCAGTAGAAGGGCTATAGCTAGAGGGCATTAGAAGGGCTATAGCTAGAGGGCATTAGAAGGGCTATGGCTAGAGGGCATTAGAAGGGCTATAGCTAGAGGGCTAAAGTGGGAGGTGGTGATGGCGCTAAAGTGGGAGGTGGTGATGGTGCTAAAGTGGGAGGTGGTGATGGCGCTAAAGTGGGAGGTGGTGATGGCGCTAAAGTGGGAGGTGGTGATGGCGCTAAAGTGGGAGGTGGTGACGGCGCTAAAGTGGGAGGTGGTGATGGCGCTAAAGTAGGAGTTGGTGATGGCGCTAAAGTGAGAGGTGGTGACGGCGCTAAAGTGGGAGGTGGTGATGGCGATAAAGTGGGAGGTGGTGATGGCGCTAAAGTGGGAGGTGGTGATGGCGCTAAAGTGGGAGGTGGTGATGGCGCTAAAGTGGGAAGTGCTGGTGGTGCTGAAGTGTGAAGTGGTGATGGCGATCAATGGGGAAGTGGTGATGGCAGTCAAGTGGGAATGGGAACAGCAAGGAGGAAGCATATGGAGGCACAGTGTGCACCCCTCCCTCCCCCCTCCCCCTTCAGCCCCAAATTTACTTGAGGCTGTTGATAACCCATCCTCGTTTTCCACAAAATACATACACAGCAAATGCCTCTTTGAGTACAGTTGTTTTCTGCATTGTCTAATATATGTATCTGAAAGATTGGGCTTAATGTGAAGGTGAAGGGGAAGCATGCAGCACATGGGGGATGGGGGAAGCAAAAGTTGAAATCCCACCCATGTTTTCCTCAATATGCCCGATGGCCGTTCCTTTGGGTCTGGATGAGTTGGACAGTTTTGTTGAGCTATTTGCTTTTGAACCATCAAAACAAAAGCAAATTTTGTGCTAAACACCAGAATGTTCCATTCAGTAAGTTATTGTTTGTCAGTGCATTTGAAATTTGAATGAAAAATGTGAGGGATTCATCCCATTGTATGCCCTTTTCCCTGGAATCTCATGTGATTGCAATTATGTTAATGATACAAGAATAATTGCCTGTGATTTATAGGGAGGAATCCATTCAGGGTGTGGGTATTTAAAACTGTAATTAACTCTACAAGCAATGGTCGAATTCTCACTGAGCAATTCCACGCTCTGCAGCATCTACATCTATATAATAATAGCGTAAGGACTCGACTTTGTTATCCCTTTTACGCCGCACCCAGTAACCCGATGCCCACGGCACCAATGGATTTACGATCTACGAACCACGCTCTTTGTTTATCACGTACAGCCATACTCGAAAAATCTGAATTAGCCGACGTTGGGGCCCAAAAGCATCCGAATAACTGCCGATACGACGCCATCTTATGACGCCATCGTATTGGCGTCTGCTGGGCGAAGGCGAAGCAAGCCGTCCGCTGAGTGGACAATCCAGAGCATGCATTTGTGCCGGTGTCGGCGATCGTTGTTCATATACGCACTCTTCATTCTCATCTTTCTTCCTAACTCTTACTCGGACAAGCAAATCCCCTATGCCATCCATAATGGTAAACTCTATCCATACACCACATCCTCCCTTCCGTGGATGTTCCACGGGTTTCGGCTAGTTCTTACTAAAAGGAGGTGTGTGTGTGTGTGTGTGTGTGTGTGTGTGTGAGTGTGTGTGTGTGTGTGTGTGTTTGTGTGTGTGTGTGTGTGTGTGTGTCTGTGTGTGTGTGTGTGTGTGTGTGTGTGTGTGTGTGTGTGTGTGTGTGTGTGTGTGTGTGTGTGTGTGTGTGTAAGGGATCACGGGTCCTCTTCGGCAAGGGATCACGGTTCACGGACCGTCACGGTCACGGTTCTTCGGCAAAAGCTGTTCAACTTTTTCATCGTTTTGTTCCAGGATCGTCACCGAACCTCGAACAGCTTCCAACTGCAGTTCGTTTGTCGTAATATTCCCAGGAAAGGTTTTAAAGATCCCTGTGAGGTTCTTTTTATCATTCTTGTTGCTCCATTTATCACCGGTATAATTTTGATGCTCTGCAGCCGCCAGGATCTTCGCACTTCATTTTGAGGTCCTGGTGTTTGGTAATTTTCTTGATTTCTGCGTTGTTTTGGCCAAAATTTATATATCCGGTATATCCGGACGCAATGCTTTGTTTTATACAGACTTGGCATTTAATATGGAATTTTTTTTTTTTCTTGACTTGGGTTTACTTTCTTAACTCAGTATATCAATGTGGTGAGTTTCTTTTACACTTTGGTGATTTATTTGTTAAAAGAACCATGTCACTGATTGTCTGTCACAGCAAAAAGTCAACAACAGAATTATATCACAGGTGGCGTGGCAAAATGTACGGACAGGTGCATTTGACGATTGGCTTCACAGTCGGGTATACAAGGGTTGTTGCGTTTTGTATTAGTGGAAAACAACTGCTGCACGTCTCCAAAAGTTATTGCCGCTTCGTCTGGAGATGGTCCGTCAACTCGACAATGCTGTTTGTCATGGAGTGGTGGCTTTACGAATTTACGGCATGAAACAGCGTGCTATTGCTCGGCGGTATGGCATCACTCAAGGTCAGGTGTCAAAGATCCTGATTGTAAGGATTGTAAGGATTGTAAGGGCTATAGCCAGAGGGCATTGGAAGGGCTATAGCCAAAGGGCATTGGAAGGGCTATAGCCAGAGGGCATTGGAAGGGCTATAGCCAGAGGGCATTGGAAGGGCTATAGCCAGAGGGCATTGGAAGGGCTATGGCCAGAAGGCATTGGAAGGGCTATAGCCAGAGGGCATTGGAAGGGCTATAGCCAGAGGGCATTGGAAGGGCTATAGCCAGAGGGCATTGGAAGGGCTATGGCCAGAGGGCATTGGAAGGGCTATAGCCAGAGGGCATTGGAATAGCTATAGCCAGAGGGCATTGCAAGGGCTATAGCCAGAGGGCATTGGAAGGGCTATAGCCAGAGGGCATTGGAAGGGCTATAGCCAGAGGGCATTGGAAGGGCTATAGCCAGAGGGCATTGGAAGGGCTATAGCCAGGGGGCATTGGAAGGGCTATAGCCAGAGGGCATTGGAAGGGCTATAGCCAGAGGGCATTGGAAGGGCTATAGCCAGAGGGCATTGGAAGGGCTATAGCCAGGGGGCATTGGAAGGGATTTGATTTTGTTGTGTTGGAAGGGCCAGAGGGCATTGGAAGGGCTATAGCCAGAGGGCATTGGAAGGGCTATAGCCAGAGGGCATTGGAAGGGCTATAGCCAGAGATCATTGGAAGGGCTATAGCCAGAGGGCTTTGGAAGGGCTATAGCCAGAGGGCATTGACAGGGCTATAGCCAGAGGACATTGTAAGTGCTATAGCCAGAGGGCATTGGAAGGGCTATAGCCAGAGGGCATTTGAAGGGCTATAGCCAGAGGGCATTGGAAGGGATTTGATTTTGTTGTGTTGGAAGGGCTATAGCCAGAAGGCATTGGAAGGGCTATAGCCAGAGGGCATTGGAAGGGCTACAGCCAGGGGGCATTGGAAGGGCTATAGCCAGAGGGCATTGGAAGGGCTAGAGCCAGAGGGCATTGGAAGGGCTATAGCCAGAGGGCATTGGAAGGGCTATAGCCAGAGGGCATTGGAAGGGCTATAGCCAGAGGGCATTGGAAGGGCTATAGCCAGAGGGCTTTGTAAGGGCTATAGCCAGAGGGCATTGGAAGGGCTATAGCCAGAGGGCATTGGAAGGGCTATAGCCAGAGGGCATTGGAAGGGATTTGATTTTGTTGTGTTGGAAGGGCTATAGCCAGAGGGCATTGGAAGGGCTATAGCCAGAGGGCATTGGAAGGGCTATAGCCAGAGGGCATTGGAAGGGTTATAGCCAGAGGGCATTGGAAGGGCTATAGCCAGAGGGCATTGGAAGGGCTATAGCCAGAGGGCATTGGAAGGGCTATAGCCAGAGGGCATTGGCAGGGCTATAGCCAGAGGGCATTGGAAGGGCTATAGCCAAAGGGCATTGGAAGGGCTATAGCCAGAGGGCATTGGAATGGCTATAGCCAGAGGGCATTGGAAGGGCTATAGCCAGAGGGCATTGGAAGGGCTATAGCCAGAGGGCATTGGAATGGCTATAGCCAGAGGGCATTGGAAGGGCTATAGCCAGAGGGCATTGGAAGGGCTATAGCCAGAGGGCATTGGAAGGGCTATAGCCAGAGGGCATTGGAAGGGCTATAGCCAGAGGGCATTGGAAGGGCTATAGCCAGAGGGCATTGGAAAGGCTTTGGTTTGGTTGTGTTCGAAGGGCGATAGCCAGAGGGCATGGGAAGGGCTATAGCCAGAGGGCATTGGAAGGGCTATAGCCAGAGGGCATTGGAAGGGCTATAGCCAGAGGGCATTGGAAGGGCTATAGCCAGAGGGCATTGGAAAGGCTTTGGTTTGGTTGTGTTCGAAGGGCGATAGCCAGAGGGCATGGGAAGGGCTATAGCCAGAGGGTATTGGAAGGGCTATAGCAAGAGGGCATTGGAATGGCTATAGCCAGAGGGAATTGGAAGGGCTATAGCCAGAGGGCATTGGACGGGTTATAGCCAGAGGGCATTGGAAGGGCTAGAGCCAGAGGGCATTGGAAGGGCTATAGCCAGAGGGCATTGGAAGGGCTAGAGCCAGAGGGCATTGGAAGGGCTTTGGTTTGGTTGTGTTGGAAGGGCTATAGCCAGAGGGCATTGGAAGGGCTATAGACAGAGGGCATTGGAAGGGCTATATCCAGAGGGCATTGGAAGGGCTATAGCCAGAGGGCATTGGAAGGGCTATAGCCAGAGGGCATTGGAAGGGCTATAGCCAGAGGGCATTAGAAGGGCTACAGCTAGAGGGCATTAGAAGGGCTATAGCTAGAGGGCATTAGAAGGGCTATAGCTGGAGGGCAGTAGAAGGGCTATAGCTAGAGGGCATTAGAAGGGCTATAGCTAGAGGGCATTAGAAGGGCTATGGCTAGAGGGCATTAGAAGGGCTATAGCTAGAGGGCTAAAGTGGGAGGTGGTGATGGCGCTAAAGTGGGAGGTGGTGATGGTGCTAAAGTGGGAGGTGGTGATGGCGCTAAAGTGGGAGGTGGTGATGGCGCTAAAGTGGGAGGTGGTGACGGCGCTAAAGTGGGAGGTGGTGATGGCGCTAAAGTGGGAGTTGGTGATGGCGCTAAAGTGGGAGTTGGTGATGGCGCTAAAGTGGGAGGTGGTGACGGCGCTAAAGTGGGAGGTGGTGATGGCGATAAAGTGGGAGGTGGTAATGGCGCTAAAGTGGGAGGTGGTGATGGCGCTAAAGTGGGAGGTGGTGATGGCGCTAAAGTGGGAAGTGCTGGTGGTGCTGAAGTGTGAAGTGGTGATGGCGATCAATGGGGAAGTGGTGATGGCAGTCAAGTGGGAATGGGAACAGCAAGGAGGAAGCATATGGAGGCACAGTGTGCACCCCTCCCTCCCCCCTCCCCCTTCAGCCCCAAATTTACTTGAGGCTGTTGATAACCCATCCTCGTTTTCCACAAAATACATACACAGCAAATGCCTCTTTGAGTACAGTTGTTTTCTGCATTGTCTAATATATGTATCTGAAAGATTGGGCTTAATGTGAAGGTGAAGGGGAAGCATGCAGCACATGGGGGATGGGGGAAGCAAAAGTTGAAATCCCACCCATGTTTTCCTCAATATGCCCGATGGCCGTTCCTTTGGATCTGGATGAGTTGGACAGTTTTGTTGAGCTATTTGCTTTTGAACCATCAAACCAAAAGCAAATTTTGTGCTAAACACCAGAATGTTCCATTCAGTAAGTTATTGTTTGTCAGTGCATTTGAAATTTGAATGAAAAATGTGAGGGATTCATCCCATTGTATGCCCTTTTCCCTGGAATCTCATGTGATTGCAATTATGTTAATGATACAAGAATAATTGCCTGTGATTTATAGGGAGGAATCCATTCAGGGTGTGGGTATTTAAAACTGTAATTAACTGTACAAGCAATGGTCGAATTCTCACTGAGCAATTCCACGCTCTGCAGCATCTACATCTATATAATAATAGCGTAAGGACTCGACTTTGTTATCCCTTTTACGCCGCACCCAGTAACCCGATGCCCACGGCACCAATGGATTTACGATCTACGAACCACGCTCTTTGTTTATCACGTACAGCCATACTCGAAAAATCTGAATTAGCCGACGTTGGGGCGCAAAAGCATCCGAATAACTGCCGATACGACGCCATCTTATGACGCCATCGTATTGGCGTCTGCTGGGCGAAGGCGAAGCAAGCCGTCCGCTGAGTGGACAATCCAGAGCATGCATTTGTGCCGGTGTCGGCGATCGTTGTTCATATACGCACTCTTCATTCTCATCTTTCTTCCTAACTCTTACTCGGACAAGCAAATCCCCTATGCCATCCATAATGGTAAACTCTATCCATACACCACATCCTCCCTTCCGTGGATGTTCCACGGGTTTCGGCTAGTTCTTACTAAAAGGATGTGTGTGTGTGTGTGTGTGTGTGTGAGTGTGTGTGTGTGTGTGTGTTTGTGTGTGTGTGTGTGTGTGTCTGTGTGTGTGTGTGTGTGTGTGTGTGTGTGTGTGTGTGTGTGTGTGTGTGTGTGTGTGTGTGTGTGTGTGTGTAAGGGATCACGGGTCCTCTTCGGCAAGGGATCACGGTTCACGGACCGTCACGGTCACGGTTCTTCGGCAAAAGCTGTTCAACTTTTTCATCGTTTTGTTCCAGGATCGTCACCGAACCTCGAACAGCTTCCAACTGCAGTTCGTTTGTCGTAATATTCCCAGGAAAGGTTTTAAAGATCCCTGTGAGGTTCTTTTTATCATTCTTGTTGCTCCATTTATCACCGGTATAATTTTGATGCTCTGCAGCCGCCAGGATCTTCGCACTTCATTTTGAGGTCCTGGTGTTTGGTAATTTTCTTGATTTCTGCGTTGTTTTGGCCAAAATTTATATATCCGGTATATCCGGACGCAATGCTTTGTTTTATACAGACTTGGCATTTAATATGGAATATTTTTTTTTTCTTGACTTGGGTTTACTTTCTTAACTCAGTATATCAATCTGGTGAGTTTCTTTTACACTTTGGTGATTTATTTGTTAAAAGAACCATGTCACTGATTGTCTGTCACAGCAAAAAGTCAACAACAGGATTATATCACAGGTGGCGTGGCAAAATGTACGATCAGGTGCATTTGACGATTGGCTTCACAGTCGGGTATACAAGGGTTGTTGCGTTTTGTATTAATGGAAAACAACTGCTGCACGTCTCCAAAAGTTATTGCCGCTTCGTCTGGAGATGGTCCGTCAACTCGACAATGCTGTTTGTCATGGAGTGGTGGCTTTACGAAATTACGGCATGAAACAGCGTGCTATTGCTCGGCGGTATGGCATCACTCAAGGTCAGGTGTCAAAGATCCTGATTGTAAGGATTGTAAGGATTGTAAGGGCTATAGCCAGAGGGCATTGGAAGGGCTATAGCCAAAGGGCATTGGAAGGGCTATAGCCAGAGGGCATTGGAAGGGCTATAGCCAGAGGGCATTGGAATGGCTATAGCCAGAGGGCATTGGAAGGGCTATAGCCAGAGGGCATTGGAAGGGCTATAGCCAGAGGGCATTGGAAGGGCTACAGCCAGAAGGCATTGGAAGGGCTATAGCCAGAGGGCATTGGAAGGGCTATAGCCAGAGGGCATTGGAAGGGCTATAGCCAGAGGGCATTGGAAGGGCTATGGCCAGAGGGCATTGGAAGGGCTATAGCCAGGGGGCATTGGAATAGCTATAGCCAGAGGGCATTGCAAGGGCTATAGCCAGAGGGCATTGGAAGGGCTATAGCCAGAGGGCATTGGAAGGGCTATAGCCAGAGGGCATTGGAAGGGCTATAGCCAGAGGGCATTGGAAGGGCTATAGCCAGGGGGCATTGGAAGGGCTATAGCCAGAGGGCATTGGAAGGGCTATAGCCAGAGGGCATTGGAAGGGCTATAGCCAGAGGGCATTGGAAGGGCTATAGCCAGGGGGCATTGGAAGGGATTTGATTTTGTTGTGTTGGAAGGGCCAGAGGGCATTGGAAGGGCTATAGCCAGAGGGCATTGGAAGGGCTATAGCCAGAGGGCATTGGAAGGGCTATAGCCAGAGATCATTGGAAGGGCTATAGCCAGAGGGCTTTGGAAGGGCTATAGCCAGAGGGCATTGACAGGGCTATAGCCAGAGGACATTGTAAGTGCTATAGCCAGAGGGCATTGGAAGGGCTATAGCCAGAGGGCATTTGAAGGGCTATAGCCAGAGGGCATTGGAAGGGATTTGATTTTGTTGTGTTGGAAGGGCTATAGCCAGAAGGCATTGGAAGGGCTATAGCCAGAGGGCATTGGAAGGGCTATAGCCAGGGGGCATTGGAAGGGCTATAGCCAGAGGGCATTGGAAGGGCTATAGCCAGAGGGCATTGGAAGGGCTATAGCCAGAGGGCATTGGAAGGGCTATAGCCAGAGGGCATTGGAAGGGCTATAGCCAGAGGGCATTGGAAGGGCTATAGCCAGAGGGCTTTGGAAGGGCTATAGCCAGAGGGCATTGGAAGGGCTATAGCCAGAGGGCATTGGAAGGGCTATAGCCAGAGGGCATTGGAAGGGATTTGATTTTGTTGTGTTGGAAGGGCTATAGCCAGAGGGCATTGGAAGGGCTATAGCCAGAGGGCATTGGAAGGGTTATAGCCAGAGGGCATTGGAAGGGCTATAGCCAGAGGGCATTGGAAGGGCTATAGCCAGAGGGCATTGGAAGGGCTATAGCCAGAGGGCATTGGCAGGGCTATAGCCAGAGGGCATTGGAAGGGCTATAGCCAAAGGGCATTGGAAGGGCTATAGCCAGAGGGCATTGGAATGGCTATAGCCAGAGGGCATTGGAAGGGCTATAGCCAGAGGGCATTGGAAGGGCTATAGCCAGAGGGCATTGGAATGGCTATAGCCAGAGGGCATTGGAAGGGCTATAGCCAGAGGGCATTGGAAGGGCTATAGCCAGAGGGCATTGGAAGGGCTATAGCCAGAGGGCATTGGAAGGGCTATAGCCAGAGGGCATTGGAAGGGCTATAGCCAGAGGGCATTGGAAGGGCTATAGCCAGAGGGCATTGGAAAGGCTTTGGTTTGGTTGTGTTCGAAGGGCGATAGCCAGAGGGCATGGGAAGGGCTATAGCCAGAGGGTATTGGAAGGGCTATAGCCAGAGGGCATTGGAATGGCTATAGCCAGAGGGAATTGGAAGGGCTATAGCCAGAGGGCATTGGACGGGTTATAGCCAGAGGGCATTGGAAGGGCTAGAGCCAGAGGGCATTGGAAGGGCTATAGCCAGAGGGCATTGGAAGGGCTATAGCCAGAGGGCATTGGAAGGGCTTTGGTTTGGTTGTGTTGGAAGGGCTATAGCCAGAGGGCATTGGAAGGGCTATAGACAGAGGGCATTGGAAGGGCTATATCCAGAGGGCATTGGAAGGGCTATAGCCAGAGGGCATTGGAAGGGCTATAGCCAGAGGGCATTGGAAGGGCTATAGCCAGAGGGCATTGGAAGGGCAATAGCCAGAGGGCATTGGACGGGCTATAGCCAGAGGGCATTGGAATGGCTAGAGCCAGAGGGCATTGGAAGGGCTATAGCTAGAGGGCATTAGAAGGGCTATAGCTAGAGGGCATTAGAAGCGCTATAGCTAGAGGGCATTAGAAGGGCTATAGCTAGAGGGCATTAGAAGGGCTTTCGCTAGAGGGCATTAGAAGGGCTATAGCTAGAGGGCATTGGAAGGGCTATAGCTAGAGGGCATTAGAAGGGCTACAGCTAGAGGGCATTAGAAGGGCTATAGCTAGAGGGCATTAGAAGGGCTATAGCTGGAGGGCAGTAGAAGGGCTATAGCTAGAGGGCATTAGAAGGGCTATAGCTAGAGGGCATTAGAAGGGCTATGGCTAGAGGGCATTAGAAGGGCTATAGCTAGAGGGCTAAAGTGGGAGGTGGTGATGGCGCTAAAGTGGGAGGTGGTGATGGTGCTAAAGTGGGAGGTGGTGATGGCGCTAAAGTGGGAGGTGGTGATGGCGCTAAAGTGGGAGGTGGTGACGGCGCTAAAGTGGGAGGTGGTGATGGCGCTAAAGTGGGAGTTGGTGATGGCGCTAAAGTGGGAGTTGGTGATGGCGCTAAAGTGGGAGGTGGTGACGGCGCTAAAGTGGGAGGTGGTGATGGCGATAAAGTGGGAGGTGGTAATGGCGCTAAAGTGGGAGGTGGTGATGGCGCTAAAGTGGGAGGTGGTGATGGCGCTAAAGTGGGAAGTGCTGGTGGTGCTGAAGTGTGAAGTGGTGATGGCGATCAATGGGGAAGTGGTGATGGCAGTCAAGTGGGAATGGGAACAGCAAGGAGGAAGCATATGGAGGCACAGTGTGCACCCCTCCCTCCCCCCTCCCCCTTCAGCCCCAAATTTACTTGAGGCTGTTGATAACCCATCCTCGTTTTCCACAAAATACATACACAGCAAATGCCTCTTTGAGTACAGTTGTTTTCTGCATTGTCTAATATATGTATCTGAAAGATTGGGCTTAATGTGAAGGTGAAGGGGAAGCATGCAGCACATGGGGGATGGGGGAAGCAAAAGTTGAAATCCCACCCATGTTTTCCTCAATATGCCCGATGGCCGTTCCTTTGGATCTGGATGAGTTGGACAGTTTTGTTGAGCTATTTGCTTTTGAACCATCAAACCAAAAGCAAATTTTGTGCTAAACACCAGAATGTTCCATTCAGTAAGTTATTGTTTGTCAGTGCATTTGAAATTTGAATGAAAAATGTGAGGGATTCATCCCATTGTATGCCCTTTTCCCTGGAATCTCATGTGATTGCAATTATGTTAATGATACAAGAATAATTGCCTGTGATTTATAGGGAGGAATCCATTCAGGGTGTGGGTATTTAAAACTGTAATTAACTGTACAAGCAATGGTCGAATTCTCACTGAGCAATTCCACGCTCTGCAGCATCTACATCTATATAATAATAGCGTAAGGACTCGACTTTGTTATCCCTTTTACGCCGCACCCAGTAACCCGATGCCCACGGCACCAATGGATTTACGATCTACGAACCACGCTCTTTGTTTATCACGTACAGCCATACTCGAAAAATCTGAATTAGCCGACGTTGGGGCGCAAAAGCATCCGAATAACTGCCGATACGACGCCATCTTATGACGCCATCGTATTGGCGTCTGCTGGGCGAAGGCGAAGCAAGCCGTCCGCTGAGTGGACAATCCAGAGCATGCATTTGTGCCGGTGTCGGCGATCGTTGTTCATATACGCACTCTTCATTCTCATCTTTCTTCCTAACTCTTACTCGGACAAGCAAATCCCCTACGCCATCCATAATGGTAAACTCTATCCATACACCACATCCTCCCTTCCGTGGATGTTCCACGGGTTTCGGCTAGTTCTTACTAAAAGGAGGTGTGTGTGTGTGTGTGTGTGTGTGTGTGTGTGTGTGTGTGTGTGTGAGTGTGTGTGTGTGTGTTTGTGTGTGTGTGTGTGTGTGTGTGTGTGTGTGTGTGTGTGTGTGTAAGGGATCACGGGTCCTCTTCGGCAAGGGATCACGGTTCACGGACCGTCACGGTCACGGTTCTTCGGCAAAAGCTGTTCAACTTTTTCATCGTTTTGTTCCAGGATCGTCACCGAACCTCGAACAGCTTCCAACTGCAGTTCGTTTGTCGTAATATTCCCAGGAAAGGTTTTAAAGATCCCTGTGAGGTTCTTTTTATCATTCATGTTGCTCCATTTATCACCGGTATAATTTTGATGCTCTGCAGCCGCCAGGATCTTCGCACTTCATTTTGAGGTCCTGGTGTTTGGTAATTTTCTTGATTTCTGCGTTGTTTTGGCCAAAATTTATATATCCGGTATATCCGGACGCAATGCTTTGTTTTATACAGATGTAGGGGAATTTGTAGCAGGGGACTCAAGACTCCAATGACCGGACACAGGTTATACAAAACATCTGGTTTATTAACTGGTTATTCACTTCATTCCATTTACCAAATAATACCGCTTAATTCAATGGACCAAGTTAACTCTTTTCGCATGGTCCTTCTCGTTCGGCCGATGTTCCTCCGCCACTCCCGTTGGTCAGAGCTCCTGGTAACAAGTCCTCTCGACTCAACGTTTGCTCTCGTTTTTATGGACAAACTGGACTTAATCCCCTGTCCGCTGACCGTTAATCCTTTCTCCGCTAATGCCCCGAGGTCATGCATGTTCCAAGTCCTGGCATCAGCTCGCTCCCCTCCTGCTGTGAGTTCCGTTTACCAAACGATAGGGGGGTGTTCCAGCCAAGGGCTGTGACCAGGTGGACAAGAGATTATCATGTTCGGGCACATTCCTGACACTCATTTACGAACTCGTCTTACATCAGAAGTTTGCAGGTAAAATGTATCTGCTTCGTTACCAGTGTTAATTAATAAGTTACCAGTGCCAATTAATAAGTTACACTGAGTTACACTTCCACAATTCCCTCATCTTTTTGTTTTTTGTTTATATTAACCATTAATCTAAACATCAATATAAGTAAACAATCAATCACTACAAGTAAACATCATTACAAGTATAAGTAAATAATCAATCACTTTGGTAATCAAATTCCCTTGGGCATACACCGTCATCCTGCAAGAATCACAAAACATTTCGTTGGTCATTGACTCCTTCCATATCGTTCAATCTATTGCATTTGCATCACAAATATATTTTCAAAACAACACTTCACCATCACCAAGATACAACAATTTCACTTCATTTTCAAGTTTTGTAAAGCATCTGCACCATCTGGCAAAAACGTTTGCCTCCACACAAATGTTGACTTTGTTTGAAAGGAAGGGCTGATCACTTGTGTTTGAATCCTGGTATGAAACATTTTCTCCTAATGTCTTCATAGCTCCTGCACTACTTCGTGTAGGATTTCGCTGTTGTGGTAACATTGCGGAGTCATAGACTGACCCTGCTCTCCTTGTAGCATTCTTGCCACTTTTTGCTGTAAACCATAGTAATTCCTGAACAAGGCCTTCACCCAGTTGTAGTCGACTTGCCTCCTCCCTCATTGTGAGTGGGCAGCAAGTATTGGTGTGACGTTGATTGGCCAGCAAGATGTGGAACAGGGATGCCGGATGCATCCACAATGATGTTGGGACCATGGTGTTCAGGTCATTCATGGTCCTTACCAGGAGCAACCAGCAGAATCGTGCACAGCTGTTGTGACAAGGGCACAGCCGTTTTTTGCAGCTCCATGCTGGTTCCCCGGACGTTGGTGAAGTAATAACATATGTCCCCGCATTTCACAGAGGTTGCAGGTAAAATGTCGTTATCCTGCAACTTCTGATGTGGTGAATGTTCGAAGCCTTCAAACAAGAGTAAGTGATCGCCTTTCTTTCATATGTTGCAGTGTGATCCAGGCAAATGGTCACATTAATTTCCTTGGTGAAGGTAAGCATTCATCTCCAAGTTACACGGGAGAATGTCTTCATCATTCTTTGAGAAAGAGGGTGTATGCCATGATTAACTTCATTTTTTTAGCCACAAATTTTCTTTCTCGAACTTCTTCCCAATTACGTTAGCACTCCCTTCAAAATGTGATCTCGTCTTATCCTTATGCTCAGTCACATCTGAATCTGCTTTCCGCACACACTGAATCAGATAGGGTACATCTTACCATGAAATCAGCATAATCATGTATATCTTCCGACAGTTTCACATTCAACAATTTGTTGTTTTTCCTTAACACAAAAGTTATATTCATTTATATGCGTCACACAAATAATATTCAATCAGGTATGTATTTTATTACTAAACTAAGAATAGCATCCACAATTGCTTTCAGGTTAATATAGTTCAAAAATTAACTCATGCAGGTATTTTAGCACTACTCTAAGAAAATAAATTGTATATGATTACAATCACAAACGGGAATACCTAATTCCCAACAACAATTTTCCCAAATCAACAAATTAAACATAATGTATTATTACCATAATTCCTCTCCACTTTTTCTTTTCCCTCTTTTTTTTTTCTTTTTTCTAACAGTGTGTCACTCGTGGTGATATGAGTTCACTGATATTGTAATTGACACAACTCATAACATTGTCGTTATGCCATTATCTTAATTCTACTGTTTCATTTGCAACATCACTTGATTTAATCTTTTAATCTCAGTATTTATGTCACCATAAAAGTCTTCCTTTTCTGGTTCCACATTTCTTTCCTCATTTGTCACTTCATGCGTTATCATCGTGTTGTTGGTTACCTTATTCAAACACACCGTCACTAAGGCTTTCAAGCAAGCCACCACTAAAACAATTGCCAATATAACTACTAAACCAACAAACAAATATTGGAGTATCTTAGCTACCACCCCTCCAAATGTGTTTCCCAACCATGCAAAGGCACCCCCTTTTATATAATCGTGGTATCTTGCTCCCTCTTGTCTGATTGTATCGGCTATGTTATAAATTTCTTCTGACTCATCAGGTATGTACGTACAGCAATCTGTACCAATGACTGCACATGTACCTCCTTTTTCTGCTAACAGCATATCTAATGCCATACGATTTTGTAATGCCATCGTTCTTGTTGCTGCCAGCTCTCTTGTAAGTTTTTCCAATCCACTTGCTGTTTTATTTGCCAACTTCTCCATAGCCAATGCCATGTGCCTGAGTTCTCGCCCTGCCTTCCAGGTTCCATAAAATGGAAATATTACCATTCCAATCCATTCCCCCATGCTAATAGTTCTTTTCTGCCTAGAATGCAGGATATGCGTTGGTGACTTTGTTAACAGGCGCATGTGTGGAAGCACAAACCCAAGAAAACATGATCCTGACCATGTCAGTGGGAGATACGCATACGCCTTGTGTCCACATATAAAATATGTATTATTATAGGTCCATGTCGTATCTGACATCCAAGTTCCTTCCCAATACAAAGATATCATCTTTAAGCTAGTGTTCTTTACTGGGACAAGCAATCTCATATAGCCCAACTCGTAACTATAATGGTGGCAGGTGGAGTTTCCCATCAACTTATTATTCTCTGTGGTTCGATGTCGGATGAAACATAGGAGCCCTTTTATTTGTTGTTGAATAGTTACGTAAGGGGGCATAACTTCATTGTCATATTTAGGCCTATAACTGTCTTCAAATTCCTCACATTGATATCCCCCTTTTTCCCAACTAGTATCCCCTAGCATCATCGACATTGGTAAATCAGGTCGTATTGTTGCTACCAACCTCTGTGGGAAGCGACTACATAATTCATCCCAAACAAAAGGAACTGCCTCCAATGGTACTCCGTTCTCACTAGAATGCGGCATTTGTGTGCATATCCAACAATTACTTTCATTTGCTATATCAGCCCTTGTGTGGGCTAAATGTAAAAAAGTATTAATCCCGTGTAATCCATCGGGTTCTAAAGGTGTGTCCCTTTCTTCCATTAAACTTCTTTTTTGCTTATGTCGTCCCGCATAATCATATATCTGTATGTCGGCCACCAATGTTGCGTTTTGTTCTCTTATTACCCCGAAACAATGTATGCAACACATAGTCCCCACTACAAGAGAACTCATTCCTAGGATGAATATCACCATTTTCAAGGAGTATCCGAAGTAGAAGTCTCTGTTTTCCCCTGATTTGTCGGCTTGTCTTGATAAGGTCTTTCCCTTTGTCCCACCTGTAGCCATCTGTAAAACATGTGAGCTACCCCTTGTATATGTTCACACCTCTAACATAATTATATGTCCATGACATTCAACATTATATACCAAACTTCCTAACCTTTGTAAGCTTCCTAACAGGTAAATAAAAAATCCCTTAATATGTAGCATAAATCAGATTATTTGTCTTACCCTGATCCCCCTATCTCCCGGGGTTGAACTCAATCCCCTTGGTCATGAGTGTAGTTGTGATACAATTTTTTTTACTCATGTTGTATTAATATCAGCCGGTAATTGTATGTCATGTAGGCAAATAAATGTCACTATCCCAAGTAGGAATATCACATGTTGAAAATGTAATGTTTATCAATGCAAGGGGTGTTAAAATGTAATTCAAATGACTGTAAATCACAACTATCATTTATCTGCCACTGAATGTTCTGCTGGGCTGTTAGGTGCAGCCTCATTTTCTGTGGGATCGTCCACCTTAGCCCCATGTGCTTGTTTGCAATGAGGGGCATGAATCCAACTTTCTATTTTGGGTCCATATTTTTCCTATTCTTATCAATATCCTATGGTTTGTCATTTCGTTCCAAGATACCGCAACCAAAGGTTTTAACCAAAGCTCTACCAAACTATTTCCAATTTGAACAAAAATGCCAGTGAAACAATGATTCGAAGAATTAACTTCAAGGGGTCAATAAATTTATTCTATAGCCAGATCTAATTTTCCCATCCAATAGTTTGCCTTGCCACAGTTTGCCTTGCCCTATGATGTCACATTGAAATTACCCTTTCAGTTCCCACCATAATTTATCCAAATTTGACTACACACCCATTTACATGTCAGTCGACCACTGACCTATCAATCATGCGAAACAATAGTCCGAAATTCCCACCTGATCATCATGTGACCCTTGTCCCTTGGTTTAAAATTTGCAAAGCAATTGTTCCAACTTTGTAAATTTAAAATTGTGTGCCCAACATAAAAGATCCAATTTCGGCATGTGATCAATTAATTACTAATTTGCTTACAAGCAAAAGAAAAAATGAATAATTCTTGCTCCGAAAACTTTTCAGACCCAAGAATCATCGACAGTTATTCATGTTTGTCCAGTAATCGAATCTGTTGAGGCCAATCATCATTTGGGATTTGCAGCAATGAAGGCCTAATCATTGTCTGAGGTACCGGTATGCACTGGTACCCTTGATCTTGGTTTGCCCCATGACCTTGTCCTCCTGTTGACATACGGACATCTTCTTCTCCAATGTCCCATCTTTCCACACTCGAAACACCGGTTTCTGTCGTTTCCTGGTCTGTGCACCTGTGCATTTGTATTGCTGGGCTGCATCTCTACATCCCTGAGTTGCCACTGCAATCTCTCGTTGTCTCCTGAAACACGAAAAAATTCTCTGTACCGTCCTTTTTGGGGAGACAACTGGAAATCAGATGGGACAACCGTCACTTTCATTCCTAATTTCGAGGGCAGTTGTGCATTTGTCTCCTCCACTGTATCCTGTATCCTTTTTATTTTAAGTTCTAGATCCGTTATCCGTTCTTGCTGTTCCCGTTGTCTGGATTCACCATCCCAAAGATGGAATGCAAGCCAGTCTACCGTTAGATTCTGTCTCTTCCTGGCTTTCAATCTTTGTTCCAATCTTTCCAATCGACTTCGCTCAAATGTACCATCTCTTGGAAACTCCTCATCATGTCCCTTTGTCCACAAATACCAATTCTCGACCTGCCTTATAGCTTCTGCACCATAACGGTCGTACATATGATGTGTACAAGTACCTTTTTGTGGAATCTCTGGTTGTCCTTGTGTATTCTTGCAGGCTCCATTTCCCATTCTGCCTTTTATCAAAGTAGCGTTGGATGTGTTGTAGTTTGTTCCTCTAAAGCTTCACTCGTACCTCCAGGAAGGGTCTCTCCACCTGTTCACACGGTGATTTCCAGAGAATCTCCCTCAGCTGTGGCTTTTGCACAATCCAATCTCACAGATCAGTATTTGCAGATGAGCCGGAGGGTCAGTATGAAATGGGTGAATCCTCAGGTGTCCGCTCTGTTGACGGGGAAATCACACAATGGTAACCGCACATATATATCTGTATATAAACTCACCACCTTGCTCAATTTTCCCAGGTTGTCTCCACATTGTTAATATCTCGCAAAGATATCAAAGCTTCTTTCTTGAGACCGCATTTTCATCAATCAAACAATCAATATATTCAATTCAATTTATTCAGTTCAATTTATTCAGTTAAATTTATTCAATTAAATTCAATCAATTAGATTCAATCAATTAACAATTCAATCAATTATTCAATTTCAATTAATTCATCAATATTCATCAATAAATCAAATTAATCATTTTGGATGACTCCTTGCATAAGCCCTTTCCACAATGATGTCAGGACAGGTCCATCCATTGACCGTCACCTCTGGTTCGTACCTCATGTTAATTGATGAATCACCGTCCTGTCCTAGGGTCATATCTGACATATTTCCCCATTTTGCCTGGTCTCCACAAATTTTCTTTGCAACCACTAAAGGCAACTCATCCTTCATTCGTGAGACAGCCAATATGGATGGCAGATATTAAAGTTCTTTGGGAAAAATATCTCATCATTTTTCTTTTAATAGTACCCAAATCTCTTGGCAATATAAATTTCGTAAAACTCCTGAAATAAGACTGTAAAATTCCTTCAACCATGCTAAATTTTAAAACTCCATCGCTTGTAACACCCAATTTATCCCATAGGGCTTGAAAGTTCTTTCCCAAGTTCATGCAGCATTCTGCATTTGAACCCTATGATATCATTCATAATAATCATCATGATTTTATAGTCATGGTCCTATCATAATCATCTATTTAAAACGAACATTTCCTTTATCACCACAGCTATGTGGTATAATCAACAATAGAATAAAACTGTACATAGCAACAGGCTACCTCATGGCCACTTAGTATACCTATTGACAATAAGTCATAACAATATCGAATAATCATTGAACAATTCAAAAATCGCTTCCACTGCTCCAGCCGCAGCATTCGTTATTTTGTTTGCTCATTCACTATTCCTGATTCGTCATCAAGGATCTCCATCATCACACAGCGTACTTAATTCCGCATTTTAATGAGAATTCAACAGGAATTTACGACTCAAAGGAAAAAGAACGAGCAGACCTTTTGCAGGATGATCGTTACAAAAATCGTTACATATATTAAAGTATTTATAATGTCGACAAATCATATCTTAATTCTTACAAAAATTTGCTTCTTTGAATAAATCACAGCACCGGGAGAACCAGCTCCAAAAAATGGATCTTTGTGTTTATTCAGCACCCTAGTAATTGGCTCTTTGTGTACTAATTACACAGCACCCAGGCCCCGCTCATATGGGTCTTTGTGCAGCGCTGCACAGCACCTGAGCAAAAGGGGTTTCATCTACATTTTCCTTATCCGGTGTACCATCCGTGATATTTGTTTGCTCATTCACTATTCCTGATTCGTCATCAAGGATCTCCATCATCACACAGCGTACTTAATTCCGCATTTTAATGAGAGTTCAACAGGAATTTACGACTCAAAGGAAAAAGAACGAGCAGACATTTTGCAGGACGATAACTGGAATTAGTCGTGAAAATATATCCAAAATACACAAAAATACACACCCACACAAATAAACAACATTTATTCCGTTTAACAGAACAAACATTTCCTCTATCATGACATGCATGTCTTCAAAATTATATGACCAAGAGAAAAAGTAAAATTAATTAAAAACTGCGGGCAGTGATGATCCGGGGACCATACCGCTCCATCCTGATTGGACGAGTGCGTGCTAGAGTCGTTAACAACGACAGTCCAGATCCGATTGTTCAAAATTTCAACTCAATCGATCGAAAAATGAACGCAGGGATGCATTTTAAAGGTGCAGTGGCACTAACTGAGTTGCCACGAATATGGCCACGAAATTGCCAATATGGCCAATATGACAGCCACAAAATATTTTCCTTAATCAATTGGCTCATAGCATAACCAATCTGCAAGTATTTCATCCGAAGATGTATCTCTGAGGACTTTTAATTAAATAAGTCATTTATAAATCAACGAGTTAATTTATTAAATGATTAATCAATAAATCAAAATTTTCCTTGACAGCCACATCACTTGGTCAGTGTCATGTCCAAATATCAGCTTCCTTACTCAAAAGGTGCCTGAGTTAATGTAATGTAATTACTGTAATAAGATTACTGCAATTACTGTAATGATTACTGTAATTACTGTAATTACCGGAACTGTAATTACTGTAATTACCTCAGGTAATTACTGTAATGTAATTACTGTAATTTAATAAGAAATGTAATTAATTAAATAAGTACTTCATTAATCGCTCATAATTAAATAACTCGTGAATTCTTATCCGATTTATTTAACATTTGAGTGTCCCCAAAACGTTGGAGCAAAACGTTGCAACAACGAAAGTGAAACGTTGTAGCGACGTTGTGGAAACGTTAGCACAACCCAACATTTGAATGTTCCCAAAACGTTGGAGCAAAACGTTGCAACAACGAAAGTGAAACGTTGTAGCGACGTTGTGGAAACGTTAGCAAAACTCAACATTTGAATGTTCCCAAAACGTTGGAGCAAAACGTTGCAACAACGAAAGTAAAACGTTGTAGCGACGTTGTGGAAACGTTAGCAAAACTCAACATTTGAATGTTCCCAAAACGTTGGAGCAAAACGTTGCAACAACGAAAGTTAAACGTTGTAGCGACGTTGTGGAAACGTCAGCAAAACCCAACATTTGAATGTTCCCAAAACGTTGGAGCAAAACGTTGCAACAACGAAAGTGAAACGTTGTAGCGACGTTGTGGAAACGTCAGCAAAACCCAACATTTAAATGTTCACAAAACGTTGGAGCAAAACGTTGCAACAACGAAAGTGAAACGTTGTGGCGACGTTGTGGAAACGTCAGCAAAACCCAACATTTAAATGTTCACAAAACGTTGGAGCAAAACGTTGCAACAACGAAAGTGAAACGTTGTGGCGACGTTGTGGAAACGTCAGCAAAACCCAACATTTAAATGTTCACAAAACGTTGGAGCAAAACGTTGCAACAACGAAAGTGAAACGTTGTGGCGACGTTGTGGAAACGTCAGCAAAACCCAACATTTAAATGTTCACAAAACGTTGGAGCAAAACGTTGCAACAACGAAAGTGAAACGTTGTGGCGACGTTGTGGAAACGTCAGCAAAACCCAACATTTAAATGTTCACAAAACGTTGGAGCAAAACGTTGCAACAACGAAAGTGAAACGTTGTGGTGACGTTGTGGAAACGTCAGCAAAACCCAACATTTAAATGTTCACAAAACGTTGGAGCAAAACGTTGCAACAACGAAAGTGAAACGTTGTGGCGACGTTGTGGAAACGTCAGCAAAACCCAACATTTAAATGTTCACAAAACGTTGCAACAACAAATGATCACAAGTAATTATCACATTGCAATGACCTCTAAACATTCCTAAACCAATATCCCATTAAAATCCCATTAAAATCCCATTAAATCCCATATCTTGTCACCCTTTGCATTGTTGAAAGCAATTAATTCCATAACTCAATATTACCTCAATTTATATATACTAGGGCGTGCCCGCACGTACGTGCTTGCCCGTACGTGCTTGCAAAAAACATGCGTGCAAACAACAACAACAAATTTTCTTTGAAACCACGTGGCAGTAACGACCACAGAACCCCCCCCCCCCCTCTATTTACATGAAATGGTTTGGTCCATTCGCAAAGCCAAAGCGAACGACCACAGAACCCCCCCCCCCCCCCTCTATTTACATGAAATGGTTTGGTCCATTCGCAAAGCCAAAGCGAACGACCACAGAACCCCCCCCCCCCCCCCCCCTCTATTTACATGAAATGGTTTGGTCCATTCGCAAAGCCAAAGCGAACGGCTTGCGAGTACGGTGACCATACCTTGGGACCCACTTGTCCGATTAATTTCAAACCTTGAAAAGGCACATCCCCGGGTCTCCAGCAATATACCTGGCAAGTTTCAAGTATATCGGACCGGTAGTTTGTTGAGAAACAGCGGTCGCATTCAGACAGACCGACACACACACAACCAAAACGACGCTCAGTAGAGAGCATATCTCCGCCTTGGTGAACAGTTTATGTTTTGTATCCCACTGATAGGCCGGATCTGGATTCGGACCTGAACCCAAAATGGAATCGGCGTGTTTTTGTCACCTCCCCAACTCATCCACCAGGTTCATTCACTCATCCATAACTTTTTTTAATATATGAATAATATTAAAATAATAACATTAATAAGTATATTATGTTAAATATAATGTATATCGCTTTTCACCCGATCTCTTGATGGTGAAGAATCACTTTAAACAATTCTCGTAGCCGGATTCGCACCTGGGTCTTCACCAAAATCCAATCATTTCGTCGTGTCACCCATGCTATCTATCTGGCAAATTTCGTCAAAAAAACAACAGCACTGGTTTTGTTTCCTGGAAGCTTCCTGCAAAACGCTTTGCTTCTCGCAAAACGTCCGCCAATGGGAAGTAAAGGGAGGGAGAAGGAGCGGGAGCAAGAGACAGGGTGCCGGAATGGACATGAGGGACAATGAGGGACAGTGAGGGAGTGTTGGTATGCAATTTTTATCCAATCGCCATCTTTCACAATAATTCTGGACCGGCATGAGGTGGGATTGTCTGTCATGAATTTATTTGTTGATCGAACGAGTTTTAATTTGTCTAAATCCGACCAGTCGTTCCAAAGATATAAGCCGTTTTGTCGCAATACCATAAATTGGAATGAGGTAAAAATATATATATATAAATATAATTCCCTTTCCCGGTTCCCTGTCGCACGCCGAGCAAGTCGAGTGCTTTGAACAAGTGCAAAAAAAAAATTACAAAAAACTACTTTACCGGCCTTACACGTCCTGGAAGCAAATGGTCGCAAGGTGCACGCATGCTCCGTTTGCTCCCAGGTCACAGTAAGGCCTTTAATGACCAGCGCCGACCTTGTGCATTTGTATTTAGACAGCGCAAAAATACGTATTTACAGAAATCATTTAGGAAAACACGAATAAATAGAATCATTTAACACGTTTCATCCTTGTATTACCTATGGACAATCGCAAGTCCCACACACCAAATCCTCCATCTTCAGAATTCATATTTCATAATGGACAGATCCCCAAGACGTCATGCTTACCTTGACGACGTCCACTCGAAATTCCAGCGGTGCCTCCAGATTGTAGGGGAATTTGTAGCGGGGGACTCAAGACTCCAATGACCGGACACAGGTTTTACAAAAGATCTGGTTTATTAACTGGTTATTCACTTCATTCCATTTACCAAATAATACCGCTTAATTCAATGGACCAAGTTAACTCTTTTCGCATGGTCCTTCTCGTTCAGCCGATGTTCCTCCGCCACTCCCGTTGGTCAGAGCTCCTGGTAACAAGTCCTCTCGACTCAACGTTTGCTCTCGTTTTTATGGATAAACTGGACTTAATCCCCTGTCCGCTGACCGTTAATCCTTTCTCCGCTAATGCCCCGAGGTCATGCATGTTCCAAGTCCTGGCATCAGCTCGCTCCCCTCCTGCTGTGAGTTCCGTTTACCAAACGATAGGGGGGTGTTCCAGCCAGGGGCTGTGACCAGGTGGACAAGAGATTATCATGTTCGGGCACATTCCTGACACTCATTTACGAACTCGTCTTACATCAGAAGTTTGCAGGGAAAATGTATCTGCTTCGTTACCAGTGTTAATTAATAAGTTACCAGTGCCAATTAATAAGTTACACTGAGTTACACTTCCACACAGACTTGGCATTTAATATCGAATATTTTTTTTTTCTTGACTTGGGTTTACTTTCTTAACTCAGTATATCAATCTGGTGAGTTTCTTTTACACTTTGGTGATTTATTTGTTAAAAGAACCATGTCACTGATTGTCTGTCACAGCAAAAAGTCAACAACAGGATTATATCACAGGTGGCGTGGCAAAATGTACGGACAGGTGCATTTGACGATTGGCTTCACAGTCGGGTATACAAGGGTTGTTGCGTTTTGTATTAGTGGAAAACAACTGCTGCACGTCTCCAAAAGTTATTGCCGCTTCGTCTGGAGATGGTCCGTCAACTCGACAATGCTGTTTGTCATGGAGTGGTGGCTTTACGAAATTACGGCATGAAACAGCGTGCTATTGCTCGGCGGTATGGCATCACTCAAGGTCAGGTGTCAAAGATCCTGATTGTAAGGATTGTAAGGATTGTAAGGGCTATAGCCAGAGGGCATTGGAAGGGCTATAGCCAAAGGGCATTGGAAGGGCTATAGCCAGAGGGCATTGGAAGGGCTATAGCCAGAGGGCATTGGAATGGCTATAGCCAGAGGGCATTGGAAGGGCTATAGCCAGAGGGCATTGGAAGGGCTATAGCCAGAGGGCATTGGAAGGGCTACAGCCAGAGGGCATTGGAAGGGCTACAGCCAGAGGGCATTGGAAGGGCTACAGCCAGAGGGCATTGGAAGGGCTATAGCCAGAGGGCATTGGAAGGGCTATAGCCAGAGGGCATTGCAAGGGCTATAGCCAGAGGGCATTGGAAGGGCTATAGCCAGAGGGCATTGGAAGGGCTATAGCCAGAGGGCATTGGAAGGGCTATAGCCAGAGGGCATTGGAAGGGCTATAGCCAGAGGGCATTGGAAGGGCTATAGCCAGAGGGCATTGGAAGACCTTTGGTTTGGTTGTGTTGGAAGGGCAATACCCAGAGGGCATTGGAAGGGCTATCGCCAGAGGGCATTGGAAGGGCTATAGCCAGAGTGCATTGGAAGGGCTATAGCCAGAGGGCATTGGAAGGGCTATAGCCAGAGGGCATTGGAAGGGCTATAGCCAGGGGGCATTGGAATAGCTATAGCCAGAGGGCATTGCAAGGGCTATAGCCAGAGGGCATTGGAAGGGCTATAGCCAGAGGGCATTGGAAGGGCTATAGCCAGAGGGCATTGGAAGGGCTATAGCCAGAGGGCATTGGAAGGGCTATAGCCAGAGGGCATTGGAAGGGCTATAGCCAGAGGGCATTGGAAGGGCTATGGCCAGAGGGCATTGGAAGGGCTATAGCCAGAGGGCATTGGAAGGGCTATGGCCAGAGGGCATTGGAAGGGCTATAGCCAGAGGGCATTGGAAGGGCTATAGCCAGAGGGCATTGGAAGGGCTATAGCCAGAGGGCATTGGAAGGGCTACAGCCAGAGGGCATTGGAAGGGCTACAGCCAGAGGGCAATGGAAGGGCTACAGCCAGAGGGCATTGGAAGGGCTACAGCCAGAGGGCATTGGAAGGGCTACAGCCAGAGGGCATTGGAAGGGCTATAGCCAGAGGGCATTGGAAGGGCTATAGCCAGGGGGCATTGGAATAGCTATAGCCAGAGGGCATTGGAAGGGCTATAGCCAGAGGGCATTGGAAGGGCTATAGCCAGAGGGCATTGGAAGGGCTATAGCCAGAGGTCATTGGAAGTGCTATAGCCAGAGGGCATTGGAAGGGCTATAGCCAGAGGGCATTTGAAGGGCTATAGCCAGAGGGCATTGGAAGGGATTTGATTTTGTTGTGTTGGAAGGGCTATAGCCAGAAGGCATTGGAAGGGCTATAGCCAGAGGGCATTGGAAGGGCTATAGCCAGGGGGCATTGGAAGGGCTATAGCCAGAGGGCATTGGAAGGGCTATAGCCAGAGGGCATTGGAAGGGCTATAGCCAGAGGGCATTGGAAGGGCTATAGCCAGAGGGCTTTGGAAGGGCTATAGCCAGAGGGCATTGGCAGGGCTATAGCCAGAGGACATTGTAAGGGCTATAGCCAGAGGGCATTGGAAGGGCTATAGCCAAAGGGCATTGGAAGGGCTATAGCCAGAGGGCATTGGAAGGGCTATAGCCAGAGGGCATTGGAAGGGCTATAGCCAGAGGGCATTGGAAGGGCTATAGCCAAAGGGCATTGGAAGGGCTATAGCCAGAGGGCATTGGAAGGGCTATAGCCAGAGGGCATTGGAAGGGCTATAGCCAGAGGGCATTGGAAGGGCTATAGCCAGAGGGCATTGGAAGGGCTATAGCCAGAGGGCATTGGAAGGTCTATAGCCAGAGGGCATTGGAAGGGCTATTCGGGGATTCATTCCTCCCACCTGCTTCAGACTTTCGCATACTTTGAGTTCTCTCCTGTAATTTGTTACTGGTTGCATCTCTGCCTGTCGGGAGCACAATGTCTTAAGAATATATTAATTTCAAAAGGTTACCTAAATTTCTGTTGGTTACCTGTCATTTTATTTCTGATGGCACACTGCATCTCCCTTGACACTACTACTACTACTACGACTACTACTACTACTGCTACTACTACTACTACTACTACTACTACTACAACTACTACTTTAATAGCCCCAATTACTCCCATGTTCTGGGGTCAGCCAGAGAACATTTTTGACCCAAATCTTGCATGAATCAGCTGGCAAAGCCTGACCTTCATTTTATGGTGGCCTTCATTTTTGTAATTTGATCAGGGTGCCGGTGTGTTCACTCAACTAAACTTCTCGAAGGACTCCCTGAGATCTTTAAGATCCACCAACAGCCAGTGCCAGCAGACAGGACATCCAGGTTAACGTCCTTACATTGAATTGTGCCCTTGTTGATGCCTCGTCTTGTATGCGAAACACCAGGGCGGAAGGTGATATCTCGGTCGGTAATCAAACACAGGCAAGCCAGCTCAGAAGACAGTGTGCATACCTCTAGTCCAGGCCATCTTGCCAGCCCTTCTTTGAAGCTTTGTAATCTACGCAGTAAATGAAACCTGGGTAAATGCCTTTTTCTCCCAAAAACCTCCTACATTTAAATCATCCTGACATTGTTCATTGGAGATTAAACAATTGATTTTTGTGTTTTAACACTGAGCTTTATTTATTTGTTTGCAGGAGTATCAAAGTCGCCTCGATGTGATCTACGGACCATTAAGTCACGAAATATTGGACGTGCTCGTACAGAACGTCGCTTCCAATGCCTGCATAGTTATCGCTGACTGCACATTGGTGGATGATATGTTCGGTTACCGTGTAGCTGAAGTCAAACCATCAAGACCAGACCTTCAAATTGCTCCTCTCACTGCACGATTGGAGGTCAAATCGCCTAGAGTGCATGGTCTTTACCTGCCGTGCTTTTCGTCCGAGTTCAGACATGCCATGGCTCAGTTGATTGCAATGCAAGACCATGAATATATTTCCATGACGCTGGACATGGGGGCATCATCTGCCGACGGTCCTTTTCTTGGCCTTTCTGATGTTTTCTATGCCATCGAACACCTTGTTGCCCATCGTAGTGTTGGCAAAATCATTGCAGAGCTTCTACAAAGAGACGGTTTTTGATTTGCATTTAATTGCTGGATTGTTCTTTAATCGCAAAATGTACAGTAACTGCATTCACGCACAGTGTTCCTTGTTTACGATGTAAGGTAATAGTCATGAATCTCTTGACTGCCTTTCTTTACATCATTGCTGGTTTTAAAAGTCTCTGATTACCTCCGCCCCCAAAGGTGGATGGAGGTTATGTTTTCACCCCTGTCTGTCTGTCTGTCTGTGAACAAGATATCTCAAAGTTGGAGACGGATTCGGACGAAGGTTGGCAGACAGGTAATGTATGTGACACGGACGAAATGATTAGATTTTGGTGAAGATCCGGATTCCGATCCGGCTAGTAGAATTTGCAAAGCGATTCTTCACCATTGGGAGAAGGGCATTGGAAGGGCTATAGCCAGAGGGCATTGCAAGGGCTATAGCCAGAGGGCATTGGAAGGGCTATAGCCAGAGGGCATTGCAAGGGCTATAGCCAGAGGGCATTGGAAGGGCTATAGCCAGAGGGCATTGGAAGGGCTATAGCCAGAGGGCATTGGAAGGGCTATAGCCAGAGGGCATTGGAAGGGCTATAGCCAGAGGGCATTGCAAGGGCCATAGCCAGAGGGCATTGGAAGGGCCATAGCCAGAGGGCAGTAGAAGGGCTATAGCCAGAGGGCATTGGAAGGGCTATAGCCAGAGGGCATTGGAAGGGCTATAGCCAGAGGGCATTGGAAGGGCTATAGCCAGAGGGCATTGGAAGGGCTATAGCCAGAGGGCATTGGAAGGGCTAGAGCCAGAGGGCATTGGAAGGGCTAGAGCCAGAGGGCATTGGAAGGGCTATAGCCAGAGGGCATTGGAAGGGCTATAGCCAGAGGGCATTGGAAGGGCTATAGCCAGAGGGCATTGGAAGGGCTATAGCCAGAGGGCATTGGAAGGGCTATAGCCAGAGGGCATTGGAAGGGCTATAGCCAGAGGGCATTGGAAGGGCTATAGCCAGAGGGCATTGGAAGGGCTATAGCCAGAGGGCACTGGAAGGGCTAGAGCCAGAGGGCATTGGAAGGGCTCTAGCCAGAGGGCATTGGAAGGGCTATAGCCAGAGGGCATTGGAATGGCTACAGCCAGAGGGCATTGGAAGGGCTATAGCCAGAGGGCATTGGAAGGGCTTTGGTTTGGTTGTGTTGGAAGGGCGATAGCCAGAGGGCATTGGAAGGGCTATAGCCAGAGGGCATTGGAAGGGCTCTAGCCAGAGGGCATTGGAAGGGCTATAGCCAGAGGGCATTGGAATGGCTACAGCCAGAGGGCATTGGAAGGGCTATAGCCAGAGGGCATTGGAAGGGCTTTGGTTTGGTTGTGTTGGAAGGGCGATAGCCAGAGGGCATTGGAAGGGCTATAGCCAGAGGGCATTGGAAGGGCTATAGCCAGAGGGCATTGGAAGGGCTATAGCCAGAGGGCATTGGAAGGGCTATAGCCAGAGGGCATTGGAAGGGCTATAGCCAGAGGGCATTGGAAGGGCTATAGCCAGAGGGCATTGGAAGGGCTATAGCCAGAGGGCATTGGAAGGGCTATAGCCAGAGGGCATTGGAAGGGCTTTGGTTTGGTTGTGTTGGAAGGGCTATAGCCAGAGGGCACTGGAAGGGCTAGAGCCAGAGGGCATTGGAAGGGCTCTAGCCAGAGGGCATTGGAAGGGCTATAGCCAGAGGGCATTGGAATGGCTACAGCCAGAGGGCATTGGAAGTGCTATAGCCAGAGGGCATTGGAAGGGCTTTGGTTTGGTTGTGTTGGAAGGGCGATAGCCAGAGGGCATTGGAAGGGCTATAGCCAGAGGGCATTGGAAGGGCTATAGCCAGAGGGCATTGGAAGGGCTATAGCCAGAGGGCGTTGGAAGGGCTATAGCCAGAGGGTATTGGAAGGGCTATCGCCAGAGGGCATTGGAAGGGCTATAGCCAGAGGGCATTGGAAGGGCTATAGCCAGAGGGCATTGGAAGGGCTACAGCCAGAGGGCATTGGAAGGGCTACAGCCAGAGGGCATTGGAAGGGCTACAGCCAGAGGGCATTGGAAGGGCTATAGCCAGAGGGCATTGGAAGGGCTATAGCCAGAGGGCATTGGAAGGGCTATAGCCAGAGGGCATTGGAAGAGCTTTGGTTTGGTTGTGTTGGAAGGGCAATAGCCAGAGGGCATTGGAAGGGCTATCGCCAGAGGGCATTGGAAGGGCTATAGCCAGAGTGCATTGGAAGGGCTATAGCCAGAGGGCATTGGAAGGGCTATAGCCAGAGGGCATTGGAAGGGCTATAGCCAGAGGGCATTGGAAGGGCTATAGCCAGGGGGCATTGGAATAGCTATAGCCAGAGGGCATTGGAATAGCTATAGCCAGAGGGCATTGGAAGGGCTATAGCCAGAGGGCATTGGAAGGGCTATAGCCAGAGGGCATTGGAAGGGCTATAGCCAGAGGGCATTGGAAGGGCTATAGCCAGAGGGCATTGGAAGGGCTCTTGCCAGAGGGCATTGGAAGGGCTATAGCCAGAGGGCATTGGAAGGGCTATAGACAGAGGGCATTGGAAGGGCTATAGCCAGAGGGCATTGGAAGGGCTATAGCCAGAGGGCATTGGAAGGGCTATAGCCAGAGGGCATTGGAAGGGCTATAGCCAGAGGGCATTGGAAGGGCTATAGCCAGAGGGCATTGGAAGGGCAATAGCCAGAGGGCATTGGAAGGGCTATAGCCAGAGGGCATTTGAAGGGCTATAGCCAGAGGGCATTGGAAGGGATTTGATTTTGTTGTGTTGGAAGGGCTATAGCCAGAGGGCATTTGAAGGGCTATAGCCAGAGAGCATTGGAAGGGATTTGATTTTGTTGTGTTGGAAGGGCTATAGCCAGAGGGCATTGGAAGGGCTATAGCCAGAGGGCATTGGAAGGGCTATAGCCAGAGGGCATTTGTGAAGGTAGGCATTCATCTCCAAGTTACACGGGAGAATGTCTTCATCATTCTTTGAGAAAGAGGGTGTATGCCACGATTAACTTCATTTTTTAGCCACAAATTTTCTTTCTCGAACTTCTTCCCAATTCCGTTAGCACTCCCTTCAAAATGTGATCTCGTCTTATCCTTATGCTCAGTCACATCTGAATCTGCTTTCCACACACACTGAATCAGATAGGGTACATCTTACCATGAAATCAGCATAATCATGTATATCTTCCGACAGTTTCACATTCAACAATTTGTTGTTTTCCCTTACAACATTCAAAAAGTTATATTCATTTATATGCGTCACACAAATAATATTCAATCAGGTATGTATTTTACTACTAAACTAAGAATAGCATCCACAATTGCTTTCAGGTTAATATAGTTCAAAAATTAACTTGTGCAGGTATTTTAGCACTACTCTAAGAAAATAAATTGTATATGATTACAATCACAAACAGGAATATCTAATTCCCAACAACAATTTTCCCAAACCAACAAATTAAGCATAATGTATTATTACCATAATTCCTCTCCACTTTTTCTTTTTCCTTTTTTTTCCCTAACAGTGTGTCACTCGTGGTGATATGAGTTCACTGATATTGTAATTGACACAACTCATAACATTGTCGTTATGCCATTATCTTAATTCTACTGTATTCATTTGCAACATCACTTGATTTAATCTTTTAATCTCAGTATTTATGTCGCCATAAAAGTCTTCCTCTTGTGGTTCCACATTTCTTTCCTCATTTGTCACTTCATGCGTTATCATCGTGTTGTTGGTTACCTTGTTCAAACACACCGTCACTAAGGCTTTCAAGCAAGCCACCACTAAAACAATTGCCAATATAACTACTAAACCAACAAACAAGTCTGCTACTCCTTGTATATATTCATACCTATGACATAATTATATGTCGATGACATTCAACATTATATACCAAACTAACAAGCTTCCTAAAAGGTAAATAAAGAAAATCCCTTAATATGTAACATAAATCAGATTATTTGTCTTACCCTGATCCCCCTATCTCCCGGGGTTGAACTCAATCCCCTGATCATGAGTGTAGTTGTGATACATTTTTCACTCATGTTGTATTAATATCAGCAGGTAATTGTATGTCATGTAGGCAAATAAATGTCACTATCTTCCCTAATTCAAGTAGGAATATTAAATGTTGAAATTGTAATGTTTATCAATGCAAGGGGTGTTAAAATGTAATTCAAATGAATGTATATCACGACTATCATTTATCCGCCAATGAATGTTCTGCTGGGCTGCTAGGTGCAGCCTCATTTTCTGTGGGATCGTCCACCTTAGCCCCATGTGCTTGCTTGCAATGAGAGGCATGAATCCAACTTTCTATTTTGGGTCCATATTTGTTTCTATTCTTATCAGTCTCCTATGGTTTATCAATTCGTTCCAAGATACCGCAACCAAAGGTTTTAACCAAGGCTCTACCAAACTATTTCCAATGTGAACAAAAAATGCCAGTGAAACAATGATTCGAAGAATTAACTTCAAGGGGTCAATAAATTTATTCTATAGCCAGATCTAATTTTCCCATCCAATAGTTTGCCTTGCCACATGTCATATTATAACACTTTAATAAACCTTCGAAAAATGTTTCCCATCTCAACAAATTTCCTTTTTACAAGTAGCCATGTGTAACTTACGTATTTAACTACAATTTCCTCTCAATTTGTTTGGCCTAACTGGCCGCAAAAGTGGCTGCCAGCATGCAGTACCGTTTTTATCTACCAAGGAAGTGCTCGTCCACACAAGACCTCTACCAAAATGTTGTTTGTAAAAACAAATCTGGGATTTCCGTTTACATGGATGCACTCTCAGGACATTTTCAGGCTGCTGTTAACAATCCACTATGATAAATTAATTCCTTTACCCACAATCAAATAATTAGTACAAATTGAGGATATTATCCCTATCACATTCTTTTATAGATTCATTATGTTGGATCTAATTTTTTCCAATAATTTTCCACTGCTGTAAGGAAGAACAATAGCTCTCATAAGTCTTAGTAATATCGTACTTAATTTGCCCAGCATCGAATAATTTATTTACTATCCTTTCTCATCTGTTAACCAGTGACTTTGTTTGAACTTCAGAACTGAAAACCCACAATAGTTCAAACCAGCAAAATTTTCTTTACTATTTTCCCATATCATCTATGCCTAAAACACATCCATACATACAGCACAATTTATATGCTGATAAAATTCAAGTTTATATATATAAAAATCCATGAGCAGAGTACTCTGGGAAGTCAGTGTAAGACCTCTCCAAAATTTGGCTAATTTTGTACTCCCACATTTTTATGAAGCTCATATCCATAAATAGCTTTGATTCTCATATAAATTCGATCACAATGGAATCCCAAGATTACTCCCAATTTTTTACTATTAATGAATAGCTGCTCATAACTCAGCAAGTCAAATCTTTATTCTCCATCTCCCTTGACAAAAGTGATAATTTTCATAATCAAATTATATTTCTATTTTTTATTTTTTTATTTTTTTTTATTTTACGAATTCTCTCGATATGCGATCCCATCCCCATGGAACTATCTATTTTCCAGACAAGGCACACTGTCGGTGTCAACAATCTTGTAAGATTGATACACAAAAACACTAACATTGACACACAAAATACCCACACACACATGCATTATGCGTATTTGTTTGCGTTGGAACCCTTATTTACAGATCCGGATGGGTGTCAACTTTATTTCAATTTCTCAAAATTTGTCCTTCAATTTTATAAGCGCTAATACACAAATGGACCAAAAAGTTTATTCTTAGAAAACCCCTATGACGTCACATTGACATTACCCTTTCAGTTCCCACAATAATTTATCCAAATTTGACTACCCACCCATTTGTATGTCAGTCGACCACTGACCTATCAATCGTGTGAAACAATAGTCGGGAATTCCCACCTGATCATGATGTGACTCTTGTCACTTGGTTTGCCAAAAAAATTGCAAAGCAATTGTTCCAAACTTTGTAAATTTAAAATTTTGTGCCCAACATAAAAGATCCAATTTCGGCATTTGATCAATTAATTATCAATTTGCTTACAAGCAAAAGAAAAATGAATAATTCTTGCTCCGAAAACTTTTCAGACCCAAGAATCATCGACAGTTATTCATGTTTGTCCAGTAATCTAATTTGTTGAGGCCAATCGTCATTTGGGATTTGTCGCAATGAAGGCCTAATCATTGTCTGAGGTATCGGTCAGCCCTGGTACCCTTGATCTTGGTTTACCCTATGAACTTGTCTTCCTTTTGGTATACGGACATCCTCTTTTCCAATGTCCCATCCGTCCACACTTGAAACACCGGTTTCTGTCGTTGCCTGGTCTGTGCACCTCTGCACTTGTATTGCTGGGCTGCATCTCTACATCCCTGAGTTGCCACTGCAATCTCTCGTTATCTCCTGAAACACGAAAAAATTCTCTGTACCGTCCTTTTTGGGGAGACAACTGGAAATCAGATGGGACAACTGTCACTTTCATTCCTAATTTCGAGGGCAGTTGTGCATTTGTCTCCTCCACTGTATCCTGTATCCTTTTTATTTTAAGTTCTAGATCCGTTATCCGTTCTTGCTGTTCCCGTTGTCTGGATTCACCATCCCAAAGATGGAATGCAAGCCAGTCTACCGTTAGATTCTGTCTCTTCCTGGCTTTCAATCTTTGTTCTAATCTTTCCAATCGACTTCGCTCAAATGTACCATCTCTTGGAAACTCCTCATCATGTCCCTTTGTCCACAAATACCAATTCTCGACCTGCCTTATAGCTTCGGCACCATAACGGTCGTACATATGATGTGTACAAGTACCTTTTTGTGGAATCTCTGGTTGTCCTTGTGTATTCTTGCAGGCTCCATTTCCCATTTTGCCTTTTATCAAAGTAGCGTTGGATGTGTTGTAGTTTGTTCCTCTAAAGCTTCACTCGTACCTCCAGGAAGGATCTCTCCACCTGTTCAAACGGTGATTTCCAGAGAATCTCTCTCACCTGTGGCTTTTGCACAATCCAATCTCACAGATCAGTATTTGCAGATGAGCCAGAGGGTCAGTATGAAATGGGTGAATCCTCAGGTGTCCACTCTGTTGAAGGGGAAATCACACAATGGTAACCGCACATATATATCTATATATAAACTCACCACCTTGCTCAATTTTTCAAGGTTGTCTTCACATTGATAATATCTCACAAAGATATTAAAGCTTCTTTCTTGAGACCGCATTTTCATCAATCAAACGATCAATATATTCAATTTAATTTATTCAATTCAATTTATCCAGTTAAATTTATTCAATTAAATTCAATCAATTAGATTCAATCAATCAACAATTCAATCAATTATTCAATTTCAATTAATTCATCAATATTCATCAATAAATCAAATTAATCATTTTGGATGACTCCTTACATAAGCCCTTTCCCCAATGATGTCAGGACAGGTCCATCCATTGACTGAGATCGAATCTCATCGGTCGTCACCTCTGGTTCATACCTCATGTCAATTGATGAATCACCGTACTGTCCTAGGGTCATATCTGACATATTTCCCCATTTTGCCTGGTCGCCACAAATTTTCTTTGCAACCACTAAAGGCAACTCATCCTTCATTCGTGAGACAGCCAAAATGGATGGCAGATATTAAAGTTCATTGGGAAAAATATCTCATCATTTTTCTTTTAATAGTACCCAAAATCTCTTGGCAATATAAATTTCGTAAAACTCCTGAAATAAGACTGTAAAATTCCTTCAATCATGCTAAATTTTGAAACTCCATCGCTTGTAACACCCAATTTATCCCATAGGGCTTGAAAGTTCTTTCCCAAGTTCATGCAATCATTCTGCATTTGAACCCTATGATATCATTCATAATAATCATCATGATTTTATAGTCATGGTCCTATCATAATCATCTATTTAAAACGAACATTTCCTTTATCACCACAGCTATGTGGTATAATCAACAATAGAATAAAACTGTACATAGCAACAGGCTACCTCATGGCCACTTAGTATACCTATTGACAATAAGTCATAACAATATCGAATAATCATTGAACAATTCAAAAATCGCTTCCACTGCTCCAGCCGCAGCATTCGTCATTTTGTCTGCTCATCCGCGTGACCAAAACGAAATAAAGGGAGCTCAACCATTACACAGCGCTTTTAATGGCGCATGCCATAGGAACTCAACGCAATTTCGACTCGGCCAGAAAAACGAGCAAATTTTGCAGGATGTTAACTGGAATTAGCCATGAAAATATATACAAAATACACAAAAATACACACCCACAAAAATAAACAACAAAACCCAAACAAACCCAAGGTCGACCCTCTTACACAGTAAATTACATCATTTCAGCATCGTATTGATTGCTGAAATATTCCAGGGTTTATACACACCTTAAAAGAGGTATGCGTGGTGTTGCCCCCTCCCACGTTTATTCCAGGGTTTATACACACCTTAAAAGAGGTATGCGTGGTGTTGCCCCCTCCCACTTTTAATTCCTCATTAAATTCCTCATTAAATTACTCATTAAATTACTCATTAAATTACTCATTAAATTACTCATTAAATTACTCATTAAATTACTTATTAAATTACTCATTAAATTACTCATTAAATTACTCATTAAATTACTCATTAAGTTACTCATTAAGTTACTCATTAAATTACTCATTAAATTACTCATTAAATTACTCATTAAGTTACTCATTAAGTTAATCATTAAATTACTCATTAAATTACTCATTAAATTACTCATTAAATTACTCATTAAATTACTCATTAAGTTACTCATTAAATTACTCATTAAATTACTCATTAAGTTACTCATTAAATTACTCATTAAATTACTCATTAAATTACTCATTAAATTACTCATTAAATTACTTATTAAATTACTCATTAAATTAACTTACATAGTTTCAGCATTGTATTGATTGCTGAAATATTCCAGGGTTTATACACACCTTAAAAGAGGTATGCGTGGTGTTGCCCCCTCCCACGTTTATTCCAGGGTTTATACATACCTTAAAAGAGGTACGCGTGGTGTTGCCCCCTCCCACTTTTAATTAAATTACATCGTTTCAATTAAAAACATCGCTTCTACTGCTCCAGCCACAGCATTCGTCACTTTGTCTGCTCATCCGCATGACCAAAACGAAATAAAGGGAGCTCAACCATTACACAGCGCTTTTAATGGCGCATGCCATAGGAACTTAACGCAATTTCGACTCGGCCAGAAAAACGAGCAAATTTTGCAGGATGTTAACTGGAATTAGCCGTGAAAATATATACAAAATACACAAAAATACACACCCACACAAATAAACAACATTTATTCCGTTCAACAGAACAAACATTTCCTATATCATGACATGCATGTCTTCAAAATTATATGACCAAGAGAAAAAGTAAAACTAATTAAAACTGCGGGCAGTGATGATCCGGGGACCATACCGCTCCATCCTGATTGGACGGGTGCGTGCTAGAGTCGTTAACAACGACAGTCCAGATCCGATTGTTCAAAATTTCAACTCAATCGATCGAAAAATGAACGCAGGGATGCATTTTAAAGGTGCAGTGGCACTAACTGAGTTGCCATGAATATGGCCACGAAATTGCCAATATGGCCATCACAAAATATTTTCCTTAATCAATTGGCTCATAGCATAACCAATCTGCAAGTATTTCATCCGAAGATGTATCTCTGAGGAATTTTAATTAAATAAGTCATTTATAAATCAACGAGTTAATTTATTAAATGATTAATCAATAAATCAAAATTTTCCTTGACAGCCACATCACTTGGTCAGTGTCATGTCCAAATATCAGCTTCCTTACTCAAAAGGTGCCTGAGTTAATGTAATGTAATTACTGTAATAAGATTACTGCAATTACTGTAATGATTACTGTAATTACTGTAATTACCGGAACTGTAATTACTGTAATTACCTCAGGTAATTACTGTAATGTAATTACTGTAATGTAATAAGAAATGTAATTAATTAAATAAGTACTTCATTAATCGCTAATAATTAAATAACTCATGAATTCTTATCCGATTTACTTAACATTTGAGTGTCCCCAAAACGTTGGAGCAAAACGTTGCAACAACGAAAGTGAAACGTTGTAGCGACGTTGTGGAAACGTCAGCAAAACCCAACATTTGAATGTTCCCAAAACGTTGGAGCAAAACGTTGCAACAACGAAAGTGAAACGTTGTAGCGACGTTGTGGAAACGTCAGCAAAACCCAACATTTGAATGTTCCCAAAACGTTGGAGCAAAACGTTGCAACAACGAAAGTGAAACGTTGTAGCGACGTTGTGGAAACGTTAGCAAAGCTGGTGCTCCTGCCTCACACCTGGCTCGGCTTCACGCTGTTGAATCCAAAGCTTTCAGAATCATTGGAATCTCCCGCGATGAAGCTATCTCTGAGGGCCTTTCACTCACTCACCGCAGGCAGGTAGGTGGTCTTTCTGTCTTCTACCGACTCCTCTCCGGCCTTGCTCCCCCATCTCTCTCTGTGCTCTGTCCCCCAAATATTCCTACAGGTCGCACAAGATCTGCCAGCCACCCTCTGATGGTTAAACTGCCGAAATCTCGTCTCTCTGCTCACCTTCACTCTTTCATTCCTCTTTTCTCCCGCCTCTGGAACAAACTCCCACACTCACTTCAATCACACTCATCCCTCCAGGTCTTCAAAACAGCTGTTCACCACCATCTCTTATCTTCCCCCATCCAAAACCTTGATCTTTTCTACCCCCACTAATTCACCCCAGATCCACCTTGTTTGAAATTCCAACTTCTTTCCTGGAAGTCTTGGCAGTGTCCATATGTTTTATACCACTCCCACCCCCCCCCCCTTCCCATGCCTCCCCCCCAAAGCCCTCTCCCTCCCACAGTTCTCTCGATGTCTCCATGTCTCTCGGTCCCTGCTCTCAAATGTTGTGTTTGTGTCCTTCCCCCTCTCTCCCCATCTTGTCTACCGCTCGGGATGTTATTTGTTTTGTGTGTCTGTTTGTCTTTCTGTGTGATTAATGTTCGCTCTTTCACGAGCCTCGATCTTGTATACAAAAAAAAAAAGAAGCAAAAAAAAAGAAGAAAAAAAAGAAAGTAAACCCAAGTCAAGAAAAAAAAAAATTCCATATTAAATGCCAAGTCTGTATAAAACAAAGCATTGCATCCGGATATACCGGATATATAAATTTTGGCCAAAACAACGCAGAAATCAAGAAAATTACCAAACACCAGGACCTCAAAATGAAGTGCGAAGATCGTGGCGGCTGAAGAGCATCAAAATTATACCGGTGATAAATGGAGCAACAAGAATGATAAAAAGAACCTCACAGGGATCTTGAAAACCTTTCCTGGGAATATTACGACAAACGAACTGCAGTTGGAAGCTGTTCGATGTTCGGTGACGATCCTGGAACAAAACGATGAAAAAGTTGAACAGCTTTTGCCAAAGAACCGTGACCGTGACGGTCCGTGAACCGTGATCCCTTACACACACACACACACACACACACACACACACACACACACACACACACACACACACACACCTCCTTTTAGTAAGAACTAGCCGAAACCCGTGGAACATCCACGGAAGGGAGGATGTGGTGTATGGATAGAGTTTACCATTATGGATGGCATAGGGGATTTGCTTGTCCGAGTAAGAGTTAGGAAGAAAGATGAGAATGAAGAGTGCGTATATGAACAACGATCGCCGACACCGGCACAAATGCATGCTCTGGATTGTCCACTCAGTGGACGGCTTGCTTTCGCCTTCGCCTGTCCAATCAGCGGACGGCTTGCTTCGCCTTCGCCCAGCAGACGCCAATACGATGGCGTCGTAAGATGGCGTCGTATCGGCAGTTAATCGGATGCTTTTGGGCCCCAACGTCGGCTAATTCAGATTTTTCGAGTATGGCTGTACGTGATAAACAAAGAGCGTGGTTCGTAGATCGTAAATCCATTGGTGCCGTGGGCATCGGGTCACTGGGTGCGGCGTAAAAGGGATAACAAAGTCGAGTCCTTACGCTATTATTATATAGATGTAGATGCTGCAGAGCGTGGAATTGCTCAGTGAGATTTCGACCATTGCTTGTACAGTTAATTACAGTTTTAAATACCCACACCCTGAATGGAATCCTCCCTATAAATCACAGGCAATTATTCTTGTATCATTAACATAATTGCAATCACATGAGATTCCAGGGAAAAGGGCATACAATGGGATGAATCCCTCACATTTTTCATTCAAATTTTAAATGCACTGACAAACAATAACTTACTGAATGGAACATTCTGGTGTTTAGCACAAAATTTGCTTTTGTTTTGATGGTTCAAAAGCAAATAGCTCAACAAAACTGTCCAACTCATCCAGACCCAAAGGAACGGCCATCGGGCATATTGAGGAAAACATGGGTGGGATTTCAACTTTTGCTTCCCCCATCCCCCATGTGCTGCATGCTTCCCCTTCTCCTTCACATTAAGCCCAATCTTTCAGATACATATATTAGACAATGCAGAAAACAACTGTACTCAAAGAGGCATTTGCTGTGTATGTATTTTGTGGAAAACGAGGATGGGTTATCAACAACCTCAAGTAAATTTGGGGCTGAAGGGGGAGGGGGGAGGGAGGGGTGCACACTGTGCCTCCATATGCTTCCTCCTTGCTGTTCCCATTCCCACTTGACTGCCATCACCACTTCCCCATTGATCGCCATCACCACTTCACACTTCAGCACCACCAGCACTTCCCACTTTAGCGCCATCACCACCTCCCACTTTAGCGCCATCACCACCTCCCACTTTAGCGCCGTCACCACCTCCCACTTTAGCGCCATCACCACCTCCCACTTTAGCGCCATCACCACCTCCCACTTTAGCGCAATCACCACCTCCCACTTTAGCGCCGTCACCACTGTGGAAGTATAACTCAGTGTAACTCATTGGTTGGAACTGGTAACGAACCAAGGTACGAGCAGGTGGTCGTAAGAATGTCAGGAATGCATCTCGCCCTGTCGAAGCTGGGAGTCCTGTTGTGTAGCTTTAGCACGACCCCGGGCTAACACACATTCCCAAGCCCGTACTATTGTCTTTCATCGGGATGCAAAGAGGATGAAGCAAATTCCCAGCAGGGAGGAGAGCGAGCTGGTGCCAGTGAGGCGACCGAGTAACGTCAGCGGAGAAGGGATTACGATTTCAGAGGACAGAGGATTAACTGAAGTTTGCCGATATAAACAGAAGAGACTTTGAGCCGAGGCAGCACTCATCCTCAGAAGCCCTGCCCGACGGAATGAACGCGTACCACGAGTTCGGCGCTGCAGCCGAACAAGAAGGACTATGCGGATAGAGTTACCTGGTCCATTGAGTTAAACGGTATTATTTGGTATTGGAATGAAATGAACAACCAGTTAATAAAGTTGTGATCTTTTGTAACCTGTTTCCGACCATTGGCGTCTTGAGTCTCACCTACACTTCCACGACAATCTGGAGGCACCGCTAGGATTTCGAGTGGACGTCGCCAAGGTAAGCATGGCGTCTTGGGATGGTCCATTATGAAATACGAATTCTGAACATGGTGGAAGATGTGTGTGTGGGGCTTGCATTCCATAGGTAATCCAAGGAGTGTAAACGTATTTTTTGTCACGACCGTCCGAGGTAAAAGTCACGGATGGAACGTTTTAAATGATTCTATTATTCGTGTGCTTGCGAGGATATGTACGTTATACGCTGGGTGTGAAGAGCCTTGCTCTGGTCTGCAGGCAAATCGGCTCATGAAGTGCACCATGAGGCGATTTGTTTGCCGGTTCAGTAAGGTTCGGTAAGGTCCGTACACGTGTACAATCGTGTACACCCGTTTTAAATAAATAAATAAATAATTTTTTTTCAGTTTTCCCGCCATGTCTAAAACTCGTTTGATTACAATATAAATTAATGACAGACAACGCAATCTCATGCCGGTCCAGAATTATTGTGAAAGATGGCGATTGGATGAAAATTGCATACCGACTGTCCCTCATTGTCCCTCATGTTCATTCCGGCTACCTGTCTCTTGCTCCCGCTCCTTCCCCTCCCTCTAGTTCCCATTGGCGGACGTTTTGCGAGAAGCAAAGCGTTTTGCAGGAAGCTTCCAGGAAGCTTCCAGGAAGCAAAGCCAGGGCTGTTGTTTTTTCGTGTTTTTCCTCTGCTCCCTGTGCTTGATATATAAATCCCATTCAAAAGTCAAGTGAATCGGATGAAAATTAAGGATTTTTTTTAATTGTTGTTGACTTTCGGCCTATGTTGAATAAAATAGTTGCGGGTTGAACTAATTGACTGATATATAAATCCCATTCAAAAGTCAAGTGAATCGGATGAAAATTAAGGATTTTTTGAAATTGTTGTTGACTTTTGGCCTATGTTGAATAAAATAGTTGCGGGTTGAACTAATTGACTGATATATAAATCCCATTCAAAAGTCAAGTGAATCGGATGAAAATTAAGGATTTTTTGAAATTGTTGTTGACTTTTGGCCTATGTTGAATAAAAAGTTGTAGATTGCACTAATTGACTGATATATAAATCCCATTCAAAAGTCAAGTGAATCGGATGAAAATTAAGGATTTTTTGAAATTGTTGTTGACTTTTGGCCTATGTTGAATAAAAAGTTGTAGATTGCACTAATTGACTGATATATAAATCCCATTCAAAAGTCAAGTGAATCGGATGAAAATTAAGGATTTTTTGAAATTGTTGTTGACTTTTGGCCTATGTTGAATAAAAAGTTGTAGATTGCACTAATTGACTGATATATAAATCCCATTCAAAAGTCAAGTGAATCGGATGAAAATTAAGGATTTTTTGAAATTGTTGTTGACTTTGGCCTATGTTGAATAAAATAGTTGTGGGTTGAATTAGTTGACTGATATATAAATCCCATTCAAAAGTCAAGTGAATCGGATGAAAATTAAGGATTTTTTGAAATTGTTGTTGACTTTTGGCCTATGTTGAATAAAATAGTTGCGGGTTGAACTAATTGACTGATATATAAATCCCATTCAAAAGTCAAGTGAATCGGATGAAAATTAAGGATTTTTTGAAATTGTTGTTGACTTTTGGCCTATGTTGAATAAAAAGTTGTAGATTGCACTAATTGACTGATATATAAATCCCATTCAAAAGTCAAGTGAATCGGATGAAAATTAAGGATTTTTTGAAATTGTTGTTGACTTTTGGCCTATGTTGAATAAAAAGTTGTAGATTGCACTAATTGACGGATATATAAATCCCATTCGAATTGTAAAAATTGTGGTAACGTTTCTTTGTAACTTTGTAACTTTGTAAAGTTGTAACTTTGTAAAGTTTCAACAAAAGTTGTTGTAAAGTTGTAAAGTAAAGTTTGCAACATTTAAATAATGTTGTTGTAAAACGTTTCCACAACGTCGCTACAACGTTTCACTTTCGTTGTTGCAACGTTTTGCTCCAACGTTTTGGGAACATTCAAATGTTGGGTTTTGCTGACATATCCACAACGTTGTTTCAACGTTTTTTTTCACATTACTTTCCTGCAACATTGAAATAATGTTGTTGTAAAACGTTTCCACAACGTCGCTACAATGTTTCACTTTCGTTGTTTCAACGTTTTGCTTCAACGTTTTGGGAACATTCAAATGTTGGGCTTTGCTAACGTTTCCACAACGTTGCTACAACGTTTCACTTTCGTTGTTGCAACGTTTTGCTCCAACGTTTTGGGAACATTCAAATGTTGGGTTTTGCTGACGTTTCCACAACGTCGCTACAACGTTTCACTTTCGTTGTTGCAACGTTTTGCTCCAACGTTTCGGGAACATTCAAATGTTGGGTTTTGCTGACGTTTCCACAACGTCGCTACAACGTTTCACTTTCGTTGTTGCAACGTTTTGCTCCAACGTTTTGGGGACACTCAAATGTTAAGTAAATCGGATAAGAATTCATGAGTTATTTAATTATTAGCGATTAATGAAGTACTTATTTAATTAATTACATTTCTTATTACATTACAGTAATTACATTACAGTAATTACCTGAGGTAATTACAGTTCCGGTAATTACAGTAATTACAGTAATCATTACAGTAATTGCAGTAATCTTATTACAGTAATTACATTACATTAACTCAGGCACCTTTTGAGTAAGGAAGCTGATATTTGGACATGACACTGACCAAGTGATGTGGCTGTCAAGGAAAATTTTGATTTATTGATTAATCATTTAATAAATTAACTCGTTGATTTATAAATGACTTATTTAATTAAAATTCCTCAGAGATACATCTTCGGATGAAATACTTGCAGATTGGTTATGCTATGAGCCAATTGATTAAGGAAAATATTTTGTGATGGCCATATTGGCAATTTCGTGGCCATATTCGTGGCAACTCAGTTAGTGCCACTGCACCTTTAAAATGCATCCCTGCGTTCATTTTTCGATCGATTGAGTTGAAATTTTGAACAATCGGATCTGGACTGTCGTTGTTAACGACTCTAGCACGCACCCGTCCAATCAGGATGGAGCGGTATGGTCCCCGGATCATCACTGCCCGCAGTTTTAATTAGTTTTACTTTTTCTCTTGGTCATATAATTTTGAAGACATGCATGTCATGATATAGGAAATGTTTGTTCTGTTGAACGGAATAAATGTTGTTTATTTGTGTGGGTGTGTATTTTTTGTGTATTTTGTATATATTTTCACGGCTAATTCCAGTTAACATCCTGCAAAATTTGCTCGTTTTTCTGGCCGAGTCGAAATTGCGTTGAGTTCCTATGGCATGCGCCATTAAAAGCGCTGTGTAATGGTTGAGCTCCCTTTATTTCGTTTTGGTCATGCGGATGAGCAGACAAAGTGACGAATGCTGTGGCTGGAGCAGTAGAAGCGATGTTTTTAATTGAAACGATGTAATTTAATTAAAAGTGGGAGGGGGCAACACCACGCATACCTCTTTTAAGGTGTGTATAAACCCTGGAATAAACGTGGGAGGGGGCAACACCACGCATACCTCTTTTAAGGTGTGTATAAACCCTGGAATATTTCAGCAATCAATACAATGCTGAAACTATGTAAGTTAATTTAATGAGTAATTTAATAAGTAATTTAATGAGTAATTTAATGAGTAATTTAATGAGTAATTTAATGAGTAATTTAATGAGTAACTTAATGAGTAATTTAATGAGTAATTTAATGAGTAACTTAATGAGTAACTTAATGAGTAATTTAATGAGTAATTTAATGAGTAATTTAATGAGTAATTTAATGAGTAATTTAATGAGTAACTTAATGAGTAATTTAATGAGTAATTTAATGAGTAATTTAATGAGTAACTTAATGAGTAACTTAATGAGTAATTTAATGAGTAATTTAATGAGTAATTTAATGAGTAATTTAATAAGTAATTTAATGAGTAATTTAATGAGTAATTTAATGAGTAATTTAATGAGTAATTTAATGAGTAATTTAATGAGTAATTTAATGAGGAATTTAATGAGGAATTAAAAGTGGGAGGGGGCAACACCACGCATACCTCTTTTAAGGTGTGTATAAACCCTGGAATAAACGTGGGAGGGGGCAACACCACGCATACCTCTTTTAAGGTGTGTATAAACCCTGGAATATTTCAGCAATCAATACGATGCTGAAATGATGTAATTTACTGTGTAAGAGGGTCGACCTTGGGTTTGTTTGGGTTTTGTTGTTTATTTTTGTGGGTGTGTATTTTTGTGTATTTTGTATATATTTTCACGGCTAATTCCAGTTAACATCCTGCAAAATTTGCTCGTTTTTCTGGCCGAGTCGAAATTGCGTTGAGTTCCTATGGCATGCGCCATTAAAAGCGCTGTGTAATGGTTGAGCTCCCTTTATTTCGTTTTGGTCACGCGGATGAGCAGACAAAATGACGAATGCTGCGGCTGGAGCAGTGGAAGCGATTTTTGAATTGTTCAATGATTATTCGATATTGTTATGACTTATTGTCAATAGGTATACTAAGTGGCCATGAGGTAGCCTGTTGCTATGTACAGTTTTATTCTATTGTTGATTATACCACATAGCTGTGGTGATAAAGGAAATGTTCGTTTTAAATAGATGATTATGATAGGACCATGACTATAAAATCATGATGATTATTATGAATGATATCATAGGGTTCAAATGCAGAATGATTGCATGAACTTGGGAAATAACTTTCAAGCCCTATGGGATAAATTGGGTGTTACAAGCGATGGAGTTTCAAAATTTAGCATGATTGAAGGAATTTTACAGTCTTATTTCAGGAGTTTTACGAAATTTATATTGCCAAGAGATTTTGGGTACTATTAAAAGAAAAATGATGAGATATTTTTCCCAATGAACTTTAATATCTGCCATCCATTTTGGCTGTCTCACGAATGAAGGATGAGTTGCCTTTAGTGGTTGCAAAGAAAATTTGTGGAGACCAGGCAAAATGGGGAAATATGTCAGATATGACCCTAGGACAGTACGGTGATTCATCAATTGACATGAGGTATGAACCAGAGGTGACGACCGATGAGATTCGATCTCAGTCAATGGATGGACCTGTAGAGGTCGGCCTCTATCCATGCGTCATCAATACCTGAGTTCTCAATGGAAGTACCCAGGGCTCTCAAAGCAGCCATGACCACATGCAGCTCGCCAAGCCGAGGTACAACGGTACCTTTCAGGTCTGGCCTTGCATCCAGCAGCCTTATCACCTTTTCATAGAGGGCCATATCCCAGGAAATGACTGTAGGGTGGCTTGTACCAACAACTAAGTTCTTTAGCTGAGTTGTCTGAGAGATGACGGTCAGAAGAGTCGACCACTCGTGTGCTACTTCAGGTAGAAGGGGTAAGACTCCGACTTGTGTCAAACTGTGACTACCCGACAGCAATGAGTGGTATCCTGCCCAACCAGGTATATATGTGCTGTTTGATTTCTGCATTCTGGTGATCATAGAAGCAACCAACCATCCTAGATGTGTAAGGTGATACGCTGGTGATATACCATCCTTGCTGATGTGGAATGTGTCTGTTCTCTTTATGGTTTTCGGCACCGGCTAGTCACAATGAAGCATAGGAACCTGGTACGGGGTCACTGACAAACTGGTAGTGTCAGCTATGCTCAGTTGTGGCGCCAATGTTTCTCCTTGAGTGTCACGTTTTTGATAAACAGCAATGATTGTTCCATGGGTTGTCCCTTTGCCATCCACGCTGTCTTCAGCAAAGTCTGTGTTATCAGCTGCAAAAAACACAAAAGTTCCCTTCTTCAAAAATGGAGGAACATAAAGTCCTTGGAACTTCAGGGTGTTTTCCACAATGGCATTTGCTAGGGCTGTTTCGAGGTGCATAACACGACTGTACGAGACACAGTAACCTTGAGAGCAGAGACTTTCCAGGAGTTTCTTGTTTCTTGTGTCATGGTGAACTGCCAAGGCTAATCCTAGAGACTGTGGAGTTTCTTGTGATTTGGTTGATCGGAAGGTCGCAGAATCAGTTTTGGGCCTATAGTTCACTTGCTTGTCAGATTTGAATCCACCCAATAGCATCTGACTAACAGTGAGTACTTCTCTGTTAACATGAGTGGTTCGTTTTTCAGTTTCTAGTGTTTCTGTTGGCCCCACCATAACCCATCTGATCATTGCGTGGAGTGCTGCTGGAACATCATCTGTGCTGCTAGTGACCTGTATAGCATCGGATGAGTTTTCCTGTTGGTGGAAGTTCTTGATAATTCTGCGCAATGCCTTTGCTGCTTTATAGATAATATTCAGATCGTCTACTTCACTTTCTATCATGGCAGACTGAACCATATCAGATTCGCATGCATCTGGGGAGTAAAGAACAGAAGGTTTTCTCCTGTCCTTTTGCCTAACAGACGTTACGTGTGGTAGTTCTAGAAGAATTCTCTCCTTGAGCCAGTGTCTACTATATGCAGGGAAGTGGTGCGCCAATGCATCTGTGCCACCAAGCAAGTTGATGTATGTTGTTTCAATATGTGCCATGGATAAGTATTGTTTATTCTGAGTTTGACAGTCGACAAGGCTAATCAACTCAATCAAACATGATGTTTGAAACGGATGACCTCTCTCTGTTGTTCCCTTGTTATCCTTGGTACGTAACACATGGAATACATTTGTTGTCCAACATGACTTGTGGTATTGAACATCGATTGCATGTGCATCAGTGGGTGAGATGGATGTGTTTAACCTAGTTTGCAGGGTGAGATTTCCAGACAGCTCCACAGCATCGTGTAATGCTTTCCCACCGTTTTCTGTTCTCAATGTGTACAATTTTTGCTCGTTATCTTCCTGGCAGAAAAAGCAATGTTCCTTAATGAATGGAGCTGTTGCAGAACGTGTAAACGGACTGGTGGTGGAAGTTGATGGTTCGTCCAGTTCTGTGCTTTTTCGCTTTTGTCCACGTTTTTTCTCTGTGTAGGAGCCGGCTGAAATGTGATATTGATGGCGGTCTTTGGCACGTTGTACCTTCTCTTTGTTGGTTGCATTTGAATAACAGATACAATGCCAAACTGCATTATTGAATTGCAGACTTTCACTTGTTTCATCCTTTAAGCGACTGTGAATTTTAACATATTTTCCATCATGGTAGGCTGCTCTATCATTAAGGGTTTGTAGCAAGTGTTCAAACGAGTCCGGTTTGGGCTGCTGGACAAGCGTTCCATATTTTGCTGAAGCGGTTTGACAAATTATGCAGTGCTGCCACTGTGTGGGCTGAGTCGTAACTTCACTCATCTTCTCTCAAGACCTGCAAATATATAAAACGACAACAGGTAAGTAATTGTGAGCTTCATGAGGTTTATTTTAAATGAACTATTAGGTCTGATATAATGACTTTCCATGTACATGAACTGAACATGTTGAAATGATCCCATTTATGACTATGTCTGTACTGAGGCGAAACATCACTCAATGTGGTATACATATTCAGAAAAAAACATGTTTCCTGAAAGTGGCCATCTTGAAAATCCGCTGTAGGCTGCCACCTGGTATCCCAGGGTAGGTGTAGATTATTTTAGATGGCTTCATGTGATTCCTCATCCCCAAAAATGTGGGTATAGGTGTTGGAATCAGCACTCTAGGTGGTTCGGATGTTGAGATATCGCGAAAAATAGGTTTCCGATGGTGGCCATTTTGAAAATCCAATATGGCCGCCAAAGTAAAATTTGCGCAAATGGAAACATGGTTTTTCGGATTCCTGGTGCTATAAGCTTTCCAAAAATGTATAGGTTTGCTAATCTCCACAAAAAAAGAACGAAATTATAAATCTGAACATAATGAACCTGACTATGTGTATAAACCCTGGAATAAACGTGGGAGGGGGCAACACCACGCATACCTCTTTTAAGGTGTGTATAAACCCTGGAATAAACGTGGGAGGGGGCAACACCACGCATACCTCTTTTAAGGTGTGTATAAACCCTGGAATATTTCAGCAATCAATACAATGCTGAAACTATGTAAGTTAATTTAATGAGTAATTTAATAAGTAATTTAATGAGTAATTTAATGAGTAATTTAATGAGTAATTTAATGAGTAATTTAATGAGTAACTTAATGAGTAATTTAATGAGTAATTTAATGAGTAACTTAATGAGTAACTTAATGAGTAATTTAATGAGTAATTTAATGAGTAATTTAATGAGTAATTTAATGAGTAACTTAATGAGTAACTTAATGAGTAATTTAATGAGTAATTTAATGAGTAATTTAATGAGTAACTTAATGAGTAACTTAATGAGTAATTTAATGAGTAATTTAATGAGTAATTTAATGAGTAATTTAATAAGTAATTTAATGAGTAATTTAATGAGTAATTTAATGAGTAATTTAATGAGGGATTTAATGAGGAATTAAAAGTGGGAGGGGGCAACACCACGCATACCTCTTTTAAGGTGTGTATAAACCCTGGAATAAACGTGGGAGGGGGCAACACCACGCATACCTCTTTTAAGGTGTGTATAAACCCTGGAATATTTCAGCAATCAATACGATGCTGAAATGATGTAATTTACTGTGTAAGAGGGTCGACCTTGGGTTTGTTTGGGTTTTGTTGTTTATTTTTGTGGGTGTGTATTTTTGTGTATTTTGTATATATTTTCACGGCTAATTCCAGTTAACATCCTGCAAAATTTGCTCGTTTTTCTGGCCGAGTCGAAATTGCGTTGAGTTCCTATGGCATGCGCCATTAAAAGCGCTGTGTAATGGTTGAGCTCCCTTTATTTCGTTTTGGTCACGCGGATGAGCAGACAAAATGACGAATGCTGCGGCTGGAGCAGTGGAAGCGATTTTTGAATTGTTCAATGATTATTCGATATTGTTATGACTTATTGTCAATAGGTATACTAAGTGGCCATGAGGTAGCCTGTTGCTATGTACAGTTTTATTCTATTGTTGATTATACCACATAGCTGTGGTGATAAAGGAAATGTTCGTTTTAAATAGATGATTATGATAGGACCATGACTATAAAATCATGATGATTATTATGAATGATATCATAGGGTTCAAATGCAGAATGATTGCATGAACTTGGGAAATAACTTTCAAGCCCTATGGGATAAATTGGGTGTTACAAGCGATGGAGTTTCAAAATTTAGCATGATTGAAGGAATTTTACAGTCTTATTTCAGGAGTTTTACGAAATTTATATTGCCAAGAGATTTTGGGTACTATTAAAAGAAAAATGATGAGATATTTTTCCCAATGAACTTTAATATCTGCCATCCATTTTGGCTGTCTCACGAATGAAGGATGAGTTGCCTTTAGTGGTTGCAAAGAAAATTTGTGGAGACCAGGCAAAATGTGGAAATATGTCAGATATGACCCTAGGACAGTACGGTGATTCATCAATTGACATGAGGTATGAACCAGAGGTGACGACCGATGAGATTCGATCTCAGTCAATGGATGGACCTGTCCTGACATCATTGGGGAAAGGGCTTATGTAAGGAGTCATCCAAAATGATTAATTTGATTTATTGATGAATATTGATGAATTAATTGAAATTGAATAATTGATTGAATTGTTGATTGATTGAATCTCATTGATTGAATTTAATTGAATAAATTTTACTGGATAATTTGAATTGAATAAATTAAATTGAATATATTGATCGTTTGATTGATGAAAATGCGGTCTCAAGAAAGAAGCTTTAATATCTTTGTGAGATATTATCAATGTGAAGACAACCTTGAAAAATTGAGCAAGGTGGTGAGTTTATATATAGATATATATGTGCGGTTACCATTGTGTGATTTCCCCTTCAACAGAGCGGACACCTGAGGATTCACCCATTTCATACTGACCCTCTGGCTCATCTGCAAATACTGATCTGTGAGATTGGATTGTGCAAAAGCCACAGGTGAGAGAGATTCTCTGGAAATCACCGTTTGAACAGGTGGAGAGATCCTTCCTGGAGGTACGAGTGAAGCTTTAGAGGAACAAACTACAACACATCCAACGCTACTTTGATAAAAGGCAAAATGGGAAATGGAGCCTGCAAGAATACACAAGGACAACCAGAGATTCCACAAAAAGGTACTTGTACACATCATATGTACGACCGTTATGCTGCCGAAGCTATAAGGCAGGTCGAGAATTGGTATTTGTGGACAAAGGGACATGATGAGGAATTTCCAAGAGATGGTACATTTGAGCGAAGTCGATTGGAAAGATTAGAACAAAGATTGAAAGCCAGGAAGAGACAGAATCTAACGGTAGACTGGCTTGCATTCCATCTTTGGGATGGTGAATCCAGACAACGGGAACAGCAAGAACGGATAACGGATCTAGAACTTAAAATAAAAAGGATACAGGATACAGTGGAGGAGACAAATGCACAACTGCCCTCGAAATTAGGAATGAAAGTGACAGTTGTCCCATCTGATTTCCAGTTGTCTCCCCAAAAAGGACGGTACAGAGAATTTTTTCGTGTTTCAGGAGATAATGAGAGATTGCAGTGGCAACTCAGGGATGTAGAGATGCAGCCCAGCAATACAAGTGCACAGGTGCACAGACCAGGCAACGACAGAAACCGGTGTTTCAAGTGTGGACGGATGGGACATTGGAAAAGAGGATGTCCGTATACCAAAAGGAAGACAAGTTCATAGGGTAAACCAAGATCAAGGGTACCAGGGCTGACCGATACCTCAGACAATGATTAGGCCTTCATTGCGACAAATCCCAAATGACGATTGGCCTCAACAAATTAGATTACTGGACAAACATGAATAACTGTCGATGATTCTTGGGTCTGAAAAGTTTTCGGAGCAAGAATTATTCATTTTTCTTTTGCTTGTAAGCAAATTGATAATTAATTGATCAAATGCCAAAATTGGATCTTTTATGTTGGGCACAAAATTTTAAATTTACAAAGTTTGGAACAATTGCTTTGCAATTTTTTTGGCAAACCAAGTGACAAGAGTCACATCATGATCAGGTGGGAATTTCCGACTATTGTTTCACACGATTGATAGGTCAGTGGTCGACTGACATACAAATGGGTGGGTAGTCAAATTTGGATAAATTATTGTGGGAACTGAAAGGGTAATGTCAATGTGACGTCATAGGGGTTTTCTAAGAATAAACTTTTTGGTCCATTTGTGTATTAGCGCTTATAAAATTGAAGGACAAATTTTGAGAAATTGAAATAAAGTTGACACCCATCCGGATCTGTAAATAAGGGTTCCAACGCAAACAAATACGCATAATGCATGTGTGTGTGGGTATATTGTGTCAATGTTAGTGTTTTTGTGTATCAATCTTACAAGATTGTTGACACCGACAGTGTGCCTTGTCTGGAAAATAGATAGTTCCATGGGGATGGGATCGCATATCGAGAGAATTCGTAAAATAAAAAAAAATAAAAAAAATAAAAATAGAAATATAATTTGATTATGAAAATTATCACTTTTGTCAAGGGAGATGGAGAATAAAGATTTGACTTGCTGAGTTATGAGCAGCTATTCATTAATAGTAAAAAATTGGGAGTAATCTTGGGATTCCATTGTGATCGAATTTACATGAGAATCAAAGCTATTTATGGATATGAGCTTCATAAAAATGTGGGAGTACAAAATTAGCCAAATTTTGGAGAGGTCTTACACTGACTTCCCAGAGTACTCTGCTCATGGATTTTTATATATATAAACTTGAATTTTATCAGCATATAAATTGTGCTGTATGTATGGATGTGTTTTAGGCATAGATGATATGGGAAAATAGTAAAGAAAATTTTGCTGGTTTGAACTATTGTGGGTTTTCAGTTCTGAAGTTCAAACAAAGTCACTGGTTAACAGATGAGAAAGGATAGTAAAGAAATTATTCGATGCTGGGCAAATTAAGTACGATATTACTAAGACTTATGAGAGCTATTGTTCTTCCTTACAGCAATGGAAAATTATTGGAAAAAATTCGATCCAACATAATGAATCTATAAAAGAATGTGATAGGGATAATATCCTCAATTTGTACTAATTATTTGATTGTGGGTAAAGGAATTAATTTATCATAGTGGATTGTTAACAGCAGCCTGAAAATGTCCTGAGAGTGCATCCATGTAATCGGAAATCCCAGATTTGTTTTTACAAACAACATTTTGGTAGAGGTCTTGTGTGGACGAGCACTTCCTTGGTAGATAAAAACGGTACTGCATGCTGGCAGCCACTTTTGCGGCCAGTTAGGCCAAACAAATTGAGAGGAAATTGTAGTTAAATACGTAAGTTACACATGGCTACTTGTAAAAAGGAAATTTGTTGAGATGGGAAATATTTTTCGAAGGTTTATTAAAGTGTTATAATATGACATGTGGCAAGGCAAACTATTGGATGGGAAAATTAGATCTGGCTATAGAATAAATTTATTGACCCCTTGAAGTTAATTCTTCGAATCATTGTTTCACTGGCATTTTTTGTTCACATTGGAAATAGTTTGGTAGAGCCTTGGTTAAAACCTTTGGTTGCGGTATCTTGGAACGAATTGATAAACCATAGGAGACTGATAAGAATAGAAACAAATATGGACCCAAAATAGAAAGTTGGATTCATGCCTCTCATTGCAAGCAAGCACATGGGGCTAAGGTGGACGATCCCACAGAAAATGAGGCTGCACCTAGCAGCCCAGCAGAACATTCAGTGGCGGATAAATGATAGTCGTGATATACATTCATTTGAATTACATTTTAACACCCCTTGCATTGATAAACATTACAATTTCAACATTTAATATTCCTACTTGAATTAGGGAAGATAGTGACATTTATTTGCCTACATGACATACAATTACCTGCTGATATTAATACAACATGAGTGAAAAATGTATCACAACTACACTCATGATCAGGGGATTGAGTTCAACCCCGGGAGATAGGGGGATCAGGGTAAGACAAATAATCTGATTTATGTTACATATTAAGGGATTTTCTTTTTTTAACTTTTAGGAAGCTTGTTAGTTTGGTATATAATGTTGAATGTCATCGATATATAATTATGTCATAGGTATGAATATATACAAGGAGTAGCAGACTTGTTTGTTGGTTTAGTAGTTATATTGGCAATTGTTTTAGTGGTGGCTTGCTTGAAAGCCTTTGTGACGGTGTGTTTGAACAAGGTAACCAACAACACGATGATAACGCATGAAGTGACAAATGAGGAAAGAAATGTGGAACCACAAGAGGAAGACTTTTATGGCGACATAAATACTGAGATTAAAAGATTAAATCAAGTGATGTTGCAAATGAATACAGTAGAATTAAGATAATGGCATAACGACAATGTTATGAGTTGTGTCAATTACAATATCAGTGAACTCATATCACCACGAGTGACACACTGTTAGGGAAAAAAAAGGAAAAAGAAAAAGTGGAGAGGAATTATGGTAATAATACATTATGCTTAATTTGTTGGTTTGGGAAAATTGTTGTTGGGAATTAGATATTCCTGTTTGTGATTGTAATCATATACAATTTATTTTCTTAGAGTAGTGCTAAAATACCTGCACAAGTTAATTTTTGAACTATATTAACCTGAAAGCAATTGTGGATGCTATTCTTAGTTTAGTAGTGAAATACATACCTGATTGAATATTATTTGTGTGACGCATATAAATGAATATAACTTTTTGAATGTTGTAAGGGAAAACAACAAATTGTTGAATGTGAAACTGTCGGAAGATATACATGATTATGCTGATTTCATGGTAAGATGTACCCTATCTGATTCAGTGTGTGTGGAAAGCAGATTCAGATGTGACTGAGCATAAGGATAAGACTAGACCACATTTTGAAGGGAGTGCTAACGGAATTGGGAAGAAGTTCGAGAAAGAAAATTTGTGGCTAAAAAATGAAGTTAATCGTGGCATACACCCTCTTTCTCAAAGAATGATGAAGACATTCTCCCGTGTAACTTGGAGATGAATGCTTACCTTCACCAATGCCCTCTGGCTATAGCCCTTCCAATGCCCTCTGGCTATAGCCCTTCCAATGCCCTCTGGCTATAGCCCTTCCAACACAACAAAATCAAATCCCTTCCAATGCCCTCTGGCTATAGCCCTTCAAATGCCCTCTGGCTATAGCCCTTCCAACACAACAAAATCAAATCCCTTCCAATGCCCTCTGGCTATAGCCCTTCAAATGCCCTCTGGCTATAGCCCTTCCAATGCCCTCTGGCTATTGCCCTTCCAATGCCCTCTGGCTATAGCCCTTCCAATGCCCTCTGGCTATAGCCCTTCCAATGCCCTCTGGCTATAGCCCTTCCAATGCCCTCTGGATATAGCCCTTCCAATGCCCTCTGGCTATAGCCCTTCCAATGCCCTCTGGCTATAGCCCTTCCAATGCCCTCTGGCTATAGCCCTTACAATGCCCTCTGGATATAGCCCTTCCAATGCCCTCTGGCTATAGCCCTTCCAATGCCCTCTGGCTATAGCCCTTCCAATGCCCTCTGGCTATAGCCCTTCCAATGCCCTCTGGCTATAGCCCTTCCAATGCCCTCTGGCTATAGCCCTTCCAATGCCCTCTGGCTATAGCTATTCCAATGCCCCCTGGCTATCGCCCTTCCAATGCCCTCTGGCTATAGCCCTTCCAATGCCCTCTGGCTATAGCGCTTCCAATGCCCTCTGGCTATAGCCCTTCCAATGCACTCTGGCTATAGCCCTTCCAATGCCCTCTGGCGATAGCCCTTCCAATGCCCTCTGGCTATTGCCCTTCCAACACAACCAAACCAAAGCTCTTCCAATGCCCTCTGGCTATAGCCCTTCCAATGCCCGCTGGCTATAGCCCTTCCAATGCCCTCTGGCTATAGCCCTTCCAATGCCCTCTGGCTGTAGCCCTTCCAATGCCCTCTGGCTGTAGCCCTTCCAATGCCCTCTGGCTGTAGCCCTTCCAATGCCCTCTGGCTATAGCCCTTCCAATGCCCTCTGGCTATAGCCCTTCCAATGCCCTCTGGCGCTAGCCCTTCCAATACCCTCTGGCTATAGCCCTTCCAACGCCCTCTGGCTATAGCCCTTCCAATGCCCTCTGGCTATAGCCCTTCCAATGCCCTCTGGCTATAGCCCTTCCAATGCCCTCTGGCTATCGCCCTTCCAACACAACCAAACCAAAGCCCTTCCAATGCCCTCTGGCTATAGCCCTTCCAATGCCCTCTGGCTGTAGCCATTCCAATGCCCTCTGGCTATAGCCCTTCCAATGCCCTCTGGCTAGAGCCCTTCCAATGCCCTCTGGCTCTAGCCCTTCCAGTGCCCTCTGGCTATAGCCCTTCCAATGCCCTCTGGCTATAGCCCTTCCAATGCCCTCTGGCTATAGCCCTTCCAATGCCCTCTGGCTATAGCCCTTCCAATGCCCTCTGGCTATAGCCCTTCCAATGCCCTCTGGCTATAGCCCTTCCAATGCCCTCTGGCTATAGCCCTTCCAATGCCCTCTGGCTATAGCCCTTCCAATGCCCTCTGGCTCTAGCCCTTCCAATGCCCTCTGGCTCTAGCCCTTCCAATGCCCTCTGGCTATAGCCCTTCCAATGCCCTCTGGCTATAGCCCTTCCAATGCCCTCTGGCTATAGCCCTTCCAATGCCCTCTGGCTATAGCCCTTCTACTGCCCTCTGGCTATAGCCCTTCCAATGCCCTCTGGCTATGGCTCTTCCAATGCCCTCTGGCTATGGCCCTTGCAATGCCCTCTGGCTATAGCCCTTCCAATGCCCTCTGGCTATAGCCCTTCCAATGCCCTCTGGCTATAGCCCTTCCAATGCCCTCTGGCTATAGCCCTTGCAATGCCCTCTGGCTATAGCCCTTCCAATGCCCTCTGGCTATAGCCCTTGCAATGCCCTCTGGCTATAGCCCTTCCAATGCCCTTCTCCCAATGGTGAAGAATCGCTTTGCAAATTCTACTAGCCGGATCGGAATCCGGATCTTCACAAAAATCTAATCATTTCGTCCGTGTCACATACATTACCTGTCTGCCAACCTTCGTCCGAATCCGTCTCCAACTTTGAGATATCTTGTTCACAGACAGACAGACAGACAGGGGTGAAAACATAACCTCCATCCACCTTTGGGGGCGGAGGTAATCAGAGGCTTTTAAAACCAGCAATGATGTAAAGAAAGGCAGTCAAGAGATTCATGACTCTTTTACCTTACATCGTAAACAAGGAACACTGTGTGTGAATGCAGTTACTGTACATTTTGCGATTAAAGAACAATCCAGCAATTAAATGCAAATCAAAAACCGTCTCTTTGTAGAAGCTCTGCAATGATTTTGCCAACACTACGATGGGCAACAAGGTGTTCGATGGCATAGAAAACATCAGAAAGGTCAAGAAAAGGACCGTCGGCAGATGATGCCCCCATGTCCAGCGTCACGGAAATATATTCATGGTCTCGCATTGCAATCAACTGAGCCATGGCATGTCTGAACTCGGACGAAAAGCACGGCAGGTAAAGACCATGCACTCTAGGCGATTTGACCTCCAATCGTGCAGTGAGAGGAGCAATTTGAAGGTCTGGTCTTGATGGTTTGACTTCAGCTACACGGTGACCGAACATATCATCCACCAATGTGCAGTCAGCGATAACTATGCAGGCATTGGAAGCGACGTTCTGTACGAGCACGTCCAATATTTCGTGACTTAATGGTCCGTAGATCACATCGAGGCGACTTTGATACTCCTGCAAACAAATAAATAAAGCTCAGTGTTAAAACACAAAAATCAATTGTTTAATCTCCAATGAACAATGTCAGGATGATTTAAATGTAGGAGGTTTTTGGGAGAAAAAGGCATTTATCCAGGTTTCATTTACTGCGTAGATTACAAAGCTTCAAAGAAGGGCTGGCAAGATGGCCTGGACTAGAGGTATGCACACTGTCTTCTGAGCTGGCTTGCCTGTGTTTGATTACCGACCGAGATATCACCTTCCGCCCTGGTGTTTCGCATACAAGACGAGGCATCAACAAGGGCACAATTCAATGTAAGGACGTTAACCTGGATGTCCTGTCTGCTGGCACTGGCTGTTGGTGGATCTTAAAGATCTCAGGGAGTCCTTCGAGAAGTTTAGTTGAGTGAACACACCGGCACCCTGATCAAATTACAAAAATGAAGGCCACCATAAAATGAAGGTCAGGCTTTGCCAGCTGATTCATGCAAGATTTGGGTCAAAAATGTTCCCTGGCTGACCCCAGAACATGGGAGTAATTGGGGCTATTAAAGTAGTAGTTGTAGTAGTAGTAGTAGTAGTAGTAGTAGTAGTAGTAGTAGTAGTAGTAGTAGTAGTAGTAGTAGTAGTCGTAGTAGTAGTAGTAGTAGTAGTGTCAAGGGAGATGGAGTGTGCCATCAGAAATAAAATGACAGGTAACCAACAGAAATTTAGGTAACCTTTTGAAATTAATATATTCTTAAGACATTGTGCTCCCGACAGGCAGAGATGCAACCAGTAACAAATTACAGGAGAGAACTCAAAGTATGCGAAAGTCTGAAGCAGGTGGGAGGAATGAATCCCTGAATAGCCCTTCCAATGCCCTCTGGCTATAGCCCTTCCAATGCCCTCTGGCTATAGCCCTTCCAATGCCCTCTGGCTATAGCCCTTCCAATGCCCTCTGGCTATAGCCCTTCCAATGCCCTCTGACTATAGCCCTTCCAATGCCCTCTGGCTATAGCCCTTCCAATGCCCTCTGGCTATAGCCCTTCCAATGCCCTCTGGCTATAGCCCTTCCAATGCCCTCTGGCTATAGCCCTTCTACTGCCCTCTGGCTATAGCCCTTCCAATGCCCTCTGGCTATGGCCCTTCCAATGCCCTCTGGCTATGGCCCTTGCAATGCCCTCTGGCTATAGCCCTTCCAATGCCCTCTGGCTATAGCCCTTCCAATGCCCTCTGGCTATAGCCCTTCCAATGCCCTCTGGCTATAGCCCTTACAATGCCCTCTGGCTATAGCCCTTCCAATGCCCTCTGGCTATAGCCCTTGCAATGCCCTCTGGCTATAGCCCTTCCAATGCCCTTCTCACAATGGTGAAGAATCGCTTTGCAAATTCTACTAGCCGGATCAGAATCCGGATCTTCACCAAAATCTAATCATTTCGTCCGTGTCACATACATTACCTGTCTGCCAACCTTCGTCCGAATCCGTCTCCAACTTTGAGATATCTTGTTCACAGACAGACAGACAGACAGGGGTGAAAACATAACCTCCATCCACCTTTGGGGGCGGAGGTAATCAGAGACTTTTAAAACCAGCAATGATGTAAAGAAATGCAGTCAAGAGATTCATGACTCTATTACCTTACATCGTAAACAAGGAACACTGTGTGTGAATGCAGTTACTGTACATTTTGCGATTAAAGAACAATCCAGCAATTAAATGCAAATCAAAAACCGTCTCTTTGTAGAAGCTCTGCAATGATTTTGCCAACACTACGATGGGCAACAAGGTGTTCGATGGCATAGAAAACATCAGAAAGGCCAAGAAAAGGACCGTCGGCAGATGATGCCCCCATGTCCAGCGTCACGGAAATATATTCATGGTCTCGCATTGCAATCAACTGAGCCATGGCATGTCTGAACTCGGACGAAAAGCACGGCAGGTAAAGACCATGCACTCTAGGCGATTTGACCTCCAATCGTGCAGTGAGAGGAGCAATTTGAAGGTCTGGTCTTGATGGTTTGACTTCAGCTACACGGTGACCGAACATATCATCCACCAATGTGCAGTCAGCGATAACTATGCAGGCATTGGAAGCGACGTTCTGTACGAGCACGTCCAATATTTCGTGACTTAATGGTCCGTAGATCACATCGAGGCGACTTTGATACTCCTGCAAACAAATAAATAAAGCTCAGTGTTAAAACACAAAAATCAATTGTTTAATCTCCAATGAACAATGTCAGGATGATTTAAATGTAGGAGGTTTTTGGGAGAAAAAGGCATTTACCCAGGTTTCATTTACTGCGTAGATTACAAAGCTTCAAAGAAGGGCTGGCAAGATGGCCTGGACTAGAGGTATGCACACTGTCTTCTGAGCTGGCTTGCCTGTGTTTGATTACCGACCGAGATATCACCTTCCGCCCTGGTGTTTCGCATACAAGACGAGGCATCAACAAGGGCACAATTCAATGTAAGGACGTTAACCTGGATGTCCTGTCTGCTGGCACTGGCTGTTGGTGGATCTTAAAGATCTCAGGGAGTCCTTCGAGAAGTTTAGTTGAGTGAACACACCGGCACCCTGATCAAATTACAAAAATGAAGGCCACCATAAAATGAAGGTCAGGCTTTGCCAGCTGATTCATGCAAGATTTGGGTCAAAAATGTTCCCTGGCTGACCCCAGAACATGGGAGTAATTGGGGCTATTAAAGTAGTAGTTGTAGTAGTAGTAGTAGTAGTAGTAGTAGTAGTAGTAGTAGTAGTAGCAGTAGTAGTAGTAGTCATAGTAGTAGTAGTAGTAGTAGTAGTGTCAAGGGAGATGGAGTGTGCCATCAGAAATAAAATGACAGGTAACCAACAGAAATTTAGGTAACCTTTTGAAATTAATATATTCTTAAGACATTGTGCTCCCAACAGGCAGAGATGCAACCAGTAACAAATTACAGGAGAGAACTCAAAGTATGCGAAAGTCTGAAGCAGGTGGGAGGAATGAATCCCCGAATAGCCCTTCCAATGCCCTCTGGCTATAGCCCTTCCAATGCCCTCTGGCTATAGCCCTTCCAATGCCCTCTGGCTATAGCCCTTCCAATGCCCTCTGGCTATAGCCCTTCCAATGCCCTCTGCCTATAGCCCTTCCAATGCCCTCTGGCTATAGCCCTTCCAATGCCCTTTGGCTATAGCCCTTCCAATGCCCTCTGGCTATAGCCCTTCCAATGCCCTCTGGCTATAGCCCTTCCAATGCCCTTTGGCTATAGCCCTTCCAATGCCCTCTGGCTATAGCCCTTACAATGTCCTCTGGCTATAGCCCTGCCAATGCCCTCTGGCTATAGCCCTTCCAATGCCCTCTGGCTATAGCCCTTCCAATGCCCTCTGGCTATAGCCCTTCCAATGCCCTCTGGCTATAGCCCTTCCAATGCCCTCTGGCTATAGCCCTTCCAATGCCCTCTGGCTATAGCCCTTCCAATGCCCTCTGGCTATAGCCCTTCCAATGCCCTCTGGCTATAGCCCTTCCAATGCCCTCTGGCTATAGCCCTTCCAATGCCCTCTGGCTATAGCCCTTCCAACACAACAAAATCAAATCCCTTCCAATGCCCTCTGGCTATAGCCCTTCAAATGCCCTCTGGCTATAGCCCTTCCAATGCCCTCTGGCTATAGCACTTCCAATGCCCTCTGGCTATAGCCCTTCCAATGCCCTCTGGCTATAGCCCTTCCAATGCCCTCTGGCTATAGCCCTTCCAATGCCCTCTGGCTATAGCTATTCCAATGCCCCCTGGCTATAGCCCTTCCAATGCCCTCTGGCTATAGCCCTTCCAATGCCCTCTGGCTGTAGCCCTTCCAATGCCCTCTGGCTGTAGCCCTTCCAATGCCCTCTGGCTGTAGCCCTTCCAATGCCCTCTGGCTGTAGCCCTTCCAATGCCCTCTGGCTATAGCCCTTCCAATGCCCTCTGGCTATAGCCCTTCCAATGCCCTCTGGCTATAGCCCTTCCAATGCCCTCTGGCTATAGCCCTTCCAATGCCCCCTGGCTATAGCCCTTCCAATGCCCTCTGGCTATAGCCCTTCCAATGCCCTCTGGCTATAGCCCTTCCAATGCCCTCTGGCTATAGCCCTTCCAATGCCCTCTGGCTATAGCCATTCCAATGCCCTCTTAGTGGTTTGTACTACAGAAATAAGAAATAATAAACAGAAATAAGTACTACCAGAATAGTGGTTTGAATATTTAATGTGGTAATGTTTAGATTAATGGTTAATATAAACATAAAAGAGAAAAACCGGGGAATGTCAGGGAATAAATATTCATATTGACAGTATTGCTAGAATATATCTCAATGTGATCGTGTGTAAAGTGGAATATGTTTTACTGTACGAATGAGCAAAGAGCATAGAACAATGCCCTCTGGCTATAGCCCTTCCAATGCCCTCTGGCTATAGCCCTTCCAATGCCCTCTGGCTATAGCCCTTCCAATGCCCTCTGGCTATAGCCCTTCCAATGCCCTCTGGCTATAGCCCTTCCAATGCCCTTTGGCTATAGCCCTTCCAATGCCCTCTGGCTATAGCCCTTACAATGTCCTCTGGCTATAGCCCTGCCAATGCCCTCTGGCTATAGCCCTTCCAATGCCCTCTGGCTATAGCCCTTCCAATGCCCTCTGGCTATAGCCCTTCCAATGCCCTCTGGCTATAGCCCTTCCAATGCCCTCTGGCTATAGCCCTTCCAACACAACAAAATCAAATCCCTTCCAATGCCCTCTGGCTATAGCCCTTCAAATGCCCTCTGGCTATAGCCCTTCCAATGCCCTCTGGCTATAGCCCTTCCAATGCCCTCTGGCTATAGCCCTTCCAATGCCCTCTGGCTATAGCCCTTCCAATGCCCTCTGGCTATAGCCCTTCCAATGCCCTCTGGCTATAGCCCTTGCAATGCCCTCTGGCTATAGCTATTCCAATGCCCCCTGGCTATAGCCCTTCCAATGCCCTCTGGCTATAGCCCTTCCAATGCCCTCTGGCTATAGCCCTTCCAATGCACTCTGGCTATAGCCCTTCCAATGCCCTCTGGCGATAACCCTTCCAATGCCCTCTGGGTATTGCCCTTCCAACACAACCAAACCAAAGCTCTTCCAATGCCCTCTGGCTATAGCCCTTCCAATGCCCTCTGGCTATAGCCCTTCCAATGCCCTCTGGCTATAGCCCTTCCAATGCCCTCTGGCTATAGCCCTTCCAATGCCCTCTGGCTATAGCCCTTCCAATGCCCTCTGGCTATAGCCCTTGCAATGCCCTCTGGCTATAGCCCTTCCAATGCCCTCTGGCTATAGCCCTTCCAATGCCCTCTGGCTGTAGCCCTTCCAATGCCCTCTGGCTGTAGCCCTTCCAATGCCCTCTGGCTGTAGCCCTTCCAATGCCCTCTGGCTATAGCCCTTCCAATGCCCTCTGGCTATAGCCCTTCCAATGCCCTCTGGCTATAGCCATTCCAATGCCCTCTGGCTATAGCCCTTCCAATGCCCTCTGGCTATAGCCCTTCCAATGCCCTTTGGCTATAGCCCTTCCAATGCCCTCTGGCTATAGCCCTTCCAATGCCCTCTGGCTATAGCCCTTACAATCCTTACAATCCTTACAATCAGGATCTTTGACACCTGACCTTGAGTGATGCCATACCGCTGAGCAATAGCATGCTGTTTCATGCCGTAATTTCGTAAAGCTACCACTCCATGACAAACAGCATTGTCGAGTTGACGGACCATCTCCAGACGAAGCGGCAATAACTTTTGGAGACGTGCAGCAGTTGTTTTCCACTAATACAAAACGCAACAACCCTTGTATACCCGACTGTGAAGCCAATCGTCAAATGCACCTGTCCGTACATTTTGCCACGCCACCTGTGATATAATCCTGTTGTTGACTTTTTGCTGTGACAGACAATCAGTGACATGGTTCTTTTAACAAATAAATCACCAAAGTGTAAAAGAAGCTCACCAGATTGATATACTGAGTTAAGAAAGTAAACCCAAGTCAAGAAAAAAAAAATATTCCATATTAAATCCCAAGTCTGTATAAAACAAAGCATTGCGTCCGGATATACCGGATATATAAATTTTGGCCAAAACAACGCAGAAATCAAGAAAATTACCAAACACCAGGACCTCAAAATGAATTGCGAAGATCCTGGCGGCTGCAGAGCATCAAAATTATACCGGTGATAAATGGAGCAACAAGAATGATAAAAAGAACCTCACAGGGATCTTTAAACCCTTTCCTGGGAATATTACGACAAACGAACTGCAATTGGAAGCTGTTCGAGGTTCGGTGACGATCCTGGAACAAAACGATGAAAAAGTTGAACAGCTTTTGCCGAAGAACCGTGACCGTGACGGTCCGTGAACCGTGATCCCTTGCCGAAGAGGACCCGTGATCCCTTACACACACACACACACACACACACACACACACACACACACACACACACACACACACACACACACACACACACACACACACACACACACAAACACACACACACACACTCACACACACACACACACACACCTCCTTTTAGTAAGAACTAGCCGAAACCCGTGGAACATCCACGGAAGGGAGGATGTGGTGTATGGATAGAGTTTACCATTATGGATGGCATAGGGGATTCGCTTGTCCGAGTAAGAGTTAGGAAGAAAGATGAGAATGAAGAGTGCGTATATGAACAACGATCGCCGACACCGGCACAAATGCATGCTCTGGATTGTCCACTCAGTGGACGGCTTGCTTTCGCTTTCGCCTGTCCAATCAGCGGACGGCTTGCTTCGCCTTCGCCCAGCAGACGCCAATACGATGGCGTCATAAGATGGCGTCGTATCGGCAGTTATTCGGATGCTTTTGGGCCCCAACGTCGGCTAATTCAGATTTTTCGAGTATGGCTGTACATGATAAACAAAGAGCGTGGTTCGTAGATCGTAAATCCATTGGTGCCGTGGGCATCGGGTCACTGGGTGCGGCGTAAAAGGGATAACAAAGTCGAGTCCTTACGCTATTATTATATAGATGTAGATGCTGCAGAGCGTGGAATTGCTCAGTGAGAATTCGACCATTGCTTGTACAGTTAATTACAGTTTTAAATACCCACACCCTGAATGGATTCCTCCCTATAAATCACAGGCAATTATTCTTGTATCATTAACATAATTGCAATCACATGAGATTCCAGGGAAAAGGGCATACAATGGGATGAATCCCTCACATTTTTCATTCAAATTTCAAATGCACTGACAAACAATAACTTACTGAATGGAACATTCTGGTGTTTAGCACAAAATTTGCTTTTGTTTTGATGGTTCAAAAGCAAATAGCTCAACAAAACTGTCCAACTCATCCAGACCCAAAGGAACGGCCATCGGGCATATTGAGGAAAACATGGGTGGGATTTCAACTTTTGCTTCCCCCATCCCCCATGTGCTGCATGCTTCCCCTTCACCTTCACATTAAGCCCAATCTTTCAGATACATATATTAGACAATGCAGAAAACAACTGTACTCAAAGAGGCATTTGCTGTGTATGTATTTTGTGGAAAACGAGGATGGGTTATCAACAGCCTCAAGTAAATTTGGGGCTGAAGGGGGAGGGGGGAGGGAGGGGTGCACACTGTGCCTCCATATGCTTCCTCCTTGCTGTTCCCATTCCCACTTGACTGCCATCACCACTTCCCCATTGATCGCCATCACCACTTCACACTTCAGCACCACCAGCACTTCCCACTTTAGCGCCATCACCACCTCCCACTTTAGCGCCATCACCACCTCCCACTTTAGCGCCATCACCACCTCCCACTTTATCGCCATCACCACCTCCCACTTTAGCGCCGTCACCACCTCCCACTTTAGCGCCATCACCAACTCCCACTTTAGCGCCATCACCACCTCCCACTTTAGCGCCGTCACCACCTCCCACTTTAGCGCCATCACCACCTCCCACTTTAGCGCCATCACCACCTCCCACTTTAGCGCCATCACCACCTCCCACTTTAGCACCATCACCACCTCCCACTTTAGCGCCATCACCACCTCCCACTTTAGCCCTCTAGCTATAGCCCTTCTAATGCCCTCTAGCTATAGCCCTTCTAATGCCCTCTAGCTATAGCCCTTCTCATGCCCTCTAGCTATAGCCCTTCTACTGCCCTCCAGCTATAACCTTTCTAATGCCCTCTAGCTATAGCCCTTCTAATGCCCTCTAGCTATAGCCCTTCTAATGCCCTCTAGCTGTAGCCCTTCTAATGCCCTCTAGCTATAGCCCTTCCAATGCCCTCTAGCTATAGCCCTTCTAATGCCCTCTAGCGAAAGCCCTTCCAAAGCCCTCTAGCTATAGCCCTTCTAATGCCCTCTAGCGAAAGCCCTTCTAATGCCCTCTGGCTATAGCCCGTCCAATGCCCTCTGGCTATTGCCCTTCCAATGCCCTCTGGCTATAGCCCTTCCAATGCCCTCTGGCTATAGCCCTTCCAATGCCCTCTGGCTATAGCCCTTCCAATGCCCTCTGGATATAGCCCTTCCAATGCCCTCTGTCTATAGCCCTTCCAATGCCCTCTGGCTATAGCCCTTCCAACACAACCAAACCAAAGCCCTTCCAATGCCCTCTGGCTATAGCCCTTCCAATGCCCTCTGGCTATAGCCCTTCCAATGCCCTCTGGCTCTAGCCCTTCCAATGCCCTCTGGCTATAGCCCGTCCAATGCCCTCTGGCTATAGCCCTTCCAATTCCCTCTGGCTATAGCCATTCCAATGCCCTCTGGCTATAGCCCTTCCAATGCCCTCTGGCTATAGCCCTTCCCATGCCCTCTGGCTATCGCCCTTCGAACACAACCAAACCAAAGCCTTTCCAATGCCCTCTGGCTATAGCCCTTCCAATGCCCTCTGGCTATAGCCCTTCCAATGCCCTCTGGCTATAGCCCTTCCAATGCCCTCTGGCTATAGCCCTTCCAATGCCCTCTGGCTATAGCCCTTCCAATGCCCTCTGGCTATAGCCATTCCAATGCCCTCTGGCTATAGCCCTTCCAATGCCCTTTGGCTATAGCCCTTCCAATGCCCTCTGGCTATAGCCCTTACAATGTCCTCTGGCTATAGCCCTGCCAATGCCCTCTGGCTATAGCCCTTCCAATGCCCTCTGGCTATAGCCCTTCCAATGCCCTCTGGCTATAGCCCTTCCAATGCCCTCTGGCTATAGCCCTTCCAATGCCCTCTGGCTATAGCCCTTCCAATGCCCTCTGGCTATAGCCCTTCCAACACAACAAAATCAAATCCCTTCCAATGCCCTCTGGCCATAGCCCTTCCAATGCCCTCTGGCTATAGCCCTTCCAATGCCCTCTGGCTATAGCCCTTCCAATGCCCTCTGGCTATAGCCCTTCCAATGCCCTTTGGCTGTAGCCCTTCCAATGCCCTCTGGCTATAGCCCTTACAATGTCCTCTGGCTATAGCCCTGCCAATGCCCTCTGGCTATAGCCCTTCCAATGCCCTCTGGCTATAGCCCTTCCAATGCCCTCTGGCTATAGCCCTTCCAATGCCCTCTGGCTATAGCCCTTCCAATGCCCTCTGGCTATAGCCCTTCCAACACAACAAAATCAAATCCCTTCCAATGCCCTCTGGCTATAGCCCTTCCAATGCCCTCTGGCTATAGCCCTTCCAATGCCCTCTGGCTATAGCCCTTCCAATGCCCTCTGGCTATAGCCCTTCCAATGCCCTCTGGCTATAGCACTTCCAATGCCCTCTGGCTATAGCCCTTCCAATGCCCTCTGGCTATAGCCCTTCCAATGCCCTCTGGCTATAGCCCTTCCAATGCCCTCTGGCTATAGCCCTTCCAATGCCCTCTGGCTATAGCCCTTCCAATGCCCTCTGGCTATAGCCCTTCCAATGCCCTCTGGCTATAGCACTTCCAATGCCCTCTGGCTATAGCACTTCCAATGCCCTCTGGCTATAGCCCTTCCAATGCCCTCTGGCTATAGCCCTTCCAATGCCCTCTGGCTATAGCCCTTCCAATGCCCTCTGGCTATAGCCCTTCCAATGCCCTCTGGCTATAGCCCTGCCAATGCCCTCTGGCTATAGCCCTTCCAATGCCCTCTGGCTATAGCCCTTCCAATGCCCTCTGGCTATAGCTATTCCAATGCCCTCTGGCTATAGCCCTTCCAATGCCCTCTGGCTATAGCCCTTCCAATGCCCTCTGGCTATAGCTATTCCAATGCCCTCTGGCTCTAGCCCTTCCAATGCCCTCTAGCTATAGCCCTTCTAATGCCCTCTAGCTGTAGCCCTTCTAATGCCCTCTAGCTATAGCCCTTCCAATGCCCTCTAGCTATAGCCCTTCTAATGCCCTCTAGTGAAAGCCCTTCTAATGCCCTCTAGCTATAGCCCTTCTAATGCCCTCTAGCTATAGCCCTTCTAATGCCCTCCAGCTATAGCCCTTCTAATGCCCTCTAGCTATAGCCCTTCCAATGCCCTCTGGCTCTAGCCATTCCAATGCCCTCTGGCTATAGCCCGTCCAATGCCCTCTGGCTATTGCCCTTCCAATGCCCTCTGGCTATAGCCCTTCCAATGCCCTCTGGCTATAGCCCTTCCAATGCCCTCTGGCTATAGCCCTTCCAATGCCCTCTGGATATAGCCCTTCCAATGCCCTCTGTCTATAGCCCTTCCAATGCCCTCTGGCTATAGCCCTTCCAACACAACCAAACCAAAGCCCTTCCAATGCCCTCTGGCTATAGCCCTTCCAATGCCCTCTGGCTATAGCCCATCCAATGCCCTCTGGCTCTAGCCCTTCCAATGCCCTCTGGCTATAGCCCGTCCAATGCCCTCTGGCTATAGCCCTTCCAATTCCCTCTGGCTATAGCCATTCCAATGCCCTCTGGCTATAGCCCTTCCAATGCCCTCTGGCTATAGCCCTTCCCATGCCCTCTGGCTATCGCCCTTCGAACACAACCAAACCAAAGCCTTTCCAATGCCCTTTGGCTATAGCCCTTCCAATGCCCTCTGGCTATAGCCCTTCCAATACCCTCTGGCTGTAGCCCTTCCAATGCCCTCTGGCTATAGCCCTTCCAATGCCCTCTGGCTAGAGCCCTTCCAATGCCCTCTGGCTCTAGCCCTTCCAATGCCCTCTGGCTATAGCCCTTCCAATGCCCTCTGGCTATAGCCCTTCCAATGCCCTCTGGCTATAGCCCTTCCAATGTCATCTTGGAAGACAAAGTTTCCTCGAAAGGCTGCACGAGCAAATGGAAGCAATGTTTCTTCCAGAATGGCCCTGTACTTAAACTGGTTCAGGTTTCCATTCAGAACAACCAGGTCAGTTTTGCCCCCTGCATGAAAAGCAGCCCAAAAGGTCATCCCACCACCTCCAGCTTGGACTCTTGGCACTATACAATCTTTGTTGTAGGCTTCATGCACTTGCCTGCACACTCGGACACGGCCATCTTGATGATAGACCAGAAATCTAGACTCGTCACTGTAGATCACGTGATTCCAGTGTCCTGGCTGCCATTGACGGTGCTCTCTGGCCCACTGCAATCGGCGCTGGTGGTGTTGTCTGGTCAGGCGTGGCTTTCTCAGGGGATGCCTGGCACGATAGCCTGCTTGAACCAGTCGTTGGTTGACTAGCCTTCTGGATACAGGCACATTTGTCAGTTGCTGCCACTCAGCCCGAAGCCGATTAGCTGACTTGGTATGGCCATTGCAGACTAACCGGGGCAGCTGGCGATCATCCCTCCTTGTGGTTCTGCGGGGACGTCCTGGCCTCGGTATTTGAGTCGGGACACCCCTCTGAGCATTTCGTTTCAGGATCTTTGACACCTGACCTTGAGTGATGCCATACCGCCGAGCAATAGCACGCTGTTTCATGCCGTAAATTCGTAAAGCCACCACTCCATGACAAACAGCATTGTCGAGTTGACGGACCATCTCCAGACGAAGCGGCAATAACTTTTGGAGACGTGCAGCGGTTGTTTTCCACTAATACAAAACGCAACAACCCTTGTATACCCGACTGTGAAGCCAATCGTCAAATGCACCTGTCCGTACATTTTGCCACGCCACCTGTGATATAATCCTGTTGTTGACTTTTTGCTGTGACAGACAATCAGTGACATGGTTCTTTTAACAAATAAATCACCAAAGTGTAAAACAAACTCACCAGATTGATATACTGAGTTAAGAAAGTAAACCCAAGTCAAGAAAAAAAAAATATTCCATATTAAATGCCAAGTCTGTATAAAACAAAGCATTGCGTCCGGATATACCGGATATATAAATTTTGGCCAAAACAACGCAGAAATCAAGAAAATTACCAAACACCAGGACCTCAAAATGAAGTGCGAAGATCCTGGCGGCTGAAGAGCATCAAAATTATACCGGTGATAAATGGAGCAACAAGAATGATAAAAAGAACCTCACAGGGATCTTAAAAACCTTTCCTGGAAATATTACGACAAACGAACTGCAGTTGGAAGCTGTTCGAGGTTCGGTGACGATCCTGGAACAAAACGATGAAAAAGTTGAACAGCTTTTGCCGAAGAACCGTGACCGTGACGGTCCCTGAACCGTGATCCCTTGCCGAAGAGGACCCGTGATCCCTTACACACACACACACACACACACACACACACACACACACACACACACACACACACACACACACACACCTCCTTTTAGTAAGAACTAGCCGAAACCCGTGGAACATCCACGGAAGGGAGGATGTGGTGTATGGATAGAGTTTACCATTATGGATGGCATAGGGGATTTGCTTGTCCGAGTAAGAGTTAGGAAGAAAGATGAGAATGAAGAGTGCGTATATGAACAACGATCGCCGACACCGGCACAAATGCATGCTCTGGATTGTCCACTCAGTAGAAGGCTTGCTTTCGCTTTCGCCTGTCCAATCAGCGGACGGCTTGCTTCACCTTCACCCAGCAGACGCCAATACGATGGCGTCATAAGATGGCGTCGTATCGGCAGTTATTCGGATGCTTTTAGGCCCCAACGTCGGCTAATTCAGATTTTTCGAGTATGGCTGTACGTGATAAACAAAGAGCGTGGTTCGTAGATCGTAAATCCATTGGTGCCGTGGGCATCGGGTCACTGGGTGCGGCGTAAAAGGGATAACAAAGTCGAGTCCTTACGCTATTATTATATAGATGTAGATGCTGCAGAGCGTGGAATTGCTCAGTGAGAATTCGACCATTGCTTGTACAGTTAATTACAGTTTTAAATGACCACACCCTGAATGGATTCCTCCCTATAAATCACAGGCAATTATTCTTGTATCATTAACATAATTGCAATCACATGAGATTCCAGGGAAAAGGGCATACAATGGCATGAATCTCTCACATTTTTCATTCAAATTTCAAATGCACTGACAAACAATAACTTACTGAATGGAACATTCTGGTGTTTAGCACAAAATTTGCTTTTGTTTTGATGGTTCAAAAGCAAATAGCCCGACAAAACTGTCCAACTCATCCAGACCCAAAGGAACGGCCATCGGGCATATTGAGGAAAACATGGGTGGGATTTCAACTTTTGCTTCCCCCATCCCCCATGTGCTGCATGCTTCCCCTTCTCCTTCACATTAAGCCCAATCTTTCAGATACATATATTAGACAATGCAGAAAACAACTGTACTCAAAGAGGCATTTGCTGTGTATGTATTTTGTGGAAAACGAGGATGGGTTATCAACAGCCTCAAGTAAATTTGGGGCTGAAGGGGGAGGGGGGGAGGGAGGGGTGCACACTGTGCCTCCATATGCTTCCTCCTTGCTGTTCCCATTCCCACTTGACTGCCATCACCACTTCCCCATTGATCGCCATCACCACTTCACACTTCAGCACCACCAGCACTTCCCACTTTAGCGCCATCACCACCTCCCACTTTAGCGCCATCACCACCTCCCACTTTAGCGCCATCACCACCTCCCACTTTAGCGCCATCACCACCTCCCACTTTAGCGCCGTCACCACCTCCCCCTTAGCGCCGTCACCACCTCCCACTTTAGCGCCATCACCAACTCCCACTTTAGCGCCATCACCACCTCCCACTTTAGCGCCGTCACCACCTCCCACTTTAGCGCCATCACCACCTCCCACTTTAGCGCCATCACCACCTCCCACTTTAGCACCATCACCACCTCCCACTTTAGCACCATCACCACCTCCCACTTTAGCGCCATCACCACCTCCCACTTTAGCCCTTGTGGAAATGTAACTCATTGATTGGGACTAGTAACGAAGCAGATAGATGATTTCGTAAAGGAGTGTCAGGAATGTGCACGAACATGGTAATCTCTTGTCCACCTGGTCACAGCCCCAGGCTGGAGCACCCCCCTATTGTTTGGTAAATGGAACTCGCAGCAGGAGGGGAGCGAGCTGGTGCCAGTGAGGCGACCGAGTAACGTTTGCGGAGAACGGATTAGAAGCAGCGGAGAAGGGATTACGATTTCAGCGCACAGAGGATTAACTGAAGCTTGCCCATATAAACAGAAGAGACTTGGAGTCAAGGACCACTTGCCATCAGAAGTCCTGCCCGATGGGATGAACGAGTACGGCGTTGCGGAGGAATATCGGCTGAGAAAAAGGGACTATGCGGATAAGAGTTATCTGGTCCATTGAGTTAACGGTAGTCATTAGTATTGGAATGAAGTGAACAACCAGTTAATAAAGTTGTGATCTTTTGTAAAACCTGTTTCCGACCATTGGCGTCTTGAGTCCCTACACACTTCCCCGACACCCTCTAGCTATAGCCCTTCTAATGCCCTCTAGCTATAGCCCTTCTAATGCCCTCTAGCTATAGCCCTTCTACTGCCCTCCAGCTATAACCTTTCTAATGCCCTCTAGCTATAGCCCTTCTAATGCCCTCTAGCTATAGCCCTTCTAATGCCCTCTAGCTGTAGCCCTTCTAATGCCCTCTAGCTATAGCCCTTCCAATGCCCTCTAGCTATAGCCCTTCTAATGCCCTCTAGCGAAAGCCCTTCTAATGCCCTCTAGCTATAGCCCTTCTAATGCCCTCTAGCTATAGCCCTTCTAATGCCCTCCAGCTATAGCCCTTCTAATGCCCTCTAGCTATAGCCCTTCCAATGCCCTCTGGCTCTAGCCATTCCAATGCCCTCTGGCTATAGCCCGTCCAATGCCCTCTGGCTATAGCCCTTCCAATGCCCTCTGGCTATAGCCCTTCCAATTCCCTCTGGCTATAGCCCTTCCAATGCCCTCTGGCTATAGCCCTTCCAATGCCCTCTGGATATAGCCCTTCCAATGCCCTCTGTCTATAGCCCTTCCAATGCCCTCTGGCTATAGCCCTTCCAACACAACCAAACCAAAGCCCTTACAATGCCCTCTGGCTATAGCCCTTCCAATGCCCTCTGGCTATAGCCCTTCCAATGCCCTCTAGCTCTAGCCCTTCCAATGCCCTCTGGCTATAGCCCTTCCAATTCCCTCTGGCTATAGCCATTCCAATGCCCTCTGGCTATAGCCCTTCCAATGCCCTCTGGCTATAGCCCTTCCCATGCCCTCTGGCTATCGCCCTTCGAACACAACCAAACCAAAGCCTTTCCAATGCCCTCTGGCTATAGCCCTTCCAATGCCCTCTGGCCATAGCCCTTCCAATGCCCTCTGGCTATAGCCCTTCCAATGCCCTCTGGCTATAGCCCTTCCAATGCCCTCTGGCTATAGCTCTTCCAATGCCCTCTGGCTATAGCCCTTCCAATGCCCTCTGGCTATAGCCCTTCCAATGCCCTCTGGCTATAGCCCTTCCAATGCCCTCTGGCTATAGCCCTGCCAATGCTCTCTGGCTATAGCTATTCCAATGCCCCCTGGCTATAGCCCTTCCAATGCCCTCTGGCTATAGCCCTTCCAATGCCCTCTGGCTATAGCCCTTCCAACACAACAAAATCAAATCCCTTCCAATGCCCTCTGGCTATAGCCCTTCAAAGGTCTCGCGAGATCTCGGAGACGGTGGGAGGGATTTTCGAAGCTCCACACGGTCTCCACGTTTTTCGAAGTTAAGTCTGTTCACAATTGTATTTTGTCGAAACTGTATTTATCTTTCGGTGTGTGAAGTTATTGTGTGCAACTTTGGTTGTTTCTCGGTGTTTATCTTTCATAAATTGATCGTCTGTTTGCCGTGTCGCGAGCAAGGCCTTTGCCGCGTCGCGAACGATATGAAATCGAAGTTAAGTGATTGTTCCCATTTGTATTTTCGTTAAAACTGTATTTATTTATGGTGTTGTACATATATTGTGTCCCGACGAAGATTTTTCGGTGCAAATCTTTCATACTTGTATTGAAAATCGTGTTAATTCGTGTCGTGTCTTGAGGCCTTGTACAGTGTGCACTGTACAACCTTGAGGCTTTGTTTTTCTCTCAGCGGTCCGTCGTTTGTGATCCAATAACTTTCGTTCTCTGTATTCCCAGCCTTTTCACCCATAGCCTACTTCCTTGTGTAAATCTCAACTCAAAAAAAAAAAAAGAAAAAAAAAAAGACATTTCCTTCTCTGTTCTCATTCGTTTATTCATTCTTATTCGTTCGTTCGTTCTTCGACCACGTGTTTCTCCCCCATTTCCCCAGATAGTTTTCACTCATTAACCTTCAATGTTTACACTTTCCCCTCAAGTTATGTATTCCGTCATATTTTATAACACCTTTTTCTTCTTCTTCTTTAAAAGGCTGCTTTCGACTTGCTCACCAAATCAATTCATCCCAAAAAAATATCCATCTCCTATAGTGCCTTTTTTCTACATTCCCTAAACTCTCCTGCACTCCATCCTCCATCCAGCATCCTTAAACGTATTTTTAACTCGAAGGTCACAAGAAACTCATTTTGCAATAAATGTTCGTTTCCCATAAATCGTACACTTTCAAAAATCCAATCTCACCCCTCCCCTCCAAATCTTCCCCATAACCCCTCCCCTCCAAATCTTCCCCATCACCCCTCCCCTCCAAATCTTCCCCATCACCCATCCCTTTCAAATCTCCCCCCTTGCCCCCTCCCTCCTAAACTACCCCCTCACCCCTCCCCGCCAAGACGCCCCCTCGCCCCTCCCCTCCTAGACTCCTGCCTCACCCCTCCCCTCCAAATCTCCCCCATATCCCATCCCTTTCAAATCCCTCCCCTTGTCCCTTCCCTCCCAAACTCCCCCCTCACCCCTCCCCTTCAAATCTCCCCTCCCTCATTGCTTCTCAATTTCCCCCCTCTCACTCCCCCTCCTCAAAGCGTCCTCCCCGCTTCTTCCCCCTTCAAACTCTCACCTCCATCTCCCCCAACCTTCTGCCTCGCTCTTCCCCCTCCTCAAATAACACCTCATTGTGGCTCACCCAATCACCATCAAACCTTTTGTCCGCCCCATCCTTCCCTTTCTCCGAGCTATTCTGAAATCTCTGACACACCTTCAACAGCTCTCCCTACCTCTTCCACCTCTTCCACATCTTACCCTACCCCTCCTCCCCCCTGTTCTGTATCTGATGCTCCCCCTTCCTCTTCATTAACGGTATGGACCTCAAACATCCGGGGCCTTCGTTCAAACTTAACTGATCTCTCCATACAGGTTGCTTCTGTCAAACCAGACGTGATCTGCTTAACAGAAACTTTCCTCCTTTATGATGTCTCTGATTCCATAGTATCTCTCCCGGGCTACTCCCTCCTCCGGTATGATAGACCTGAGCCTCGTCCTGGAGGCGGGGTTGCTATCTTTATCAAAAACTCTCTTCCTCACTCGCCCTGCACTGCACTCTCTCCACCTCACCCCCAGGAATACCTCTGGCTACGGCTTCCCCTTCGCTCCCACCTCTTGTTCATATGTGTGTTGTACTGTCCACCAAACAGTGATGACTCCATCTACATCTCGCTGTCTGATGATATGGACCAACTTCTATCTACTCATCCCAACTCTCTCTTCCTCATATGTGGTGACTTCAACTGTCATCATGCCAGTTGGCTGGCTGTGGGTACCTCTCTCACCAGCCATGGCTCCTCAGCAAAGGACTTCTGCGACTCACTGGGACTGACACAATCTGTCAATTTCCCGACCCGGATCTCAGTCAACGGAACATCTTCTCTTCTGGACTTGGTTATGACTAACTTCCCTGAAAATGTCTGCTGCTCTTCTTCTGCTCCGATCGGATCATCTGATCATGTCCTTGTTAAAGTGGACATCTCTCTGACCATCCTCAGGGAGCCTGCTCAGCGTCGACGAGTCTGGCATTTCACTCAGGCCAACTGGCACGGTCTTCAAGCAGCCATCAATCATCTGGACTGGTCTCCCATCTCTACCACCTCTGACATCAACTCATCCTGGGAATTCTTCCAAAGTAAATTGCTCTCTCTCATGCACAGATTTATCCCATCTCGTCTTCAGTTGTCATACCCTTCCTCCCGTCCATGGTACACGGAATCTTGTGGTGAGGCTGTTGCCCAGAAACAACTTGCCTTCGTCTCCTGGAAAGCAAATCCAACGGAAGGAAATCTCATTTCCTTTCACAAAGCCCGAAACAAGTGTGTGTCCACCCTCAGGAGAGCCAGGAAACAATATCTCTCCGTTCTCAAGACCGAACTCTCTTATCTGTCTCCCTCTTCCAAATCCTGGTGGCGTCTGGTCAAATCCGTTTCTGGTGTTCCCCTCCATCCCCTCCCTTACCTCAAACGGCTACACAGCTGACTCCGCACGTGAAAAAGCTGAATGCCTCAACTCTGTGTTTGCCTCTAAATCTTGTGTCCCAAACCCATCCCTCTCTGTACCCACCATACCCAGTCGTACCCTGCTGCTCCTGGACTCCGTGTCCTTTCCTCCTGACAAGGTGGAAAAGTTTCTGTCAACCCTCGACTCTGATTCTGCAACTGGACCCGACGGCATCAGCCCACGGGTCCTAAAATCCTGCTCTGCTGCTCTATCTCACCCTCTCTCTGTTCTCTTCACCCTCTCTTTTGCTCAAGGTCAACTGCCATCTGCTTGGAAATCAGCCAACATCACCGCTTTGCACAAAAAAGGTGCAAAAACAGATCCTAGCAACTACAGACCAATCAGCCTTCTCCCATTTATCAGCAAAGTCATGGAATCCATCATTGCTTCGGATATGAAATCTTTCCTCTTCTCCAATGGCTTGATCTCTGATCATCAATTTGGTTTCAGACCAGGTCACTCTACTCTGGACATGCTGCTTCTGCTGTCTCAACAATGGATGGAGGTCCTCAATGCCAAACAGGAAATTAGAGCTGTCTCCCTCGACATATCACGTGCCTTCGACACGGTCTGGCACCCCGCTCTGCTCACCAAACTCTCCTCCTTTGGTATCCATGGAAATCTCCACGCATGGCTGGCGGACTTCCTCTCTAGTCGTCGTCAACGTGTGGCCCTGAATGGGTTTCTCTCATCTCCTCTTCCTGTTCAGGCTGGAGTTCCCCAAGGCAGTGTTCTGGGCCACGTGCTTTTTCTGGTCTTCATCAATGATCTCTCTGACTCTCTCGAAAATCCTCTCTATCTCTTTGCTGATGACTCCACTCTCTGCCGCTCCATTCCTCTTCCCTCAGATCGGCAGTCTGCTGCCTCCTCACTCTCTGAAGACCTGGACAAAATCACAGACTGGTCAAACAAGTGGAACATGTCTTTCAATCCTGACAAATCTCACACTCTTACTATGTCTCTCCGAAAAGATCGACTGGACAACCCTCCCATCTACTTTCTCAACAATCCTCTCCAAGAAGTTCTGTCGCTCAAGATTTTGGGTCTCACTATCTGCCATGATCTTTCTTGGGAAAACCACATTTCCAAGCTGGCCTCCAAAGCCAGTCGCCGACTGGGCATTCTCCGTCGTGCGAAGTCCTTCCTCGGCACACCTGAGCTCCTCACCACATACAAGGCTTTCATCCGCAGCTCAATGGAATACTGTTCTCCCCTATGGGCCTGTGCTCCTGCCTCACACCTAGCTCGGCTTCACGCTGTTGAAACCAAAGCTTTCAGAATTATTGGAATCTCCCGCAATGAAGCTATCTCTGAGGGCCTTTCACTCACTCACCGCAGGCAGGTAGGTGGTCTTTCTGTCTTCTACCGACTCCTCTCCGGCCTTGCACCCCCAGCTCTCTCTGTGCTCTGTCCCCCAAATATTCCTACAGGTCGCACAAGATCTGCCAGCAACCCTCTGATGGTTAAACTGCCGAAATCTCGGCTCTCTGCTCACCTTCACTCTTTCATGCCTCTTTTCTCCCGCCTCTGGAACAAACTCCCTCACTCCCTTCAATCCCACTCCTCCCTCCAGGTCTTTAAAACAGCTGTTCACCACCATCTCTTATCTTCCCCCATCCAAAACCTTGATCTTTTCTACCCCCGCTAATTCACCCCAGATCCACCTTGTTTGAAATTCCAACTTCTTTCCTGGAAGTCCTGGCCGTGTCCATATGTTTTATACCTCACCCACCGCCCCCTTCCCATGCCCCCCCCCCCCCCAAAGCCCTCGCCCTCTGTCAGATCTCTCGATGTCTCCATGTCTCTCGGTCCCTGCTCTCAAATGTTGTGTTTGTGTCCTTCCCCCTCTCTCCCCATCTTGTCTACCGCTCCCGATGTTATATGTTTTATGTGTCGGTTTGTCTTTCTGTGTGATTAATGTTCGCTCTTTCACGAGCCTCGATCTTGTATACAAAAAAAAAAAAAAAAAAAAAGCCCTCTGGCTATAGCCCTTCCAATGCCCGCTGGCTATAGCCCTTCCAATGCCCTCTGGCTATAGCCCTTCCAATGCCCTCTGGCTATAGCCCTTCCAATGCCCTCTGGCTATAGCCCTTCCAATGCCCTCTGGCTATAGCCCTTCCAATGCCCTCTGGCTATAGCCCTTCCAATGCCCTCTGGCTATAGCCCTTCCAATGCCCTCTGGCTATAGCCCTTCCAATGCCCTCTGGCTATAGCCCTTGAAATGCCCTCTGGCTATAGCTATTACAATGCCCCCTGGCTATAGCCCTTCCAATGCCCTCTGGCTATAGCCCTTCCAATGCCCTCTGGCTATAGCCCTTCCAATGCACTCTGGCTATAGCCCTTCCAATGCCCTCTGGCGATAGCCCTTCCAATGCCCTCTGGGTATTGCCCTTCCAACACAACCAAACCAAAGCTCTTCCAATGCCCTCTGGCTATAGCCCTTCCAATGCCCTCTGGCTGTAGCCCTTCCAATGCCCTCTGGCTGTAGCCCTTCCAATGCCCTCTGGCTGTAGCCCTTCCAATGCCCTCTGGCTATAGCCCTTCCAATGCCCTCTGGCTATAGCCCTTCCAATGCCCTCTAGCTATAGCCCTTCCAATGCCCTCTGGCTATAGCCCTTCCAATGCCCTCTGGCTATAGCCCTTCCAATGCCCTTTGGCTATAGCCCTTCCAATGCCCTTTGGCTATAGCCCTTCCAATGCCCTCTGGCTATAGCCCTTACAATGTCCTCTGGCTATAGCCCTTACAATGTCCTCTGGCTATAGCCCTGCCAATGCCCTCTGGCTATAGCCCTTCCAATGCCCTCTGGCTATAGCCCTTCCAATGCCCTCTGGCTATAGCCCTTCCAATGCCCTCTGGCTATAGCCCTTCCAATGCCCTCTGGCTATAGTCCTTCCAATGCCCTCTGGCTATAGCCCTTCCAATGCCCTCTGGCTATAGCCCTTCCAATGCCCTCTGGCTATAGCCAAAGGGCATTGGAAGGGCTATAGCCAGGGGGCATTGGAATAGCTATAGCCAGAGGGCATTTCAAGGGCTATAGCCAGAGGGCATTAGAAGGGCTATAGCTAGAGGGCCTAAAGTGGGAGGTGGTGATGGCGCTAAAGTGGGAGGTGGTGATGGTGCTAAAGTGGGAGGTGGTGATGGCGCTAAAGTGGGAGGTGGTGACGGCGCTAAAGTGGGAGGTGGTGATGGCGCTAAAGTGGGAGGTGGTGATGGCGCTAAAGTGGGAGGTGGTGATGGCGCTAAAGTGGAAGTGCTGGTGGTGCTGAAGTGTGAAGTGGTGATGGCGATCAATGGGGAAGTGGTGATGGCAGTCAAGTGGGAATGGGAACAGCAAGGAGGAAGCATATGGAGGCACAGTGTGCACCCCTCCCTCCCCCCCCCTCCCCCTTCAGCCCCAAATTTACTTGAGGCTGTTGATAACCCATCCTCGTTTTCCACAAAAATACATACACAGCAAATGCCTCTTTGAGTACAGTTGTTTTCTGCATTGTCTAATATTTGTATCTGAAAGATTGGGCTTAATGTGAAGGAGAAGGGGAAGCATGCAGCACATGGGTGGAGGGGGGACAGCAAAAGTTGAAATCCCACCCATGTTTTCCTCAATATGCCCGATGGCCGTTCCTTTGGTCTGGATGAGTTGGACAGTTTTGTTGAGCTATTTGCTTTTGAACCATCAAAACAAAAGCAAATTTTGTGCTAAACACCAGAATGTTCCATTCAGTAAGTTATTGTTTGATAGTGCATTTGAAATTTGAATGAAAAATGTGAGAGATTCATGCCATTGTATGCCCTTTTCCCTGGAATCTCATGTGATTGCAATTATGTTAATGATACAAGAATAATAGCCTGTGATTTATAGGGAGGAATCCATTCAGGGTGTGGGTATTTAAAACTGTAATTAACTGTACAAGCAATGGTCGAATTCTCACTGAGCAATTCCATGCTCTGCAGCATCTACATCTATATAATAATAGCGTAAGGACTCGACTTTGTTATCCCTTTTATGCCGCACCCAGTGACCCGATGCCTACGGCACCAATGGATTTACGATCTACGAACCACGCTCTTTGTTTATCACGTACAGCCATACTCGAAAAATCTGAATTAGCCGATGTTGGGGCGCAAAAGCATCCGAATAACTGCCGATACGACGCCATCTTATGACGCCATCGTATTGGCGTCTGCTGGGCGAAGGCGAAGCAAGCCGTCCGCTGATTGGACAGGCGAAAGCGAAAGCAAGCCGTCCACTGAGTGGACAATCCAGAGCATGCATTTGTGCCGGTGTCGGCGATCGTTGTTCATATACGCACTCTTCATGCTCATCTTTCTTCCTAACTCTTACTCGGACAAGCAAATCCCCTATGCCATCCATAATGGTAAACTTTATCCATACACCACATCCTCCCTTCCGTGGATGTTCCACGGGTTTCGGCTAGTTCTTACTAAAAGGAGGTGTGTGTGTGTGTGTGTGTGTGTGTGTGTGTGTGTGTGTGTGTGTGTGTGTGTGAGTGTGTGTGTGTGTGTGTGTGTGTGTGTGTGTGTGTGTGTGTGTGTGTAAGGGATCACGGTTCCTCTTCGGCAAGGGATCACGGTTCACGGACCGTCACGGTCACGGTTCTTCGGCAAAAGCTGTTCAACTTTTTCATCGTTTTGTTCCAGGATCGTCACCGAACCTCGAACAGCTTCCAACTGCAGTTCGTTTGTCGTAATATTCCCAGGAAAGGTTTTTAAGATCCCTGTGAGGTTCTTTTTATCATTCTTCTTGCTCCATTTATCACCGGTATAATTTTGATGCTCTTCAGCCGCCAGGATCTTCGCACTTCATTTTGAGGTCCTGGTGTTTGGTAATTTTCTTGATTTCTGCGTTGTTTTGGCCAAAATTTATATATCCGGTATATCCGGACGCAATGCTTTGTTTTATACAGACTTGGCATTTAATATGGAATTTTTTTTTTTTCTTGACTTGGGTTTACTTTCTTAACTCAGTATATCAATCTGGTGAGTTTCTTTTACACTTTGGTGATTTATTTGTTAAAAGAACCATGTCACTGATTGTCTGTCACAGCAAAAAGTCAACAACAGGATTATATCACAGGTGGCGTGGCAAAATGTACGGACAGGTGCATTTGACGATTGGCTTCACAGTCGCGTATACAAGGGTTGTTGCATTTTGTATTAGTGGAAAACAACTGCTGCATGTCTCCAAAAGTTATTGCCGCTTCGTCTGGAGATGGTCCGTCAACTCGACAATGCTGTTTGTCATGGAGTGGTGGCTTTACGAAATTACGGCATGAAACAGCGTGCTATTGCTCGGCGGTATGGCATCACTCAAGGTCAGGTGTCAAAGATCCTGAAACGAAATGCTCAGAGGGGTGTCCCTACTCAAATACCGAGGCCAGGACGTCCCCGCAGAACCACAAGGAGGGATGATCGCCAGCTGCACCGGTTAGTCTGCAATGGCCATACCAAGTCAGCTAATCGGCTTCGGGCTGAGTGGCAGCAACTGACAAATGTGCCTGTATCCAGAAGGCTAGTCAACCAACGACTGGTTCAAGCAGGCTATCGTGCCAGGCATCCCCTGAGAAAGCCACGCCTGACCAGACAACACCACCAGCGCCGATTGCAGTGGGCCAGAGAGCACCGTCAATGGCAGCCAGGACACTGGAATCACGTGATCTACAGTGATGAGTCTAGATTTCTGGTCTATCGTCAAGATGGCCGCGTCCGAGTGTGCAGGCAAGTGCATGAAGCCTACAACAAAGATTGTATAGTGCCAAGAGTCCAAGCTGGAGGTGGTGGGATGACCTTTTGGGCTGCTTTTCATGCAGGGGGCAAAACTGACCTGGTTGTTCTGAATGGAAACCTGAACCAGTTCAAGTACAGGGCCATTCTGGAAGAAACATTGCTTCCATTTGCTCGAGCAGCCTTTCGAGGAAACTTTGTCTTCCAAGATGACATTGGAAGGGCTATAGCCAGAGGGCATTGGAAGGGCTCTAGCCAGAGGGCATTGGAAGGGCTATAGCCAGAGGGCATTGGAAGGGCTACAGCCAGAGGGCATTGGAAGGGCTATAGCCAGAGGGCATTGGAAGGGCTTTGGTTTGGTTGTGTTGGAAGGGCGATAGCCAGAGGGCATTGGAAGGGCTATAGCCAGAGGGCATTGGAAGGGCTATAGCCAGAGGGCATTGGAAGGGCTATAGCCAGAGGGCGTTGGAAGGGCTATAGCCAGAGGGCATTGGAAGGGCTATAGCCAGAGGGCATTGGAAGAGCTTTGGTTTGGTTGTGTTGGGAGGGCGATAGCCAGAGTGCATTGGAAGGGCTATAGCCAGAGGGCATTGGAAGGGCTATAGCCAGAGGGCATTTTTTTGTTTGTTTTTTTGTTTTTTTGTATACAAGATCGAGGCTCGTGAAAGAGCGAACATTAATCACACAGAAAGACAAACCGACACATAAAACATATAACATCGGGAGCGGTAGACAAGATGGGGAGAGAGGGGGAAGGACACAAACACAACATTTGAGAGCAGGGACCGAGAGACATGGAGACATCGAGAGATCTGAGAGAGGGCGAGGGCTTTGGGGGGGGGGGCATGTGAAGGGGGCGGTGGGAGAGGTATAAAACATATGGACACTGCCAGGACTTCCAGGAAAGAAGTTGGAATTTCAAACAAGGTGGATCTGGGGTGAATTAGCGGGGGTAGAAAAGATCAAGGTTTTGGATGGGGGAAGATAAGAGATGGTGGTGAACAGCTGTTTTAAAGACCTGGAGGGAGGAGTGGGATTGAAGGGAGTGAGGGAGTTTGTTCCAGAGGCGGGAGAAAAGAGGAATTAAGAGTGAAGGTGAGCAGAGAGCCGAGATTTCGGCAGTTTAACCATCAGAGGGTTGCTGGCAGATCTTGTGCGACCTGTAGGAATATTTGGGGGACAGAGCACAGAGAGAGCTGGGGGTGCAAGGCCGGAGAGGAGTCGGTAGAAGACAGAAAGACCACCTACCTGCCTGCGGTGAGTGAGTGAAAGGCCCTCAGAGATAGCTTCATCGCGGGAGATTCCAATAATTCTGAAAGCTTTGGTTTCAACAGCGTGAAGCCGAGCTAGGTGTGAGGCAGGAGCACCGGCCCATAGGGGAGAACAGTATTCCATTGAGCTGCGGATGAAAGCCTTGTATGTGGTGAGGAGCTCATGTGTGCCGAGGAAGGACTTCGCACGACGGAGGATGCCCAGTCGGCGACTGGCTTTGGAGGCCAGCTTGGAAATGTGGTTTTCCCAAGAAAGATCATGGCAGATAGTGAGACCCAAAATCTTGAGCGACAGAACTTCTTGGAGAGGATTGTTGAGAAAGTAGATGGGAGGGTTGTCCAGTCGATCTTTTCGGAGAGACATAGTAAGAGTGTGAGATTTGTCAGGATTGAAAGACATGTTCCACTTGTTTGACCAGTCTGTGATTTTGTCCAGGTCTTCAGAGAGTGAGGAGGCAGCAGACTGCCGATCTGAGGGAAGAGGAATGGAGGGGCAGAGAGTGGAGTCATCAGCAAAGAGATAGAGAGGATTTTCGAGAGAGTCAGAGAGATCATTGATGAAGACCAGAAAAAGCACGGGGCCCAGAACACTGCCTTGGGGAACTCCAGCCTGAACAGGAAGAGGAGATGAGAGAAACCCATTCAGGGCCACACGTTGACGACGACTAGAGAGGAAGTCCGCCAGCCATGCGTGGAGATTTCCATGGATACCAAAGGAGGAGAGTTTGGTGAGCAGAGCGGGGTGCCAGACCGTGTCGAAGGCACGTGATATGTCGAGGGAGACAGCTCTAATTTCCTGTTTGGCATTGAGGACCTCCATCCATTGTTGAGACAGAAGAAGCAGCATGTCCAGAGTAGAGTGACCTGGTCTGAAACCAAATTGATGATCAGAGATCAAGCCATTGGAGAAGAGGAAAGATTTCATATCCGAAGCAATGATGGATGCCATGACTTTGCTGATAATTGGGAGAAGGCTGATTGGTCTGTAGTTGCTAGGATCTGTTTTTGCCCCTTTTTTGTGCAAAGCGGTGATGTTGGCTGATTTCCAAGCAGATGGCAGTTGACCTTGAGCAAAAGAGAGGGTGAAGAGAACAGAGAGAGGGTGAGATAGAGCAGCAGAGCAGGATTTTAGGACCCGTGGGCTGATGCCATCAGGTCCAGTTGCAGAATCAGAGTCGAGGGTTGACAGAAACTTTTCCACCTTGTCAGGAGGAAAGGACACGGAGTCCAGGAGCAGCAGGGTACGACTGGGTATGGTGGGTACAGAGAGGGATGGGTTTGGGACACAAGATTTAGAGGCAAACACAGAGTTGAGGCATTCAGCTTTTTCACGTGCGGAGTCAGCTGTGTAGCCGTTTGAGGTAAGGGAGGGGATGGAGGGGGAACAAACACCAGAAACGGATTTGACCAGACGCCACCAGGATTTGGAAGAGGGAGACAGATAAAAGAGTTCGGTCTTGAGAACGGAGAGATATTGTTTCCTGGCTCTCCTGAGGGTGGACACACACTTGTTTCGGGCTTTGTGAAAGGAAATGAGATTTCCTTCCGTTGGATTTGCTTTCCAGGAGAAGAAGGCAAGTTGTTTCTGGGCAACAGCCTCACCACAACATTCCGTGTACCATGGACGGGAGGAAGGGTATGACAACTGAAGACGAGATGGGATAAATCTGTGCATGAGAGAGAGCAATTTACTTTGGAAGAATTCCCAGGATGAGTTGATGTCAGAGGTGGTAGAGATGGGAGACCAGTCCAGATGATTGATGGCTGCTTGAAGACCGTGCCAGTTGGCCTGAGTGAAATGCCAGACTCGTCGACCTGAGCAGGCTCCCTGAGGATGGTCAGAGAGATGTCCACTTTAACAAGGACATGATCAGATGATCCGATCGGAGCAGAAGAAGAGCAGCAGACATTTTCAGGGAAGTTAGTCATAACCAAGTCCAGAAGAGAAGATGTTCCGTTGACTGAGATCCGGGTCGGGAAATTGACAGATTGTGTCAGTCCCAGTGAGTCGCAGAAGTCCTTTGCTGCGGAGCCATGGCTGGTGAGAGAGGTACCCACACCCAGCCAACTGGCATGATGACAGTTGAAATCACCACATATGAGGAAGAGAGAGTTGGGATGAGTAGATAGAAGTTGGTCCATATCATCAGACAGCGAGATGTAGATGGAGTCATCACTGTTTGGTGGACGGTACAACACACATATGAACAAGAGGTGGGAGCGAAGGGGAAGCCGTAGCCAGAGGTATTCCTGGGGGTGAGGTGGAGAGAGTGCAGTGCAGGGCGAGTGAGGAAGAGAGTTTTTGATAAATATAGCAACCCCGCCTCCAGGACGAGGCTCAGGTCTATCATACCGGAAGAGGGAGTAGCCCGGGAGAGATACTATGGAATCAGAGACATCATAAAGGAGGAAAGTTTCTGTTAAGCAGATCACGTCTGCTTTGACAGAAGCAACCTGTATGGAGAGATCAGTTAAGTTTGAACGAAGGCCCCGGATGTTTGAGGTCCATACCGTTAATGAAGAGGAAGGGGGAGCATCAGATACAGAACAGGGGGGAGGAGGGGTAGGGTAAGATGTGGAAGAGGTGGAAGAGGTAGGGAGAGCTGTTGAAGGTGCGTCAGAGATTTCAGAATAGCTCGGAGAAAGGGAAGGATGGGGCGGACAAAAGGTTTGATGGTGATTGGGTGAGCCACAATGAGGTGTTATTTGAGGAGGGGGAAGAGCGAGGCAGAAGGTTGGGGGAGATGGAGGTGAGAGTTTGAAGGGGGAAGAAGCGGGGAGGACGCTTTGAGGAGGGGGAGTGAGAGGGGGGAAATTGAGAAGCAATGAGGGAGGGGAGATTTGAAGGGGAGGGGTGAGGGGGGAGTTTGGGAGGGAAGGGACAAGGGGAGGGATTTGAAAGGGATGGGATATGGGGGAGATTTGGAGGGGAGGGGTGAGGCAGGAGTCTAGGAGGGGAGGGGCGAGGGGGCGTCTTGGCGGGGAGGGGTGAGGGGGTAGTTTAGGAGGGAGGGGGCAAGGGGGGAGATTTGAAAGGGATGGGTGATGGGGAAGATTTGGAGGGGAGGGGTGATGGGGAAGATTTGGAGGGGAGGGGTTATGGGGAAGATTTGGAGGGGAGGGGTGAGATTGGATTTTTGAAAGTGTACGATTTATGGGAAACGAACATTTATTGCAAAATGAGTTTCTTGTGACCTTCGAGTTAAAAATACGTTTAAGGACGCTGGATGGAGGATGGAGTGCAGGAGAGTTTAGGGAATGTAGAAAAAAGGCACAATAGGAGATGGATATTTTTTTTGGGATGAATTGATTTGGTGAGCAAGTCGAAAGCAGCCTTTTAAAGAAGAAGAAGAAAAAGGTGTTATAAAATATGACGGAATACATAACTTGAGGGGAAAGTGTAAACATTGAAGGTTAATGAGTGAAAACTATCTGGGGAAATGGGGGAGAAACACGTGGTCGAAGAACGAACAAACGAATAAGAATGAATAAACGAATGAGAACAGAGAAGGAAATGTCTTTTCTTTTTTTTTCTTCTTTTTTTTTGAGTTGAGATTTACACAAGGAAGTAGGCTATGGGTGAAAAGGCTGGGAATACAGAGAACGAAAGTTATTGGATCACAAACGACGGACCGCTGAAAGAAAAACAAAGCCTCAAGGTTGTACAGTGCACACTGTACAAGGCCTCAAGACACGACACGAATTAACACGATTTTCAATACAGGTATGAAAGATTTGCACCGAAAAATCTTCCTCGGGACACAATATACGTACAACACCATAAATAAATACAGTTTTAACGAAAATACAAATGGGAACAATCACTTAACTTCGATTTCAAATCGTTCGCGACGTGGCAAAGGCCTTGCTCGCGACACGGCAAACAGACGATCAATTTATGAAAGATAAACACCGAGAAACAACCAAAGTTGCACACAATAACTTCACACACCGAAAGATAAATACAGTTTCGACAAAATACAATTGTGAACAGACTTAACTTCGAAAAACGTGGAGACCGTGTGGAGCTTAGAAAATCCCTCCCACCGTCTCCGAGATCTCGCGAGACCTTTGAAGGGCTATAGCCAGAGGGCATTGGAAGGGATTTGATTTTGTTGTGTTGGAAGGGCTATAGCCAGAGGGCATTGGAAGGGCTATAGCCAGAGGGCATTGGAAGGGCTATAGCCAGGGGGCATTGGAATAGCTATAGCCAGAGGGCATTGGAAGGGCTATAGCCAGAGGGCATTGGAAGGGCTATAGCCAGAGGGCATTGGCAGGGCTATAGCCAGAGGGCATTGGAAGGGCTATAGCCAGAGGGCATTGGAAGGGCTATAGCCAGAGGGCATTGGAAGGGCTATAGCCAGAGGGCATTGGAAGGGCTATAGCCAGAGGGCATTGGAAGGGCTATAGCCAGAGGGCATTGGAAGGGCTATAGCCAGAGGGCATTGGAAGGGCTATAGCCAGAGGGCATTGGAAGGGCTATAGCCAGAGGGCATTGGAAAGGCTTTGGTTTGGTTGTGTTCGAAGGGCGATAGCCAGAGGGCATGGGAAGGGCTATAGCCAGAGGGAATTGGAAGGGCTATAGCCAGAGGGCATTGGACGGGCTATAGCCAGAGGGCATTGGAAGGGCTAGAGCCAGAGGGCAATGGAAGGGCTATAGCCAGAGGGCATTGGAAGGGCTATAGCCAGAGGGCATTGGAAGGGCTTTGGTTTGGTTGTGTTGGAAGGGCTATAGCCAGAGGGCATTGGAAGGGCTATATCCAGAGGGCATTGGAAGGGCTATAGCCAGAGGGCATTGGAAGGGCTATAGCCAGAGGGCATTGGAAGGGCTATAGCCAGAGGGCATTGGAAGGGCTATAGCCAGAGGGCATTGGACGGGCTATAGCCAGAGGGCATTGGAATGGCTAGAGCCAGAGGGCATTGGAAGGGCTATAGCCAGAGGGCATTAGAAGGGCTACAGCTAGAGGGCATTAGAAGGGCTATAGCTAGAGGGCATTAGAAGGGCTATAGCTAGAGGGCATTAGAAAGGTTATATCTGGAGGGCAGTAGAAGGGCTATAGCTAGAGGGCATTAGAAGGGCTATAGCTAGAGGGCATTGGAAGGGCTATAGCTAGAGGGCATTAGAAGGGCTACAGCTAGAGGGCATTAGAAGGGCTATAGCTAGAGGGCATTAGAAGGGCTATAGCTAGAGGGCATTAGAAAGGTTATATCTGGAGGGCAGTAGAAGGGCTATAGCTAGAGGGCATTAGAAGGGCTATAGCTAGAGGGCATTAGAAGGGCTATAGCTAGAGGGCATTAGAAGGGCTATAGCTAGAGGGTGTCGGGGAAGTGTGTAGGGACTCAAGACGCCAATGGTCGGAAACAGGTTTTACAAAAGATCACAACTTTATTAACTGGTTGTTCACTTCATTCCAATACTAATGACTACCGTTAACTCAATGGACCAGATAACTCTTATCCGCATAGTCCCTTTTTCTCAGCCGATATTCCTCCGCAACGCCGTACTCGTTCATCCCATCGGGCAGGACTTCTGATGGCAAGTGGTCCTTGACTCCAAGTCTCTTCTGTTTATATGGGCAAGCTTCAGTTAATCCTCTGTGCGCTGAAATCGTAATCCCTTCTCCGCTGCTTCTAATCCGTTCTCCGCAAACGTTACTCGGTCGCCTCACTGGCACCAGCTCGCTCCCCTCCTGCTGCGAGTTCCATTTACCAAACAATAGGGGGTGCTCCAGCCTGGGGCTGTGACCAGGTGGACAAGAGATTACCATGTTCGTGCACATTCCTGACACTCCTTTACGAAATCGTCTATCTGCTTCGTTACTAGTCCCAATCAATGAGTTACATTTCCACAATTCCCTCATCTTTTTGTTTTTGTTTATATTAACCATTAATCTAAACATCAATATAAGTAAACAATCAATCACTGCAAGTAAACATCATTACAAGTATAAGTAAATAATCAATATCTACAAGTAAATATCAATACAAGTATAAGTAAATAATCATAACTTTGGTAATCAAATTCCCTTAGGCATACACCGTCATCCTGCAAGAATCACAAAACATTTCGTTGGTCATTGACTCCTTCCATATTGTTCAATCTATTGCATTTGCATCACAAATATCTTTTCAAAACAACACTTCACCATCACCAAGATACAACAATTTCACTTCATTTTCAAGTTTTGTAAAGCATCTGCACCATCTGGCAAAAACGTTTGCCTCCACACAAATGTTGACTTTGTTTGAAAGGAAGGGCTGATCACTTGTGTTTGAATCCAGGTATGAAACATTTTCTCCTAATGTCTTCATAGCTCCTGCACTACTTCGTGTAGGATTTCGCTGTTGTGGTAACATTGCGGAGTCATAGACTGACCCTGCTCTCCATGTAGCATTCTTGCCACTTTTTGCTGTAAACCATAGTAATTCCTGAACAAGGCCTTCACCCAGTTGTAGTCGACTTGCCTCCTCCCTCATTGTGAGTGGGCAGCAAGTATTGGTGTGACGTTGATTGGCCAGCAAGATGTGGAACAGGGATGCCGGATGCATCCACAATGATGTTGGGACCATGGTGTTCAGGTCATCCATGGTCCATACCAGGAGTGGCCCGCAGAATCGTGCACAGCTGTTGTGAAAAGGCACAGCCATTGGTTTGCAGCTCCATGCTGGCTCCCCGGAAGTTGGTGAAGTAATAACATATGTCCCCGCATTTCACAGAGGTTGCAGGTAAAATGTCGTTGTCCTGCAACTTCTGATGTGATGAATGTTCGAAGCCTTCGAACAAGAGTAACTGATCGCCTTTCTTTCATATGTTGCAGTGTGATCCAGGCAAATGGTCACATAAATTTCCTTGGTGAAGGTAAGCATTCATCTCCAAGTTACACGGGAGAATGTCTTCATCATTCTTTGAGAAAGAGGGTGTATGCCACGATTAACTTCATTTTTTAGCCACAATTTTTCTTTCTCGAACTTCTTCTCAATTCCGTTAGCACTCCCTTCAAAATGTGATCTCGTCTTATCCTTATGCTCAGTCACATCTGAATCTGCTTTCCACACACACTGAATCAGATAGGGTACATCTTACCATGAAATCAGCATAATCATGTATATCTTCCGACAGTTTCACATTCAACAATTTGTTGTTTTCCCTTACAACATTCAAAAAGTTATATTCATTTATATGCGTCACACAAATAATATTCAATCAGGTATGTATTTCACTACTAAACTAAGAATAGCATCCACAATTGCTTTCAGGTTAATATAGTTCAAAAATTAACTTGTGCAGGTATTTTAGCACTACTCTAAGAAAATAAATTGTATATGATTACAATCACAAACAGGAATATCTAATTCCCAACAACAATTTTCCCAAACCAACAAATTAAGCATAATGTATTATTACCATAATTCCTCTCCACTTTTTCTTTTTCCTTTTTTTTTTTTTTTTTTTTCCCCAACAGTGTGTCACTCGTGGTGATATGAGTTCACTGATATTGTAATTGACACAACTCATAACATTGTCGTTATGCCATTATCTTAATTCTACTGTATTCATTTGCAACATCACTTGATTTAATCTTTTAATCTCAGTATTTATGTCGCCATAAAAGTCTTCCTCTTGTGGTTCCACATTTCTTTCCTCATTTGTCACTTCATGCGTTATCATCGTGTTGTTGGTTACCTTATTCAAACACACTGTCACTAAGGCTTTCAAGCAAGCCACCACTAAAACAATTGCCAATATAACTACTAAACCAACAAACAAGTCTGCTACTCCTTGTATATATTCATACCTATGACATAATTATATGTCGATGACATTCAACATTATATACCAAACTAACAAGCTTCCTAAAAGGTAAATAAAGAAAATCCCTTAATATGTAACATAAATCAGATTATTTGTCTTACCCTGATCCCCCTATCTCCCGGGGTTGAACTCAATCCCCTGATCATGAGTGTAGTTGTGATACATTTTTCACTCATGTTGTATTAATATCAGCAGGTAATTGTATGTCATGTAGGCAAATAAATGTCACTATCCCAAGTAGGAATATCACATGTTGAAAATGTAATGTTTATCAATGCAAGGGGTGTTAAAATGTAATTCAAATGACTGTAAATCACGACTATCATTTATCTGCCACTGAATGTTCTGCTGGGCTGCTAGGTGCAGCCTCATTTTCTGTGGGATCGTCCACCTTAGCCCCATGTGCTTGCTTGCAATGAGAGGCATGAATCCAACTTTCTATTTTGGGTCCATATTTGTTTCTATTCTTATCAATCTCCTATGGTTTATCAATTCGTTCCAAGATACCGCAACCAAAGGTTTTAACCAAGGCTCTACCAAACTATTTCCAATGTGAACAAAAATGCCAGTGAAACAATGATTCGAGGAATTAACTTCAAGGGGTCAATAAATTTATTCTATAACCAGATCTAATTTTCCCATCCAATAGTTTGCCTTGCCACATGTCATATTATAACACTTTAATAAACCTTCGAAAAATGTTTCCCATCTCAACAAATTTCCTTTTTTACAAATAGCCATGTGTAACTTACGTATTTAACTACAATTTCCTCTCAATTTGTTTGGCCTAACTGGCCGCAAAAGTGGCTGCCAGCATGCAGTCCCGTTTTTTATCTACCAAGGAAGTGCTCGTCCACACAAGACCTCTACCAAAATGTTGTTTGTAAAAACAAATCTGGGATTTCTGATTACATGGATGCACACTCTCTGGACATTTTCAGGCTGCTGTTAACAATCCACTACGATAAATTAATTCCTTTACCCACAATCAAATAATTAGTACAAATTGAGGATATTATCCCTATCACATTCTTTTATAGATTCATTATGTTGGATCTAATTTTTTCCAATAATTTTCCACTGCTGTAAGAAAGAACAATAGCTCTCATAAGTCTTAGTAATATCGTACTTAATTTACCCAGCATCGAATAATTTATTTACTATCCTTTCTCATCTGTTAACCAGTGACTTTGTTTGAACTCCAGAACTGAAAACCCACAATAGTTCAAACCAGCAAAATTTTCTTTACTATTTTCCCATATCATCTATGCCTAAAACACATCCATACATACAGCACAATTTATATGCTGATAAAATTCAAGTTTATATCTATCTATAATTCCAGTAATCTCTGTGTGTATGTGTGTGTGTATGTGTGTGTGTATGTGTGTGTGTATGTGTGTGTGTCTGTGTGTCTGTGACCGCTGTTTCTCGACAACCACGGGTCCGATATACTTGAAACTTGCCAGGTATATTGCTGGGGACCTGAGGATGTGCCTTTTCAAGGTTTCATATTAATCGGAGAAGTAGTTACCGAGCTATGGCGATTTATTTACCAAACTAATCACAGAACAGGTTGCGGGGTAGGCCAGCCAATCACAGAAGACGTTGTTGCGTAGGCGTGGCCGATGTGAGAGCGCGTGCGCGGATAGTAATTCGAGGCGTAGCGGGCGCCATTTGGAGGAGCTGGGAGGACTCAGTCGTGATAGAGTGAGCCTGAGTGAGTATATCAAGACAAGAACAAGATCTAGAAGGAGGTATGTACGGTGCGATTCATATAATATATTGTTTAGTTATCGTCGATGAGGAATTTGGGGTCGGAATGGGTGATCGGCCTGGGTGACTGGGTCTCGACTAGATGCTGGGCCGCACCAAGGAACGGGCACCCACGTACGGGCACGTCCTAGTATATAAAAATCCATGAGCAGAGTACTCTGGGAAGTCAGTGTAAGACCTCTCCAAAATTTGGCTAATTTTGTACTCCCACATTTTTATGAAGCTCATATCCATAAATAGCTTTGATTCTCATATAAATTCGATCACAATGGAATCCCAAGATTACTCCCAATTTTTTACTATTAATGAATAGCTGCTCATAACTCAGCAAATCAAATCTTTATTCTCCATCTCCCTTGACAAAAGTGATAATTTTCATAATCAAATTATATTTCTATTTTTATTTTATTTTACGAATTCTCTCGATATGCGATCCCATCCCCATGGAACTATCTATTTTCCAGACAAGGCACACTGTCGGTGTCAACAATCTTGTAAGATTGATACACAAAAACACTAACATTGAAACACAAAATACCCACACACACATGCATTATGCGTATTTGTTTGCGTTGGAACCCTTATTTACAGATCCGGATGGGTGTCAACTTTATTTCAATTTCTCAAAATTTGTCCTTCAATTTTATAAGCGCTAATACAAAACGTTCCCACAAATGGACCAAAAAGTTTATTCTTAGAAAACCCCTATGACATCACATTGACATTACCCTTTCAGTTCCCACAATAATTTATCCAAATTTGACTACCCACCCATTTGTATGTCAGTCGACCACTGACCTATCAATCGTGTGGAACAATAGTCCGAAATTCCCACCTGATCATGATGTGACTCTTGTCACTTGGTTTGCCAAAAAAATTGCAAAGCAATTGTTCCAAACTTTGTAAATTTAAAATTTTGTGCCCAACATAAAAGATCCAATTTCGGCATTTGATCAATTAATTATCAATTTGCTTATAAGCAAAAGAAAAATGAATAATTCTTGCTCCAAAAACTTTTCAGACCCAAGAATCATCGACAGTTATTCATGTTTGTCCAGTAATCTAATTTGTTGAGGCCAATCGTCATTTGGGATTTGTCGCAATGAAGGCCTAATCATTGTCTGAGGTATCGGTCAGCACTGGTACCCTTGATCTTGGTTTACCCTATGAACTTGTCTTCCTTTTGGTATACGGACATCCTCTTTTCCAATGTCCCATCCTTCCACACTTGAAACACCGGTTTCTGTCGTTGCCTGGTCTGTGCACCTGTGCACTTGTATTGCTGGGCTACATCTCTACATCCCTGAGTTGCCACTGCAATCTCTCGTTATCTCCTGAAACACGAAAAAATTCTCTGTACCGTCCTTTTTGGGGAGACAACTGGAAATCAGATGGGACAACTGTCACTTTCATTCCTAATTTCGAGGGCAGTTGTGCATTTGTCTCCTCCACTGTATCCTGTATCCTTTTTATTTTAAGTTCTAGATCCGTTATCCGTTCTTGCTGTTCCCGTTGTCTGGATTCACCATCCCAAAGATGGAATGCAAGCCAGTCTACCGTTGGATTCTGTCGCTTCCTGGATTTCAATCTTTGTTCCAATCTTTCCAATCGACTTCGCTCAAATGTACCATCTCTTGGAAACTCCTCATCATGTCCCTTTGTCCACAAAAACCAATTCTCGACCTGCCTTATAGCTTCGGCACCATAACGGTCGTACATATGATGTGTACAAGTACCTTTTTGTGGAATCTCTGGTTGTCCTTGTGTATTCTTGCAGGCTCCATTTCCCATTTTGCCTTTTATCAAAGTAGCGTTGGATGTGTTGTAGTTTGTTCCTCTAAAGCTTCTCTCGTACCTCCAGGAAGGATCTCTCCACCTGTTCAAACGGTGATTTCCAGAGAATCTCTCTCACCTGTGGCTTTTGCACAATCCAATCTCACAGATCAGTATTTGCAGATGAGCCAGAGGGTCAGTATGAAATGGGTGAATCCTCAGGTGTCCGCTCTGTTGAAGGGGAAATCACACAATGGTAACCGCACATATATATCTATATATAACTCACCACCTTGCTCACTTTTCCAAGGTTGTCTTCACATTGATAATATCTCACAAAGATATCAAAGCTTCTTTCTTGAGACTGCATTTTCATCAATCAAACAATCAATATATTCAATTCAATTTATTCAGTTCAATTTATTCAGTTAAATTTATTCAATTAAATTCAATTATTCAATTTCAATTAATTTATCAATATTCATCAATAAATCAAATTAATCCTTTTGGATGACTCCTTGCATAAGCCCTTTCCCCAATGATGTCAGGACAGGTCCATCCATTGACTGAGATCGAAGCTCATCGGTCGTCACCTCTGGTTCATACCTCATGTCAATTGATGAATCACCGTTCTGTCCTAGGGTCATATCTGACATATTTCTCCATTTTGCCTGGTCTCCACAAATTTATTTGCAACCACTAAAGGCAACTCATCCTTCATTCGTGAGACCGCCAAAATGGATGGCAGATATTAAAGTTCTTTGGGAAAAATATCTCATCATTTTTCTTTAATAGTACCCAAATCTCTTGGCAATATAAATTTCGTAAAACTCCTGAAATAAGACTGTAAAATTCCTTCAATCATGCTAAATTTTGAAACTCCATCGCTTGTAACACCCAATTTATCCCATAGGGCTTGAAAGTTCTTTCCCAAGTTCATGCAATCATTCTGCATTTGAACCCTATGATATCATTCATAATAATCATCATGATTTTATAGTCATGGTCCTATCATAATCATCTATTTAAAACGAACATTTCCTTTATCACCACAGCTATGTGGTATAATCAACAATAGAATAAAACTGTACATAGCAACAGGCTACCTCATGGCCACTTAGTATACCTATTGACAATTAGTCATAACAATATCGAATAATCATTGAACAATTCAAAAATCGCTTCCACTGCTCCAGCCGCAGCATTCGTCATTTTGTCTGCTCATCCGCGTGACCAAAAACGAAATAAAGGGAGCTCAACCATTACACAGCGCTTTTAATGGCGCATGCCATAGGAACTCAACGCAATTTCGACTCGGCCAGAAAACGAGCAAATTTTGCAGGATGTTAACTGGAATTAGTTGTGAAAATATATCCAAAATACTCAAAAATACACTCCCACAAAAATAAACAACAAAACCCAAACAAACCCAAGGTCGACCATATTACACAATTAAATTACACATTAAATTACTCATTAAATTACTCATTAAATTACTCATTAAATTACTCATTAAATTACTCATTAAATTACTCATTAAATTACTCATTAAATTACTCCATTTCAGCATCGTATTGATTGCTGAACTGTTCATGGGTTTAAACACACCTTAAAAGAGGTATGCTTTGTGGTGTTGCCCACCTACCACGTTTAATTAAATTACATCATTTCAGCATCGTATTGATTGCTGAAATGTTCATGGGTTTAAACACACCTTAAAAGAGGTATGCTTTGTGGTGTTGCCCACCTACCACGTTTAATTAAATTACATCATTTCAGCATTGTATTGATTGCTGAAATGTTCATGGGTTTAAACACACCTTAAAAGAGGTATGCTTTGTGGTGTTGCCCACCTACCACGTTGAATTAAATTACATCATTTCAATTAGAAAAAACATCGCTTCTACTGCTCCAGCCGCAGCATTCGTCACTTTGTCTGCTCATCCGCATGACCAAAACGAAATAAAGGGAGCTCAACCATTACACAGCGCTTTTAATGGCGCATGCCATAGGAACTCAACGCAATTTCGACTCGGCCAGAAAACGAGCAAATTTTGCAGGATGTTAACTGGAATTAGTCGTGAAAATATATCCAAAATACACAAAAATACACACCCACACAAATAAACAACATTTATTCCGTTCAACAGAACAAACATTTCCTATATCATGACATGCATGTCTTCAAAATTATATGACCAAGAGAAAAAGTAAAACTAATTAAAACTGCGGGCAGTGATGATCCGGGGACCACACCGCTCCATCCTGATTGGACGGGTGTGCGCTAGAGTCGTTAACAACGACAGTCCAGATCCGATTGTTCAAAATTTCAACTCAATCGATCGAAAAATGAACGCAGGGATGCATTTTAAAGGTGCAGTGGCACTAACTGAGTTGCCACGAATATGGCCACGAAATTGCCAATATGGCCATCACAAAATATTTTCCTTAATCAATTGGCTCATAGCATAACCAATCTGCAAGTATCTCATCCGAAGATGTATCTCTGAGGAATTTTAATTAAATAAGTCATTTATAAATCAACGAGTTAATTTATTAAATGATTAATCAATAAATCAAAATTTTCCTTGACAGCCACATCACTTGGTCAGTGTCATGTCCAAATATCAGCTTCCTTACTCAAAAGATGCCTGAGTTAATGTAATGTAATTACTGTAATAAGATTACTGCAATTACTGTAATGATTACTGTAATTACTGTAATTACCGGAACTGCAATTACTGTAATTACCTCAGGTAATTACTGTAATGTAATTACTGTAATGTAATAAGAAATGTAATTAATTAAATAAGTACTTCATTAATCGCTAATAATTAAATAACTCGTGAATTCTTATCCGATTTACTTAACATTTGAGTGTCCCCAAAACGTTGGAGCAAAACGTTGCAACAACGAAAGTGAAACGTTGTAGCGACGTTGTGGAAACGTCAGCAAAACCCAACATTTGAATGTTCCCAAAACGTTGGAGCAAAACATTGCAACAACGAAAGTGAAACGTTGTAGCGACATTGTGGAAACGTTTCACAACAACATTATTTCAATGTTGCAGGAAAGTAATGTGAAAAAACGTTGAAACAACGTTGTGGAAACGTCAGCAAAACCCAACATTTGAATGTTCCCAAAACGTTCCCAAAAATGTTCTCTCTCTGTCTGTCTCTCTTTCTGTCTGTATATGTCTCTCTCTGTCTGTCTCTCTCTCTCTCTGTCTCTCTCTCTGTCTATCTCTCTCTTTCTGTCTGTCTCTCTCTCTCTGTCTCTCTCTCTGTCTGTCTGTCTCTCTCTCTCTGTCTGTGGTTCTCTCTGTCTGTCTCTCTTTCTGTCTGTCTGTGTCTCTCTCTCTCTCTGTCTGTCTCTCTCTGTCTATCTCTCTCTGTCTGTCTCTCTCTCACTTTCTGTCTCTCTCTGTCTATCTCTCTCTGTCTGTCTGTCTGTCTCTCTCTATCTGTCTGAATATCATCTTTATCTCTGTCTGTCTCTATGTCTCTCTCTCTTTCTTTCTGTCTCTCTCTCTCTGTCTCTCTGTCTGTTTGTCTCTCTCTGTCTATCTCTCTCTGTCTGTCTCTCTCTCACTTTCTGTCTCTCTCTGTCTATCTCTCTCTGTCTGTCTGTTTGTCTCTCTCTGTCTGTCTCTCTCTCTGTCTGTCTCTCTCTGTCTGTCTATCTCTCTCTCTCTGTCTGTGGTTCTCTCTGTCTGTCTCTCTATGTCTCTCTCTGTCTGTCTCTCTCTGTCTATCTCTCTCTGTCTGTCTCTCTCTCTCACTTTCTGTCTCTCTCTGTCTATCTCTCTCTGTCTGTCTGTTTGTCTCTCTCTATCTGTCTGAATATCATCTTTATCTATGTCTCTCTCTGTCTGTCTCTCTCTCTCTGTCTCTCTCTCTGTCTATCTCTCTCTCTTTCTGTCTGTCTCTCTCTCTCTGTCTCTCTCTCTGTCTGTCTCTCTTTCTGTCTGTCTATGTCTCTCTCTGTCTGTCTCTCTCTGTCTATCTCTCTCTGTCTGTCTCTCTCTCACTTTCTGTCTCTCTCTATCTATCTCTCTCTGTCTGTCTGTTTGTCTCTCTCTGTCTGTCTCTCTCTCTGCCTGTCTCTGTCTGTCTGTCTATCTCTCTCTCTGTCTGTGGTTCTCTCTGTCTGTCTCTCTTTCTGTCTGTCTATGTCTCTCTCTGTCTGTCTCTCTCTGTCTATCTCTCTCTGTCTGTCTCTCTCTCACTTTCTGTCTCTCTCTGTCTATCTCTCTCTGTCTGTCTGTTTGTCTCTCTCTGTCTGTTTCTCTCTCTGTCTGTCTCTCTCTGTCTGTCTATCTCTCTCTCTGTCTGTGGTTCTCTCTGTCTGTCTCTCTTTCTGTCTGTCTATGTCTCTCTCTGTCTGTCTCTCTCTGTCTATCTCTCTCTGTCTGTCTCTCTCTCACTTTCTGTCTCTCTCTGTCTATCTCTCTGTCTGTTCAAATATCATCTTTAAGCTAATGTCCTTTACTGGGACAAGCAATCTCATAGCGATTTTATATTATAATAAATAGTATGTCATTTCTCTTGAAGCAATCCAGCCCCAACTTTCTTTGGAAGTCTTTTGCTGTCTGTCTCTCTCTCTCTGTCTGCCTGTGTCTCTCTCTGTCTGTCTCTCTCTCTGTCTGTCTATGTCTCATAATCTCCAAACAAGAACAGTACACATTTCCTGTAATTATCTCTCATAATCAGGATAAATTTGGAACAGCCCTTAAACTAACACCAAGCAGATCAATTTTTATATTTAGGTTGAGGTTTCACACAAACGCTTTGCTTCTCGCAAAGCGTCCGCCAATGGGAACTAGAGGGAGGGAGAAGGAGCGGGAGCAGGAGACAGGTAGCCGGAATGGAAATGAGGGACAATGAGGGCCAGTGAGGGAGTGTCGGTATGCAATTTTCATCCAATCGCCATCTTTCACAATAATTCTGGACCGGCATGAGATGGCGTTGTCTGTCATTAATTTATATTGTAATCAAACGAGTTTTAGAAATGGTGGGAAAACTGAAAAAAAATTATTTATTTATTTATTTAAAACGGGTGTACACGATTGTACACGTGTACGGACCTTACCGAATCTTACCGAACCGGCAAGCAAATCGCCTCATGGTGCACTTCATGAGCCGATTTGCCCGCAGACCAGAGTAAGGCTCTTCACACCCAGCGTATAACGTACGTATCCTCGCAAGCACACGAATAATAGAATCATTTAAAACGTTCCATCCGTGACTTTTACCTCGGACGGTCGTGACAAAAATACGTTTACACTCCTTGGATTACCTATATCGCGGCAAGCCCCACACACACATCCTCCACCATGTTCAGAATTCGTATTTCATAATGGACCATCCCCAACGCGCCATGCTTACCTTGGCGACGTCCACTCGAAATCCAGCGGTGCCTCCAGATTGTCGGGGAAGTGTGTAGGGACTCAAGACGCCAATGGTCGGAAACAGGTTTTACAAAAGATCACAACTTTATTAACTGGTTGTTCACTTCATTCCAATACTAATGACTACCGTTAACTCAATGGACCAGATAACTCTTATCCGCATAGTCCCTTTTTCTCAGCCGATATTCCTCTGCAACGCCGTACTCGTTCATCCCATCGGGCAGGACTTCTGATGGCAAGTGGTCCTTGACTCCAAGTCTCTTCTGTTTATATGGGCAAGCTTCAGTTAATCCTCTGTGCGCTGAAATCGTAATCCCTTCTCCGCTGCTTCTAATCCGTTCTCCGCAAACGTTACTCGGTCGCCTCACTGGCACCAGCTCGCTCCCCTCCTGCTGCGAGTTCCATTTACCAAACAATAGGGGGGTGTTCCAGCCTGGGGCTGTGACCAGGTGGACAAGAGATTACCATGTTCGTGCACATTCCTGACACTCCTTTACGAAATCGTCTGTCTGCTTCGTTACTAGTCCCAATCAATGAGTTACATTTCCACAAGGGCTAAATTGGGAGGTGGTGATGGCGCTAAAGTGGGAGGTGGTGATGGTGCTAAAGTGGGAGGTGGTGATGGTGCTAAAGTGGGAGGTGGTGATGGTGCTAAAGTGGGAGGTGGTGATGGCGCTAAAGTGGGAGGTGGTGACGGCGCTAAAGTGGGAGGTGGTGATGGCGCTAAAGTGGGAGTTGGTGATGGCGCTAAAGTGGGAGGTGGTGATGGTGCTAAAATGGGAGGTGGTGATGGCGATAAAGTGGGAGGTGGTGATGGCGCTAAAGTGGGAGGTGGTGATGGCGCTAAAGTGGGAGGTGGTGATGGCGCTAAAGTGGGAAGTGCTGGTGGTGCTGAAGTGTGAAGTGGTGATGGCGATCAATGGGGAAGTGGTGATGGCAGTCAAGTGGGAATGGGAACAGCAAGGAGGAAGCATATGGAGGCACAGTGTGCACCCCTCCCTCCCCCCTCCCCCTTCAGCCCCAAATTTACTTGAGGCTGTTGATAACCCATCCTCGTTTTCCACAAAATACATACACAGCAAATGCCTCTTTGAGTACAGTTGTTTTCTGCATTGTCTAATATATGTATCTGAAAGATTGGGCTTAATGTGAAGGAGAAGGGGAAGCATGCAGCACATGGGGGATGGGGGAAGCAAAAGTTGAAATCCCACCCATGTTTTCCTCAATATGCCCGATGGCCGTTCCTTTGGGTCTGGATGAGTTGGACAGTTTTGTTGAGCTATTTGCTTTTGAACCATCAAAACAAAAGCAAATTTGTGCTAAACACCAGAATGTTCCATTCAGTAAGTTATTGTTTGTCAGTGCATTTGAAATTTGAATGAAAAATGTGAGAGCTTCATGCCATTGTATGCCCTTTTCCCTGGAATCTCATGTGATTGCAATTATGTTAATGATACAAGAATAAGTGCCTGTGATTTATAGGGAGGAATCCATTCAGGGTGTGGGTATTTAAAACTGTAATTAACTGTACAAGCAATGGTCGAATTCTCACTGAGCAATTCCACGCTCTGCAGCATCTACATCTATATAATAATAGCGTAAGGACTCGACTTTGTTATCCCTTTTACGCCGCACCCAGTGACCCGATGCCCACGGCACCAATGGATTTACGATCTACGAACCACGCTCTTTGTTTATCACGTACAGCCATACTCGAAAAATCTGAATTAGCCGACGTTGGGGCAATAAGCATCCGAATAACTGCCAATACGACGCCATCTTATGACGCCATCGTATTGGCGTCTGCTGGGCGAAGGCGAAGCAAGCCGTCCGCTGATTGGACAGGCGAAAGCGAAAGCAAGCCGTCCACTGAGTGGACAATCCAGAGCATGCATTTGTGCGATCATGCCCTCTGGCTATAGCCCTTCCAATGCCCTCTGGCTATAGCCCTTCCAATGCCCTCTGGCTGTAGCCCTTCCAATGCCCTCTGGCTGTAGCCCTTCCAATGCCCTCTGGCTGTAGCCCTTCCAATGCCCTCTGGCTGTAGCCCTTCCAATGCCCTCTGGCTGTAGCCCTTCCAATGCCCTCTGGCTATAGCCCTTCCAATGCCCTCTGGCTATAGCCCTTCCAATGCCCTCTGGCTATAGCCCTTCCAATGCCCTCTGGCTATAGCCCTTCCAATGCCCTCTGGCTATAGCCCTTCCAATGCCCTCTGGCTATAGCCCTTCCAATGCCCTCTGGCTATAGCCCTTCCAATGCCCTCTGGCTATAGCCCTTCCGATGCCCTCTGGCTATAGCCCTTCCAATGCCCTCTGGCTATAGCCCTTCCAATGCCCTATGGCTATAGCCCTTCCAATGCCCTCTGGCTATAGCCCTTCCAATGCCCTCTGGCTATAGCCCTTCCAATGCCCTCTGGCTATAGCCCTTCCAATGCCCTCTGGCTATAGCCCTTCCAATGCCCTCTGGCTATAGCCCTTCCGATGCCCTCTGGCTATAGCCCTTCCAATGCCCTCTGGCTATAGCCCTTCCAATGCCCTATGGCTATAGCCCTTCCAATGCCCTCTGGCTATAAGCCTTCCAATGCCCTCTGGCTATAGCCCTTCCAATGCCCTCTGGCTATAGCCCTTCCAATGCCCTCTGGCTATAGCCCTTCCAATGCCCTCTGGCTATAGCTATTCCAATGCCCCCTGGCTATAGCCCTTCCAATGCCCTCTGGCTATAGCCCTTCCAATGCCCTCTGGCTATAGCCCTTCCAATGCACTCTGGCTATAGCCCTTCCAATGCCCTCTGGCGATAGCCCTTCCAATGCCCTCTGGCGATAGCCCTTCCAATGCCCTCTGGCTATCGCCCTTCCAACACAACCAAACCAAAGCTCTTCCAATGCCCTCTGGCTATAGCCCTTCCAATGCCCTCTGTCTATAGCCCTTCCAATGCCCTCTGGCTGTAGCCCTTCCAATGCCCTCTGGCTGTAGCCCTTGCAATGCCCTCTGGCTGTAGCCCTTCCAATGCCCTCTGGCTGTAGCCCTTCCAATGCCCTCTGGCTGTAGCCCTTCCAATGCCCTCTGGCTATAGCCCTTCCAATGCCCCCTGGCTATAGCCCTTCCAATGCCCTCTGGTGATAGCCCTTCCAATACCCTCTGGCTATAGCCCTTCCAACGCCCTCTGGCTATAGCCCTTCCAATGCCCTCTGGCTATAGCCCTTCCAATGCCCTCTGGCTATAGCCCTTCCAATGCCCTCTGGCTATCGCCCTTCCAACACAACCAAACCAAAGCCCTTCCAATGCCCTCTGGCTATAGCCCTTCCAATGCCCTCTGGCTGTAGCCCTTCCAATGCCCTCTGGCTAGAGCCCTTCCAATGCCCTCTGGCTAGAGCCCTTCCAATGCCCTCTGGCTCTAGCCCTTCCAATGCCCTCTGGCTATAGCCCTTCCAATGCCCTCTGGCTATAGCCCTTCCAATGCCCTCTGGCTATAGCCCTTCCAATGTCATCTTGGAAGACAAAGTTTCCTCGAAAGGCTGCACGTGCAAATGGAAGCAATGTTTCTTCCAGAATGGCCCTGTACTTGAACTGGTTCAGGTTTCCATTCAGAACAACCAGGTCAGTTTTGCCCCCTGCATGAAAAGCAGCCCAAAAGGTCATCCCACCACCTCCAGCTTGGACTCTTGGCACTATACAATCTTTGTTGTAGGCTTCATGCACTTGCCTGCACACTCGGACGCGGCCAACTTGACGATAGACCAGAAATCTAGACTCGTCACTGTAGATCACGTGATTCCAGTGTCCTGGCTGCCATTGACGGTGCTCTCTGGCCCACTGCAATCGGCGCTGGTGGTGTTGTCTGGTCAGGCGTGGCTTTCTCAGGGGATGCCTGGCACGATAGCCTGCTTGAACCAGTCATTGGTTGACTAGCCTTCTGGATACAGGCACATTTGTCAGTTGCTGCCACTCAGCCCGAAGCCGATTAGCTGACTTGGTATGGCCATTGCAGACTAACCGGTGCAGCTGGCGATCATCCCTCCTTGTGGTTCTGCGGGGACGTCCTGGCCTCGGTATTTAAGTAGGGACACCCCTCTGAGCATTTCGTTTCAGGATCTTTGACACCTGACCTTGAGTGATGCCATACCGCCGAGCAATAGCACGCTGTTTCATGCCGTAATTTCGTAAAGCCACCACTCCATGACAAACAGCATTGTCGAGTTGACGGACCATCTCCAGACGAAGCGGCAATAACTTTTGGAGATGTGCAGCAGTTGTTTTCCACTAATACAAAACGCAACAACCCTTGTATACCCGACTGTGAAGCCAATCGTCAAATGCACCTGTCCGTACATTTTGCCACGCCACCTGTGATATAATCCTGTTGTTGACTTTTTGCTGTGACAGACAATCAGTGACATGGTTCTTTTAACAAATAAATCACCAAAGTGTAAAAGAAACTCACCAGATTGATATACTGAGTTAAGAAAGTAAACCCAAGTCAAGAAAAAATATATATTCCATATTAAATGCCAAAGTCTGTATAAAACAAAACATTGCGTCCGGATATACCGGATATATAAATTTTGGCCAAAACAACGCAGAAATCAAGAAAATTACCAAACACCAGGACCTCAAAATGAAGTGCGAAGATCCTGGCGGCTGAAGAGCATCAAAATTATACCGGTGATAAATGGAGCAACAAGAATGATAAAAAGAACCTCACAGGGATCTTAAAAACCTTTCCTGGGAATATTACGACAAACGAACTGCAGTTGGAAGCTGTTCGAGGTTCGGTGACGATCCTGGAACAAAACGATGAAAAAGTTGAACAGCTTTTGCCGAAGAACCGTGACCGTGACGGTCCGTGAACCGTGATCCCTTGCCGAAGAGGACCCGTGATCCCTTACACACACACACACACACACACACGCACACACACACACACACACACACACACACACACACACACACTCACACACACACACACACACACACACACCTCCTTTTAGTAAGAACTAGCCGAAACCCGTGGAACATCCACGGAAGGGAGGATGTGGTGTATGGATAGAGTTTACCATTATGGATGGCATAGGGGATTTGGTTGTCCGAGTAAGAGTTAGGAAGAAAGATGAGAATGAAGAGTGCGTATATGAACAACGATCGCCGACACCGGCACAAATGCATGCTCTGGATTGTCCACTCAGTGGACGGCTTGCTTTCGCTTTCGCCTGTCCAATCAGCGGACGGCTTGCTTCGCCTTCGCCCAGCAGACGCCAATACGATGGCGTCATAAGATGGCGTCGTATCGGCAGTTATTCGGATGCTTTTGGGCCCCAACGTCGGCTAATTCAGATTTTTCGAGTATGGCTGTACATGATAAACAAAGAGCGTGGTTCGTAGATCGTAAATCCATTGGTGCCGTGGGCATCGGGTCACTGGGTGCGGCGTAAAAGGGATAACAAAGTCGAGTCCTTACGCTATTATTATATAGATGTAGATGCTGCAGAGCGTGGAATTGCTCAGTGAGAATTCGACCATTGCTTGTACAGTTAATTACAATTTTAAATACCCACACCCTGAATGGATTCCTCCCTATAAATCACAGGCAATTATTCTTGTATCATTAACATAATTGCAATCACATGAGATTCCAGGGAAAAGGGCATACAATGGGATGAATCCCTCACATTTTTCATTCAAATTTCAAATGCACTGACAAACAATAACTTACTGAATGGAACATTCTGGTGTTTAGCACAAAATTTGCTTTTGTTTTGATGGTTCAAAAGCAAATAGCTCAACAAAACTGTCCAACTCATCCAGACCCAAAGGAACGGCCATCGGGCATATTGAGGAAAACATGGGTGGGATTTCAACTTTTGCTTCCCCCATCCCCCATGTGCTGCATGCTTCCCCTTCACCTTCACATTAAGCCCAATCTTTCAGATACATATATTAGACAATGCAGAAAACAACTGTACTCAAAGAGGCATTTGCTGTGTATGTATTTTGTGGAAAACGAGGATGGGTTATCAACAGCCTCAAGTAAATTTGGGGCTGAAGGGGGAGGGGGGAGGGATGGGGTGCACACTGTGCCTCCATATGCTTCCTCCTTGCTGTTCCCATTCCCACTTGACTGCCATCACCACTTCCCCATTGATCGCCATCACCACTTCACACTTCAGGCACTAATTTTAGCATGATTGTGAAGTTAAGTCGCATGTCGACTCCTGTTCGCTTAATATTCAGCACTTCTTTACGTCATGCAAATGCTCTGTATAAGTAAAGAGGGGGGAGGATATGACAACGTTATTCCATTATGATGGCAATCATTTAAAAAATGTCTATCAAGCTGGTGCAAGGAATGTTGATGTTGCAGACAGGTCATAACATAACTTAGACTGTCGACTGTAGTAAAGTTACTTGTTAGTTAACTACTAACATTGTTGGAATCCTCAAAATTAAAAAGTTTGCAATTCCAAAGCTTGAGATTACCACGAATATCACTCGTTACTAGTGGAAATAACAATCACCAGATGCCTCTCCAACGTTCAGTTAATTCAGAGAATGAATGAATGCAGCCGTCTGTTTTAACGTTTGTGTTCCAACGCAGCTAATTTTAGACTTGCCATGTTTTACCATGCCTGGCTACGGTTAGAACACCCAACAACGCAGCAGAAATTTACCATATTTATGTTTTCGTGAACGTAGAAGTATCTATTCGTGACGATCGTGCATCGCGTTGCGTGCGCTTGACCTCTGAGCGAGGGCGCACTTGCGTTTATAAGGGTGTGTGACGTCATATGCATAAGGTCCATTCATATTCACTGTCCCATGTAAACTACCAATTATAAGCCACGCAATGCTTGCTTCACTCTTAAACATGCCCTCATCGACATGTAAAAGTTTGCATGTTATTTAAACACTTGTGATTAAGTTTTGATCGGCATTAAATAATCGCTCTTCTCTTCGGTGATTGGCGATTAACTTGGACCGGTTGATCCCCATTGCCCGATTAGCGATTCGACACACGCTAAACTCCTTTTGTAAATTCGGGCCCGATGTGTTTGCTTATAGATGACTCGCAAATGAGTAGGCATTATTACCTCCGCCACCAAAGGCGGATGGAGGTTATGTTGTCACCCCTGTCTGTTTGTCTGTTTGTGAACAAAATATCTCAAAAAGTTGTCTCAAAAAAAGTTGTGTCTCAAAAAAGTCTCAAAAAGGATTCGGCGAAATTTGGCAGAGATGTAGCATATGTCACAAGGACGGAATTATTATATTTTGGTGAAGATCCGGATTCGGATCCGGCTAGTAGAATTTTTAAGCGTTTCTTCACCATTGGGAAATAGGGCAAAAAACGATACATAGCAGGATATCTCAAAAAGTGGTGGACGAAACTTGGTGGACCGGTTGGGTGTCTGACAAGGACAAATAGATTCGATTTTGTTGAAGATATGGATTCGGATATGAGGATTATTTAATTTTTTTAGTGATTCTTCACCATTGAGTGATGTGGCCAACCAGGCGGATATATGCTCTCTATTGAGTGCCGTTCTAGTTTTACTGTTAGTTTTGAATCAGGGAGTTTGTTCAGTATGTTTAATAATGTGTGATTTTAGCTTTCCATTTCTCATCCTCGTAACGTAATGAAGAAAGGAACGGGATTCGGTTTATTTTGTCAAAAATCCAAGAGATCTTAAGTACAGTACAATGATGGGCCATTTGGCCTATGTTTCTGGTGTTTTGTCCATATCCTATTCAATCTATCTGTAGGGTCAATCTGACCAGATTACTACTCAGATTGAGCTTACAAAGAGAGTAAATGGAATATGGATGTGATGTTGTTAAAAGTTGTCAGACACCATGGGATAAGTTTAGGTGAACATATTTGATGTAGGACAGTCGGCTTGAGGTGTCCCACTGGACTCTCCCAATTGATCCATCATGCGGCCCCTGGACCTTTTTTGGGGGGGGGGGGGGGGGTATGCGAGGATAATAGGTGACAAAGTGCTACTCTGTTTACATATTACATATCCAACAAGAAAGAGCAACCAGAGATTGCACACCCTCGCCAGGATGTGTTTTCAGTGGTTTTTAAGGCTATTGTGTTAAAAACAAATATGGCGGCCGAACCACGTGACCGATGACGTCATCATTATTATTTTTTTCTCCACCAATTTATGCCAAGATGCTCAAGAAATTTCATCTTGATTGGATAACGTTTTTTACTTGTCGAATTATGACGTCATAATGGAGGCACCTATGACATCATCATTAACATATTTTATTCCCCATGGAGAGTTCTTTACAATGAGCCATGTCTCAATTTTTTCTATGCAGTGCTTTTGGAGATATAGAGGTGCAATTGTTTTCGGTTTTTCCAAGATGGCGCCCATACCACGTGACCTATGACGTCATAATTATCATTAAAAATTCTACAGGTGAAGTTGCACCTATGGTGGAAATTTCCTCTCAATCGAACGAACGGTTGCCGAGAAAATCATATTTATTCTGTGCGGACAAACAGACAGACAAACAAACGGACCCAAATGCAATACCCTCTCCTCCTGCGAGAGTAATTAAACTTGACTTGAATGAATGAATATGAATGATCATTTTAAGGCCATTTTCCCCACTAGAGCGGGGGTTAGCCTTGCGGACCCCATGACAATCATGGTTCCCTGTTTGAGGCAATTTTTTTTATGGCCGGATGCCCTTCCTGACGCCAACCCTTAGTCGCCTCTCACGATGCGTAGGGATACGGTGTACCTATTCTAAACCGGGGTACACACCGGGATCATTCATCCCAGCAAGCTGGTACTCAATTTGCCGACGGAAGGATGACAGGCTGAGTCAACCCCCCCTGGTGTTAATTTAGCGATCGACCAGGATTCGAACCCAGGATCCTAGGATCCCAAGCCTGCACCCTAACCGCTAAGCAGTAATTAAACTTGACTTAATTGACAAATTTAGTTTTTGGAGTTTTAAACTCGACCTAAGTGTCTATATGTTAAACAAGATAAAAGTAGCATAGCTCGTATAAGCCCAATCAATGTGGAAGGGTGACGTATGAAACATGGCCTCACATGAAAGGGATCTGGTTAGCTGCTCCAGCAAACAAACAGCTCGGTGGTTTTGAAAGCTATTAATTCTACAGATTGAGTCTAAACGTTCTTTCTGTATCCCTTGTGCTCAAAGAGCACTATATTGCCAAATGATTAAAAGCAAGAATATTATATTCTTATACGGATTGTAATTGCATGGCAAAATAACTCCTATCAGGACAAAAGTGAAAATTGCACGTTGTTGGTACCAAATTAGTAAAACTCAGCGGGGACTCTCTGCACGTGGTGTGTGATACGAGGCAGGGGAGATGAGATTTTAATAACATCTTTCATCTTGCCAAGTTAATTATGGAAGGGAGTTCTGATGGTTGCTCTACTTTGAAAGTAAGCTGTTTGATATGTCCTTTGGGTTCTATTATTTTAGGTAAACTCTGTCACATAAATATGCAGTCCAGTTGATCCATGATTTGGGGATTGGGTGACATTTTGACACAACTGTCGGACATTAGAGATTGATGAGAAACTTCTTTGTTCTATGTAAGTTAGATAATTACAAAGTACCCAGATAAACCTATCGTCCATCCTTGTATGGTAGGAAGAGATATGTCCCCTTCCAACTGTCCTCCAAAGTAAAGCAAATGTTTTCTTCTTATTCTTCTTCATAATCATTGTTATGTCCAAATACAGAAAAGACATCAGAACGACAGTGTCTCCAAGAACGGTCAACAGACCTTTATTCCATATCTTGGGCCTGCACTGTGTGGACCACACCTCCTCCCCTATCGACCAGCTGATACGTTACCTGCCTTCCCCTCAAATTACACAACATAATCCTTCAAGTAATCTGTTGGTTTTCATATCCGCTCCGAATGTCGCACCGGTGGTAGAGGAGTCTATGTCCACAGGAGGTGTTACATTTGCTGTGGTGGTTACCATTGTTCTTTTTTTTTTTTTTTTTTTTTTTTTTTTTTGGATACAAGATCGAGGCTCGTGAAAGAGCGAAGCTGTACATCTTGGCTGTACATCAACCACAGCCTCCGTCATACACGAGTCTACTCTATCAGATTCTCGTGTATGCATCTGATCAACATGACGTCAAAGTGTTTGGCCCGACTCACTTTCAACATGATATGATACAGGCCCTTGAGGTTCCACCGTGATACTCCTTCTGCTTGTCCTTGTACTTTCCCACTTGGACACGCAACCTGCGTTTGATCAAATCAAGACAAAATGTTGCATTTCTTTTAAGTAACAACTGCGCCAGAGAAACTCCATTGACAGCATGAGGAGTAGCATTGTACCTTAGCTGAAACTAAGCGACTTTGTTGGACAATTCATCTGTGTCCACCATCATCTTTTTTCCTGGATTGTTTAAACGTTTGTACCAAACGTTCTGCTAACCCATTACTGGCTGGATGTGCTGAAGATGAGGTGAAATGATAGATTCCATTATGATGCCAAAATGTCCTGAATTCGGCAGAAGTAAAACAGGTGCCGTTATCTGATACCAAATGTTCAACTAACCCATAGTTTTGAACACATCCATGAGGCACTTCATAGTTGCCTTTGTCAATGCTGAATTTGAGGACACTATCTTAATCTATACAAATTTAGAGAAAGCATCCGCTGCAACAAAAAAGATCCGTCCCATAAATGGACCTGCGTAATCCACATACAGTCTCTGCCAAGATTTTGTAGGCAATTCCCAAGGATCTAACATGGCAATAGGAGGATTCTTCACATTCATCTGACACACATTACACAGATGTACAACACTCTCAATGTTCTTACCCAAATTCCACCACCATAAATAAGTATGAGCTAACCCTGTCATGTGTACCACTCCAGAATGAGTCTCATGTATTTCCTCCAATAATCGAGCCCAACCTGGTTTGGGTACAATCACCCTGCTACACCACATAATACACTCCCTGTTCCTGCCAATGCTTAGTTCTGTTTGACGATGGAAAAACGGTAACAGCTCATCGGACGGTGATTTCTCTGGCCAACACGTCTGTACATAACGGTACACCTGGCACAACAAGGGGTTCTTCCGAGTCCAGTCACATATGTGTGATGCATTGATGGGTTCTGAAAGGTTGTCCATCAACTTCTGGACAAGCTCAAACTCGGGTACCTCTGGGACATCTGGTAACCTCCCCTCGGGTAGAGGTAAATGCCTTAACGCGTCACAATTACTATTAGCCTTACCGGGTTTGAACCCCAAAGTATACGAATATGCACCGAGAGTAATACATCAACAAATAACCCTCAGTGAAGCCAACTGTGGTACAGGATTGTTTTCACCCAACAACCCGAGCTAAGGCTTGTGGTCATCATGGATTTCAACCTTACATCTTTGAACATGCCGGTGGAAAATGTTTCATTCTAAAAATGATGGCAAGCACTTCCCTACCAATCTGTGCGTAATTATGTTCTGCCGGCTTAAGAGTTCTCGACGCAAATGCGATAGGTCATTGAATGCCACCCTCCATGATATGAGATAGTACAGCCCCAACTCCATATGAGGAAGCATCCACCGATATGACGAGGGCTTATCACTACTGTAGTGAATAAAAACATCAACAGATGTGAGCAAGCCCTTTGCTTCCTGGAAAGCCTTACTCTGCTCCACATGCAACTTCAACTTGCAACTTGTGAAGTGGTTCAAGAACTGTGGCCACTCTCGGCAAGAACCAATGGTAATAATTCAACATTCGGTGGAAACTTTTGAGCTGCGATGTATTCTGAGGTGCCGATGCCTCCACTATGGCCCGGAAGGACTCTTGCGCCAGCTGTATACTGGGCGCATCAATGTAATAACCATAATGCACAACGGGATCAGCCAAAAAGGCACATTTGGTCTTGTTTAGGTGAATTCCTGATGGCCTCAACTGACAGAACACTTCCTATAGATGGCACAGGTGATCTTTTTGGCCTTTACCAGACACAAGTATATCATCCAGTTGAACAACTACAAAAGAAATGGATTTTAGCAAGTTTTCAAGAAAGTTCAGAAAAACCGATTGGGCCGATGATATACCAAATGGTAAACGGTTGTAGTGGTACAGACCACGATGTGTATTGATCGTTGTGTAGTCTTTTGAATCCTTATCCAACTCCAGCTGCATGTGAGATCCAACTTAGACCACTGTTTCCCACCATTCTTCTCCACGAGAAGATCCTCCACCTTTGGAATGGGATACTGGTCAACCGTTGCTGGCTGATGAAAGGTAGATTTGTCATCACCACATCTGGCTTCTGGCTTCAAAACTCACTAAACCATCTGGCTTCAAAACAGGCACAATTGGAGAGGCCCACTTTGAATACTCAACCCTGTCAAATAGGCCTTCAGACTCTAAGCAGTCAAGTTCAGAGTCAATCTTATGCTTCAGAACAAATGCCACTGGTCTGGCCTTCAGAAATTTGGGCTTAGTCAGGCTTGGCATACAATGTAGCTTTCATGCTAACAACCCAACCTGTAACCCCAACGAGCAAGTCCTCATAATCAGCTAACACTGCCACCTCTGGGTGACTATGCATCTTGAGCTCTTCATCTCCACCCCATTTCAACTTAAGCTGTTCAAGACAGCTCCTGCCCAATAAACTGGGGCCTGTCTTCGTATCCACCACTCACAATAATTTTTTTCTAACCTCGATGTCTCATTACGATATCAGCCTCCCCTACCAAGGGGACTCGTTTCAACAGTGAACATCTTAATAGCACGGGGAGAACGGAGCAATGGTGGTCTATTTTCCAGAAAACCATACACTTTTTAACTGATGATAGAGCAGGATGCTCCTGTGTCTATCTTCATGTCAATCTTGGTCCCTTCCATGTCAACTGTGCACATAAAAGTTCCAAAACTGGACGTGTGCTGCAGTGTATCATTCTCCACATTACCACATTCCACTGAGGAGTAATCCTCATACCTGGATGTCTCCAATTCTGGTACGACTCCCTCTTTTGATGAATCCATACAATGGACTCTAGACTTCAGTTCAATTACTTATTGATGATTGGAGTCCACCTTCTTACCACAACGTTTTGCAATATGGCCCATTTCACCGCAACAAAGACACGATTTGGTTTTGAATCGGCAACTGTTCGGAGCATGTTTTCCACCACACATACAACAGCTGACGGTCTTCGATGGCATAAACGACACCATCTGGACTGTACTCGATGATTGGTTCCCCCCCAGAACCTTCACAAATCACAGCAGCTCCACTTCTAGCTGACTTGTATGCCAATGCTTTTTCAACCGCCATCTTCAATGTAAGTCTGTTTGTTTCCACCAGCCTCTTCTGAAGGCTTTCATTAATCACCCCAAATATGAACTGGTCCCGTATGAACTCGAGCATCACCCCATACACACAGTGTTCGCTTGCCTCTCGTGGTTATGCCAGGAACAAAATGATGAAATGCTCCGGTCTTTGCAAACAACCCCTCAACTTGAAACGAACCTGCAAGGGTTTTATGAGGCTTCGGTGAAAAACGCTCGAGCAATTTTCACGATTTTTTCAAAATCCAATTTCCTGGGTGCACACAGTGACTGGATGACTGTATCTATTGTTACTGGTGATTGGGCTGAGGACCAGAGTCCCAAACGTCACTCCCGACTAAGTGTGTTACAGGGTGACTAATGTCAATGACCCTAGGTACTATCCCCAGCCCGTCGGGCCAAGGCCCACAAGCTGACCAAGCGTTTTTTGGAAACTTGAACTTTTGGTTTAGTGCAAGTAGACTCTCGTGTCTAGACTGCCACACTGGCAGCTCGGGGGCGGGGGATGTTGGGGGGGGGTGGTGGGGGGGGGGGGTGGCTTGCAACCCAATCTGGAAGATGTCAATCAAACAATATGAAATACAATCGATTTACTACAAATAATGCAAAACGATACAATAAGCAAATCATACAATTATAACGACGGACTTAATTAATGAATAATGACAGACTGAATTAATTAACATAGGCCACATACATCCAATACTAACGGCCGACCCAACATCACACACACGGACCCTCTATCTAACCCAGGGTAAGGGAAGGGCAGAAAATTAAAAAAACAATATCCACAGGGAATTCAAATAAAACGGGATATGAGGGAGGGAATGGAATGGGGATCAGGCCTGTTTGAAGAGCAGTTTCATTGACGCTCATCATAGCGGGGCTTGGCGGGAACAAACGTGAATGGACCAGTCATCACGCTCTGTGATTCCTTTCTCCTTTGACCCTTTTCCTTTTGTCAACCTCCTTCATGCAGCACACAAATCCCTCAGGAAGTTCATCGAGGCCGACTTCTTCATAGAGCACACGCCGAGCCGTTCACAGCACGAAGCACCGATCGTCTCCGCAGAGACCCAAAGAAGCGCCTTTTTCCACAGAATACTCTCTTTTTCCTTTTTGTCCACTTCCTTCATGCACACTGAATCCTCATATAGTTCACAGAGATCGAACCCTTCACACCAACACACTCGAGCCATTCACACCACGAGCAAGGATTCTTTTTTTACCGCGCCGCCAAGAGACTCTCTTCTTTTTCCTCTTACACTTTTCCCGCACTTTCTTGCTTCAAAGAAAAATGGTTGAATCCTTTCCAAAGCTGTTTTGTGCACCACTACCAACAGTCAAATCATGTGGCGTAAGGGGAGTGGATATGGAGTAAACGTTAAGAAAAAGGAAAAACAATTACGAAAAGGTCCTATTTGGGATCCCACAGCTGATCTGGCATTTCTTATGCAATACCCCCTAAACGACACGAATAGTCTATGCATGCTTTGTAAACGATTGACATTCCCACAAACATAACAATATGTTTGGGCTCCCGCTGCCGACAACAAAATGGCGCGTTTTGTGCCATCTGCTGTGATCTGGTTCGCCTCACAGTAAAAAGACAAATGTTCCACGTATGCATCCCATGAATGGAAGTTGAATTCCTCCACTTTCCCGTATCTTGTCTTCATCACCAAATGTCAGCCAGAAGACGGACAAGAGTACCAGCTGACTTGAAATGAGGGCACTACATCAGCGGCAGGGCCGCGCTCCCAGCATTGGTGCAACCAGCAGCCACAGGCTGAATATGAAATGATGATCGTCATCATATGTATGGCGAATGTGCATTTCACTGGAGTCGATCGTCAATGGTTGAATCGTCACTAAGCTGTGGTGATGCTGCTGATACAAGCCCTTTGTGGATTAGGGCAGGGATTTGGAATTTGGCCAGGATACCAGCACACAATGGCCTAGTCTTTTTGAATGGTACTGGGGGGTTTTTAAGGTCCACCAGATAATGCCTGCAGAATAGACAGTCGGTTCAACATTTCATCCATCGTTCGACGTACTCGCTGATGAAATGGCCTGTTTACAAAGCAGCAGATATTTCCATTAACCGTGATGTCACAGCCACATACATTGCTCTGAGCTCTTTTCAAAAGGAAGGCTTTTGTTCGGGCATGAAAGAACTTTTTTTTGACAGGTGGACAAAATGAACGAGGACATAACCTATGTAGAATAATTACAAATGAATTGATGTGTAAATTACTAACTGTAGTTTGTAGAATGGGCTACCTGAGCTACTTTATCCGAGGTTAGATTGTTGGTGGAATTTCCTGTTAAAATGATGTCTGCTACATTTCCACCAGGGGTCACTTCATACAAATTCCTCTCCCATATCGGTCTATCCTTGACTTGATATCCATGTTTTATGTGGAACATTCCTGATGTATTCCCACCATTTGTACCTTTTGAAACTTCATGAATTCTGAGCCTCTTCCAATCATCTACTTATGTGGGATGTCCTTTTCATCTTTTATCCATCTGTCAACCTGCTACCCTATGGCATTTCATTCCTCCATGAGCAGAGATTTCTGCACACAAGTAAATTGAATATTAAATGAATCTGATCTCTTGCCAAGGAGATAAAGGTAGGCCAACAATTGGTGGAAATCCTAACTCGATCCAACCTTTACGTGTTGTCATCATTGCAGATAGCGATTTTCGATTAATCTGCCAGATCGATGGTCAGGATTGGCATTGTTTCTTGTCTCCACAAATTATTTTGCGATGGCAAAGACAGTTTAAATCATGGTGATGAAGATATCTACACTCTTATCAGATAACTATTCCTCATTGGATTCCTTCATATCTTTTGCTTCCTCTGGGTCTTTAAGGGTCTTTGGGGTATTTTGGTTCTTCTGAGTATTTAAGGGTCTTTTGGGTCTTCTGGTTATTTTGGGTATTCGGGGTGTTTTGGGTCTTTTGTGTCTTTTGGGTCATCGGGATGTTTTGGGTCTCTGGGTGTTTTGGATCTTTGGGGTGTTTTGGGTCTTCGGGGTATGTTGGGTCTTTGGGGCCATTTGGGTCTTCAGAGTCTTTTGGATCCTCTGGGCCTTTAATGGTATTTTGGGTCTTTGGGGTGTTTTGGGGCTTTTTGGTCTTAAGGGTATTTTAGTTACTCTGAGTCTTTTCGGATATTTTGGGTCTTTGGGGTCCTTTGGGTCTTCGGGGTCTTTTGTATCCTCTGGGCCTTTAAGGGTGTTTTGATGTCTTTGGGGTCTTCAGGGTCTGTAAATGTATTTGTGGTCTTCAGGGTATTTTGGGTCTTCGAGGTGTTTTGGGACTTCTGGGTGTTTTGGGTCTTCGGGGTGTTTTGGGTCTTCGGGGTGTTTTGGGTCTTCGGGGTGTTTTGGGTCTTCGGGGTGTTTTGGGTCTTCAGGGTGTTTTCGGTCTTCAGGGTGTTTTTGGTCTTCGGGGTGTTTTGGGTCTTCGGGGTGTTTTGGGTCTTCAGGGTGTTTTGGGTCTTTAGGGTGTTTTGGGTCTTCAGGGTGTTTTGGAGCTTCAGGGTGTTTTGGATATTCAGGGTGTTTTGGATATTCAGGGTCTTTTGGGTCTTCTGGGCCATTTGGGTCTTCAGGGTCTTTTGGATCTTCGGGGACTTTAAAGGTATTTTGGGTCTTTGGGGTGTTTTGGGTCTTTGGGATCTTCAGGGTCTTTTGGATATTTTGGGTCTTCGGGGCCATTTGGGTCTTCAGGGTCTTTTGGATCCTAAGGGCCTTTAAGGGTGTTTTGGGTGTTTTGGGTCTTTGGGGTGTTTTGGGTCTTTGGGGTCTTCAGGGTCTTTTGGATCTTTTGGGTCTTTGGGGCCATTTGGGTCTTCAGGGTCTTTTGGATCCTAAGGGTGTTTTGGGTCTTTGGGGTGTTTTGGGTCTTTGGGGTGTTTTGGGTCTTTGGGGTGTTTTGGGTCTTTGGGGTCCTTTGGGTCTTCGGGGTATTTTGGATCTTCAGGGTCTTTTGGGTCTTTAAGGGTATTTTGGGATTGTCACGGGTCTTGGTCGTCTGAAGGGTCTTGGGGGAATTAAAGGGTCGTCAAAGGTCTGAGGGGTCAAAGCAGTCTAAACGTAATGAAGAGGTGTTTTGGATGTTAATATTATTTGAAGAAGAAGACGTTTTGGTTGCATATAAACATAACCATATACGTTTGCTCTATTATAATAAGATAACCTTGCAGTGCAGTTTAACTCAATGGTGAAGCCATTGGATATCGAGCAATATTTATACAGCATAAAAAGAAAAGAAAAAAAATAGAAAAAACAATATCCTTATTCAAAACAAGCATTCTGAGTATTGCGCTGCAATACATGTCCCCTACCGGCAGTCTGTCATCCGGAAAACTGTTGGGGAAATTACCATTTCTCTGAAAGGTCACTGACCTTTATTTTGGATATTCCCTTTATTTGATTATTTGACACCCTTTATTTGATTGTTTTCCCTTATTGTAACATAAATTGTAATAACCGTTACAGGTATTTTTATTTTGTTCCAATAATTTTTTAACCCTAGCTTTTTCCTTTGTAGGGCAGTACAGGCTAGCAGTATGGACGTACCTGCTCTTTACTCACGCCTTCACCGGTTGTGATACGGTTTCTGCAATCGGGGGGCCACGGGAAAACGCCTCTATTTGACAGGTTTTGTGCAGGGGACATTGATGAACATATGGACATCTTCCTTGACGTACGGGCTACTAAGGACGTGGTGATCGGGGCTGGTATTGCGATTTTCCAGCACATTTACCATGAACCAGGTACTACTTTGGGTGCAATTCGATACAACATGTTCTCGCGGAAGGCGGCGGCCGGGCTGATCAAACCAAAGACTCTACCTCCAACAGAGGGTGCAGCTGCACAGCATTCTCTCCGTGCCTATCTCCAAACCCGGGACTGGATGCTGCTGCAGAGCATGTCTTTGGACCCCGGTGACTATGGATGGACGGTAGGAGTTCGTGGTTATGAGCCAGTTCCAACAGTAGACCCCATGGCTCCTGAGGAGCTGCTCTGGTTCACGACCTGCAATTGTGCTGGAGATTGCAGCAACCGGCGGTGCAACTGCAAGAAGAATGGTGTCAAGTGTATCTCAGCGTGCGGAAGTTGTACAGGCATTACATGTATGAACTGTATCCCTGATGATGTAGAGTCTGGAGAAGACTCAGACCTCGACTCCTGAGGTATTTGACATTGTGGAGCAGTATCGATTTTAACCCTTACACGAAAGCGGACGAACCGATGGTAAACCGATTCCGGATTGCCAGTAACGGTTATTACAATTTATGTTACAATAAGGGAAAACAATAAAGGTCAGTGACCTTTCATAGTTTCAATTTTATAAATACCAGAATGTTTTACTTATAATACATTAAGGCTGCATATCTTGGGCACTTTGCTGGAAACTTTCAGAAAAATGAAACGAAGGGGTATCTACCTAGAAGACGAATTGTAGACCAGAAAAGTTAATTTTTACCCCAAAAATGACAAAAAATTGTTTTTTTTTGCTCAAAATTGTGTAAACTTTTTAACATATTGATTTGTTTTAGGTATCACCATGTCAGATATGTTCTTAGCTTTAAAATGAGCCTACTTTGAATAATTTTGATGCTTCCTGTCGGATACTGTGACCCAGAATGTAAATATAAGAAAAATTTGATCTTAAAAAAGGTAATTGACCCCTGTTGACCCCTGTCACGGGTTCCCCTAGGGGACTTGAATTTAAACTTTTTGAAATGTGTTAGTGGACACCCTTATAAACACATTGGTGAAGAAATTTCTTGGTAAGGAATTTGTTCCCAGATTTCCCAGATTTCTGATAATATTCCCTGACTACATGGGTTATTCACCCACAGGTTCTGAATCGTTCCCAATCGCTAATTACCTCAGGACGGGCTCACCTGTGATTCGCACTCGGGACTTCGATTTATACACCTTGCAGATAGGTCAGCAGAAGCACGACAAAAGAAGTTGTTGATAAAGAACCTTCCGAGTCGCTAAATATCAGTAATTTATTATATTTTCCGGTTCACGATCAATGATCGATGTGTATATATATGTTGCTCGGCTTGGCTACGCACCCCCCCCCCCCCCCCCCCGAAAGCGCGTGCTGTGTCGCGCTTTTGACGTTCGCAAGACGAGGCTGAGGGCGCGCGGTGCGGCTTGAAGACAACTCTAGAATATACAAGAGATATCCATTTATTTTATTTTTTTCGTTTAATTAACGATATCTGCCAAACCAGGTGCCCTATCGCAAATTCCAAAAAGACATTTTAGTACACTGACATGCTGAACAGATCTGTGAAGTTTCCCCTCGATTGGATCAAAAATGAGGGAGGAGCTCGGTTTTAAAGGTTCATGCTTAAAAACGTCATAACTCTGAAACCATGTGACGCATGACATCATGCTCGCTGCCTTTTTTGTTCGTCATGGGTATGCGATTCTGCCTGCAAAGTTTGGCCTCGATCTGTTCAGCCGTTGCAGAGAAAAAGGGGTTTTTGTGTTTTCACGAAAAACAATATGGTGGCCGAACCACGTTACCTGTGACGTAATAATTACCATTAAAATATTCTACAGACCGAGTCCCCCCTAAGGTGAAAATTTGATCTCAATGGGTCCTATTATTGCAGAGACAATCTTTTTTAAAGGAAATTAAAACTCAAAATGGTACTGAGTTAAGGATCATCAGAATTAACAGAATTCACAAAAGTTGGCATCATCAGAAACTAATAAATAGGCACATAAATAAATAGGCCTTTCTTACTGTAATGGTTTGTGTAACAACATGAGCCACAACAACCTCACTGCTTTATTAGTCCCCTACCGGTGTACACCGGAGGGGACTACAGGTTTGCACGCCGTCCCTCCGTCTGTCAGTCCGTCAGTCTGTCTGTCAGTCTGTCCATCCGTCAGTCCATAACGCAAAGCACAGTTTTCCGGACCATTTTTTCTAAACTCTTAATGCTAATGATTTGAAACTTGGCACATGGTTTCCTCATGATAAGTTACAGATCAAGTTCGAACTTCACGACGTTTCGATCATTTTTGACAAAGTTATGGCACTTTGAACTTTGGGAATTCTGATAATTCTGATGATCCTTAACTCAGTGCCATTTTAAGTTTTAATTTCTTTAAAAAAGATTTTCTCTGCAATATTAGGACCGATTGAGATCAAATTTTCACCGTACGGGGGACTCGGTCTGTAGAATATTTTAATGGTAATTATGACGTCACCGGTCACGTGGTTCGGCCGGCATATTGTTTTTCGTGAAAACACGAAAACCCCTTGTTCTCTGCAACGGCTGAACAGATCGAGGCCAAACTTTGCAGGCAGAATCGCATACCCATGACGAACAAAAAAGTCAGTGAGCATGACGTCATTCATCACATGGTTTCAGATTTATGACGTTTTTAAGCATGAACTTTTAAAACCGAGCCGCTCCCTCATTTTTGATCCAATCGAGGGGAAACTTCACAGATCTGTTCAGCATGTCAGTCTACTAAAATGTCATTTTGGAATTTGCGATAGGGCACGTGGTTTGGCAGGTATCGTTAATTAAACGAAAATGTTTTTAAAAATGGATATCTCTTGTTTATTCTAGAGTTCTCCTCAAGCCGCACCACGCGCCCTCAGCCTCGTCTCGCGAACGTCAAAAGCGCGACACAGTGCGCGCTTTCGGGAGGGGCGGAGCCAAGCCGAGCAACATATATATACACATCGATCATTGATCGTGAACCGGAAAATATAATAAATTACAGATATTTAGCGACTCGAAAGGTTCTTTATCAACAACTTATTTTCTCGTGCTTCTGCTGACCTGTCTGAATGGTGTATAAATCGAAGTCCCGAGTGCGAATCACAGGTGAGCCCGTCCTGAGGTATTTAGCGATTGGGAACGATTCAGAACCTGTGGGCAAATAACCCTTGGTAATTTCCCCAACAGTTTTCCGGACGACAGACTGCCAGTAGGGGACATGTATTGCAGCGCAATACTCAGAATGCTTGTTATATTAAAATTTTAAAATGTTCCAGGCAAGGAAACATGTGGGTTCCGTTGAAAAAAAGATGTTTTATGTTGAAGATAATATACAGTGACAGGAAGGTAGTTATTTTTTATGTCTAATTTATAGTTGTGTATTTTTAATCGTGGGGCTCAATACTTCGGCCTTGCTAGTTGGTGGTGAATTCATTTTTTATTTGTTTATTTGTACCCTTCGGCTTTCACTCTGAATATATCTGAACCCGTTTCCCCAACAACAATCCTATTACACATTATTCCGCGCAAGCTTAAAACACTAGGTGGCAGAAGCCATGTGGTTGTGAAAGGCCACAATAGTTCCTTGTTTGCAGAGATTGCAAGATTTCCTTTTTATAAAACATTTACTTGTGGATATAAATCATCAGAGATACCATCCACATAGTTGGTATAAGCAAAGCAAAGAGTTACAAAGCAATTTATTTGCATTTGGTATCAAGTATAAACTTCACCACATGGTGACAGATATACACGACATGGCCAAAAGTATGAAGACACCTAAACATCACCCGTATGTGCTCATCGAACATCTCATTCCAAAATCATGGGCATTAATATGGAGTTGGTCTCCCCTTTGCTGCTATAACAGCCTCCACTCTTCTGGGAAGGCTTTCCACTAGATGTTGGAACATTCCTATGGGGATTTGCTTCCATTCAGCCACAAGAGCATTGGTGAGGTCGGGCACTGATGTTTGGCGATTAGTCTTGGCTCGCAGTCGGCGTTCCAATTCATCCCAAATGTGTTGGATGGGGTTGAGGTCAGGGCTCTGCAGGCCCGTCAAGTTCTTCCACACTGATCTCGACAAACCATTTCTGTATGGACTTCGCTTTGTGCACAGGGGCTGAAAAAGTTAATGCAGAAAAAGTTCATGCTTTGTGCAAAATTCATGCTGAAACAGGAATGGGCCTTCCCCAAACTGTTGCCACAAAGTTGGAAGCAAACAATTGTCTAGAATGTCATTGTATGCTGTAGTATTAAGATTTCCCTCACTGGAACTAAGGGGCCTAGCCTGAACCATGAAAAACAGCCCCAGACCATTATTCCTCCTCCACCAAACTTTAAAGTTGACAATATGCATTCTGGCAGGTAGCGTTCTCCTGGCATCCGCCAAACCCAGATTTGTCCGTTGGACTGTCAAATGGTGAAGCTTGATTCATCACTCCAGAGAACGCGTTTCCACTGCTCCAGAGTCCAATGGCAGCGAGCTTTACACCACTCCAGCCAACGCTTGACATTGCGCATGGTGATCTTAGGCTTGTGTGCGGCTGCTCGGCCATGGAAACCCATTTCATGAAGTTCCCTATGAACAGTTGTTGTGCTGACGTTGCATCCAGAGGCAGTTTGGAACTCGGTGGTGAGTGTTGCAACAGAGGACTCCAGCAGGGCTCGAGGAGGGCAGAAATATGATGAACTGACTTGTTGGAAAGGTGACATCCTATGACGGTGCCACGTTGAAAGTCACTGAGCTCTTTGGTACGGCCCATTCCACTGCCAATGTTTGTCCATGGAGATTGCATGATGCATGGCTGTGTGCTTGATTATACATACCTGTCAGCAATGGGTGTGGTTGAAACAGCCGATTCCACTAATTAGAAGGGGGTGTCCGCATACCTTTAGCCATGTAGTGTGTGTGTATATACAGTCACGTGAAAAAGTAAGTACACCCCATGTAAAGTTTTGACTTTTTCAACATATTTCAACATACCGCTATTTGATCTTCATTTCAACAATATTGATAGATAAAGGTGATATAATATAACAAATATCATGAAACATTTACATTTTCTCGTCCATTGTATAATTTAAATAAACATAAATGCAAATTTTGCATGTGGAAAAAGTAAGTACACCCCTACATTTATCACTACTTCAAATGCCTAAAATTAGAATCAGGTGCACCAGCTCAGGTGCAAATGATTAGAACATCGTTGGAGAGGATCTTGGAGGAACCTGTCTTATTTAAACCTAGGACATTTAGTTTGGTTTGGTCTTGGTTGTTGAAGTGTGTGGCATCACCATGCCTAGATCAAAAGAGCTCTCTGAGGCCTTCAGAAAGAAGGTTATAGATGCCTACGAGTCTGGGAAGGGATTTAAAAAGATCTCAAAACAATTTGAAATCAATAATTCGACTGTCCGGAAGATCATCTACAAGTGGAGAAGATTCCAAACAATTGCCAACTTGTTCAGGCCATGCCGCCCCAGCAATTTCAGCCCGAGAGCAGACCGCAAGATGCTGAAAGAAGTCTCTAAGAACCCCAGAATGTCATCACGGGACCTACAGGTAGCTCTTGCCACTGTTGATGTCAAAGTGCATGAGTCTACCATTAGAAAGAGGCTGCACAAATTTGATCTACATGGGAGGTATTAAAAAAAAAAAAAAAAACACCTTTAGAGGCCATTTTTCCCCGCAAAGCGGGGGTTGGCCTTTTTCGGGAACCGTGGTTGTTGTTTTTTTTTATCTCCTTTTTGAAGCAATGTTTTACGGCCAGATGCCCTTCCTGCCGCCAACCCTTTTTGTCGCCTTTAATGACAAACAGGGAATTACCAGTGAACTGGTACTCAATTAGCCGACCTCGGAAGGATGACAGGCTGAGTCAACCCCCCTGGCGTTAATTCAGCCATCGACCGGGATGCACCGGGACACCGACGGGACACCGGGACCGGGACCGGGATCGACCGGGATGCTACGGGATGCGACTACATGGGAGGTATGCCAGGAGGAAATCTTTGCTGTCCAGAAAGAACATCAGTGCAAGACTAAAGTTTGCCAATGAACACCGAGGCAAAGACCAGCACTTCTGGAACAATGTGCTCTGGACAGATGAGTCAAAGGTAGAGCTATTTGGCCACAGTACCAGAAGACATGTTTGGCGAAAACCAAAGACAGCATTTGACCACAAGAACCTGATACCAACTGCAAAGCATGGTGGTGGAAATATTATGGTTTGGGGCAGCTTTGCTTCCTCAGGGCCTGGGCAGCTCACCATCATAGAATCCACTATGAATTCTTCATTGTACCAGAGGGTGCTTGAGGAAAATGTGAGGCCATCTGTCGGAAAGTTGAAGCTCAACCGAAGGTGGACCTTGCAACATGACAATGACCCTAAACATACCAGTAAATCCACCAAGGAATGGCTGAAAAGAAAGAAATGGAGGGTTCTGGAATGGCCAAGTCAAAGCCCGGATCTAAATCCCATCGAGATGTTGTGGGGGGATTTGAAGCGAGCTGTGCATGCAAGAAACCCCTCAAACCCCTCAAACATCGCACAGCTGAAAGAATTCTGCATGGAGGAGTGGGCAAAAATTTCTCCCAGTCGATGTCAGAGACTGGTAGACAGTTATAAGAAACGCCTACTTGAGGTTGTTTCTGCCAAAGGGGGCAATACCACCTATTAGAGCCAAGGGTGTATTTACTTTTTCCACATGCGAAATTTGCATTTATGTTTATTTAAATTATACAATGGACTACAAAATGTAAATGTTTCATGATATTTGTTTTATTATATCACCTTTATCGATCAATATTGTTGAAATGAACATCAAATAGCTGTGTGTTGAAATATGTTGAAAAAGTCAAAACTTTACATGGAGTGTACTTACTTTTTCACGTGGCTGTATATATATTATTTTTTTCCCCTCCCCCCACTTCCACCTCCATAATTTTTCCCACTTCCACCTCCATCCCCATAATCCCCAACCCCAGTCACCGTCGGGCATAGAGATATGCAAACTAGGATCTTCATATTAAAATATCTCTTCAAGCTGTTCATCAACTTCAGGCTGTTCTCTACGATGTCGGATGCCTATGTGATGCGTTGACGTTGAGAATTTTCTGCCGAGAAACCGTTACTCGAGAAGGTTCTTCATCACGTGGTTTGCTTTTATCTTGACATTGTGACTGGAGAGGGAGGATTCGTGATCACGTGCATTCCATGTGGAGCACTAGTATCTCGCTATTATTTTAATTTCATAAATATAACACTGAAAAACAAGGGATTTCTCGAGGCATGATTTTTCAGTTGATTTTATTTGATGTCACATTATCATGCATAATACAACGACACCAAGGCAAATGTGTCTAGCGGTCCCTCCCCCACCAGGCTGCTTGGCAGTCGTAGTCCCACCCACTCCTCGGATGCCTTCCTATTATCTTACAAAGGAATGTAATTTTCCATAATTTTCATGGAATCCTTTCTAGCTATTAAAATTACGAAACCAAAGGATGTTGCATGAAGTAAAACTCTGCCGGATGGTACCAGAATCATTGTCATTGCTAGAGGCAGTGTGGAAATATGCCGTTTGAAGAAGCTTATGATTATTATGAACGACAAGATGAATTCCCAGGTTTGACCGATATCAGGGTTTCCTCCCCCCACCCCCGCCCCCCTTTCCCATGGTCTGGAGCACTGAAAAGGGATCCCTGCCTTGACAACCAAAAAGGGATCCCTGTAATATCAACTCGACCAAGCACAAGTGCAGCAGACGTTGAACGAGTGTGTGAATCATTTCAACAAAGTCCCAGAAAATCAATCCGCCGCACATCCAGAGAACTGGGACTATCATCCACCACTGTACACAGGATATTGCATAAAGGACTGAAGCTTTATGTCTGTAAGATGCAGATTCCGCAGGAACTCAAACCAAATGATCGACCCAAACGTAAGGCGCCTGCCTTGGAAATGTTTAGTTGCATCAAGGATGATGAAGACTACCCGAAAAAGGTCATGTTCACAGATGAAGCTTGCTTTCATGTATTGGGGAAGGTCAATCTGCACAATGTGAGGATCTGGGGCTCTGAAAACCCTCAAGTGGTCATTAAACACATTCTCGATAGTTCAAAAATCAATGTGTGGTGTGGCCTTCTCCATGACCGCTTGGTGGGTCTTTTTCTTTGTGGAGAATACCTGTGGGGAGGAAAGACAAGGGAAGTCGGGAGGAAAGATTGGTAGGGGAAAATGCATGGGGTTGAGAAGATGGATACAGATTGAATGGTAGGGGCGAAATACATGAGGTTGACAAGATGGATACAAGACTGGAATCTGTCAAGAAGGAGAACTGGAAATGTAGAATGAGGTGGACAAGTTAACGGTGGCATAAAAAGTTCATCGTCCAGGATCCACAGGTCAAAATCCCATTAAAAGGGTTGGACCTCACATGACTTCCTACACTTTTTGTATGTGTTTTTTTTTAGAGTGGGTTAGACTCTAAGTCTAAGGTAAGATGAATAACCGTTCTGCTGGAACCATTATGAAAAAGAATTATGGGCATATTTGTGCATGGACCTCATTTATTGCAAAAAAATGAAACTGTATCCTGTGTGTATACAGCTATTCATACTACAGTTACTCACTCGATAGGATGTGCAGTGTTACAGCTGAAGTGCATCAATTAAACATATCAACGGTTGTATAGATAGAACAGATAGGTAATAGCTTATATATTAGTAGTCAATCGCTGTCACTGTCCTCCAGCATGAGCTCTTCTCTTGAACGTTTGTTTGGGTGTCCGGTGCAAAGGCATGCAATGACACACTTCACATTGATTCGTGCACAGAAACAGCCTCGAAGACACTTGGTTTTCTTGCAGCGGCACCATTTTGTCTGGTTGAATTCCCTTGGCCTGGATTATTTTAGCATCATGGTTGCAACCAGCCTGCCATTGACTCTATGTCTGTTGAACTTCTTGGCAGTTGGGTATGTTGGCTGAGACAGATGTGCTCGTTTGCACACAGCCATCTGATGCAAACTGCGGAGAAGGTGGAGTTGGAAAGCATCTTCTGTAGGTGGGAGGTACCACATGTCTCCTTTCATGGTGTCAAACTGGTGAGCACGCAGTGCATCAAGTGTGCCATCAAATTCACTTTGACCATACAGTAACACGAAGAAGTGCTTTGCAGAAGTGATAGCGTCCTCCTTGACATCATGACTTTCACCAGGCTCACCGCACCTGGAAAGTAGCAAAAGGTGTTCAAAGGTCTTTGCGGAAGCTTTGTAAGCCCTCTTTTTTCCCCCTCTTCTATAAGGGTAACTCGGTGTCACATCCTGTCAGGATGTAGGTGCTGAGGAAGATAGATGCCAGGTCTGCAGCATGGACATCATACTTCTCTGTTACCAGCCTACTGAATGCGCTGTATGAAGTCCATGGCATCAACAACCAGCCTGGCAGGCTCCTCTGACAGTGGTAGTTTGTTTTACTGGGTCCAGGAGTTCCCACAAAACGACGTGATGGCGACCAGGTAGTCAGTCTTGTTGCCTTTTCGCATTGCAGAGCCTTGATCAAAGTTCAGATCAGATTTGAAAAGGGATGCAGGCCAACTAGTCCATTCATGGCTGAAGACCTCCACCTTTTTCTTTTGATCCAGGTCTTGCATAAAGTACAGGTTTCGGACAACTGCACTTTCTTCTTCATATAGCTGATTTGGCTTAAGTGCTGTAGAGAGTAAATTTCTCAACCATGTCTGGGTGCATGGGTGACTGTGGGAATAAATGTCCATATCCGATTATTTATTCAGTGGCATTATCTTGGATGAAGAAGTCATGGAATGTACTCCACGTTGGAGCGATGCAGCTCAGTTCCACTCCTTCCAGCTGAATAGTAGGGCATGCATGCATTAGGTGCCGCAGGGTGCTCAGCCTGACAAGGGGGTCAGACAGGCCATCAGGCTGCTTGAAAATCCGTATCAACTCTGACGAGAGAGCGACTTCTTTGACGATCTTTGAGACTCGGGTTGCTTTCTGTCGTATGGAATTGTTGAGTGTGAGTGTAACCTTGCATGTTTTCAGCGGGGGTACACTCGCCATAGGTGTCACATCTTCATCCTCACCCTTGTACTAGACTATTGGTATATGATGTGAGTCATACCATGTAGCGTTCGGCCATCCTTTGTGTATTTGTGGAAATCCAAGTTGTCAAATCCAAACTGAGTAAGTCGACCTGCCTTCAAGTCGGTTGGTATGAAGACCCCATTATCAGCAGTTTGTACAACAACTTAATCTGCCATGGTTGATATGTGTCGCTGTGCATCATGATAGCGAATGCTGTTTCCAAGTCTATAAAGTAGGCTCACTGTTTGCTTGCACCTGGGCTCTGAGTATATGCATGGCTGCCCCCACATGTTTGGGTGTTGGAATGCCTGCAACAGCTGAACAGCCATCGTGGGCAAGGTTGAGGACTTGTTCATGCTGCTTAGGATTGAGGGGAACCCATCCTCCTTCTACTACATCTGGGGATGCATCGGTTACCAGCCATGCCATGTGATTATAGAGGTTGTTACTAACTCGTTGTGATGTATGAGATCTCCATCTGTGGTGGTAAAGTAAGTCTTGATAGATTTGAAGTGCCTTGATGTCCACAATAACTTCCAGGGATCTGCTGCATCCCACTCGTGGAAAGAACACCCATTTCACTTCTGGATTATTTGAAGGATTTAAGTGCTTGCATCTCTATCTTGCCTTGTTCTTTGATCTCCATTTGGATACTTTGGGCTGAGTGATGAGAAAAGGCTTCAACATCTATGGTGTCTTTGAGCGGCAGTTCCTCCTCACTTTCTTCAGCATACTCTGCCTCATCAAGTCTATGCTCCAGTTGCTTTAGCTTTCCCATTAGACTTCCAATGCTGAGATAGGATGAGCACACAACACTCGAGCTTCTCTTCTGTGAAACAACTATGATTCGGCACCCATCATCAACTTTATATTGTTTTTGCAGACGTGCTGCCATGGCCTGAGATCGGCAAGATGTAGCATTTTCCACTCCATGGGCTGTTAGGTAGTGATGGAATTAGTCCCGGAATGCAGTGATAAAGAACACACAACCATCTCTGAAAAGGGGCTCATCGATGTGTGCAAGAGGTTGAGACATTGCAGCATTGAATGGACTCTTGTTGCCGGTACTACTCTCATCACATCTTGCACTCTTTAAGTATGAGGACATACAAGCATGGTGATATCGAAGTAACTGGGTACCGGGCGAACACACTGATTACCATACCCTTGAAATTTGCATTGCATTGGCTGATTATTCATAGTCAGGGCCCTTCGGGATATTTTGGGGCCGTTTGGTTCAAATTCTTCCAAAAGCACCAAATTTGGCCCAGATGTTGCCCATGCCATACTCTTTCGATTTTTGACGGGCGCCAAGACGGGCGCCCCCCCCCCCCCGGGGGCCCCATATTGGCGAAATACTAAATGGCCGCCACCTGGATTAGAGGAAAATCAGTTAAATAACCAAAAGGGTTGGAATCATGTATGATACTGTGGCGGACACAAAAGCCCACTGGCGTGGTGACATCATTCCACGCACCAAGTGGGCGGTGGCCACGCCCGAGGGGTAGGCGTGGCCTCATGATATACACCGGGCGACCAGCCCGGAGGAGTTCAGTGTTACAGTGTAGTCTTACAATAAAGACGTTTATATGTTACCGCTTGTCCGCTTCCTCCTTGCTCACAAGCAGCGCGCGTAACGCCGCGCTTTACTGGTGACCCTCGACGTTGGATCTGCCGGAGCGATCCTTCCACACGCGACGCCATCGCCATGGCCGACTTCGTCAAACTTCCGGAATTTTGGGAGGCTCAGGCCGAAGTCTGGTTCGTCCAGGCCGAAGCCCAATTTCAGCTTCGGCACCTCACCGGCGATGACACGCGCTATTGCCACGTCGTCGCCTCCCTCGGGCCCGGCACGGCCGCTCGAGTTGTGTCCGTCCTTCGCCACCCACCGAAAGGCCACAAGTACGAGGCACTCAAGCGGCTACTCCTAGCCACGTTCAGCCTCACGGACGACGCACAGGCCGACCGCCTCCTGGATCTCCCCGAGCTCGGTAAGACGCGCCCGTCGGTCCGAATGGACCATATGCTGTCACTGTTGGGCGACGAAGCCCCCGGTTCGCTATTCTGGGCGCTTTTCCGTCACCAACTTCCAGCGCAGGTTCGCCTCGCGTTGGCCGGGACCGGGCTAACGGAACCCCGAGCATTGGCGGCCGAGGCGGACAAGTACTTCGCCGCTTCGGACACGCGGGCGAGCGTCGGCGTGGCCGTCACGGCCTTCGACGCTGATGTTCAGCAGCATGTTCCACAGCATCATCTTCTACAGCACGCTGATGTTCAGCAGCACGCTGATGTTCAGCAGCACGCTGATGTTCAGCAGCATGCTGATACGCACCTCGTGAACGCCGCCACGCCCCGCCCACCGCCGCGGCGAAAACCGCCTCCGCGGGGAAACCCGTCGACTCCACCGGCCTGGCGGAGCCAGCCGCGCTCCTCCAGCTCCACCACCTGGTGCTGGTTCCACGCCAAGTTCGGCCACGAAGCTCGGCGGTGTCATCCGCCGTGCTCCTTCAACGGGTCGGGAAATGCCCGGGCCGGCGCTCAATAGTGGCGATGAGCACCGGCCGTTCGAGCAGCCTGCTGTTCATAACGGACACCTTCTCCGGGCGCCGTTACCTGTGCGACACGGGAGCGCAGGTGAGTGTCATTCCCGCCGGCACGTCAGACAAGCACGCCGCGGGTGGGGGCCCCGCGCTGCTTGCCGCGAACGGGACGCCCATCCGTACGTACGGAAAACGCTGCCTCTCTCTGCGGTTTGGAGGGCAGGTTTTCCGATGGAAGTTCGTCACCGCCGACGTGCCCATGGCACTGCTTGGCGCGGACTTCCTGTGCGCTAATGGGCTCCTGGTCGACGTCAAGCGCAGACGGCTTGTCCAGGCCGAGACGTTCAGCTCGCTCGCTTGTGCGTTGCCCAGCTCAACGAGCGGCTTGCCAAGCGGCTTGCCGAACGATTCGGTTCCGGCCACGTTGGTCTGTACGCTTCCGGCAGCGGACACATTCACCCGCCTCCTCGCCGGCTTCCCGGCCCTCACGCGGCCCACCTTCTCGGCGGGGGCCGTCAAGCACGGGGTGGCCCATCACATCCCCACCGTCGGGCCACCGGTCTACGCCCGGGCACGCCGCCTCGAGCCGACGAAGCTGGCGGTGGCAAAAGCGGTGTTCGCTACCCTGGAGCGACTCGGCATCGTTCGGCGCTCAGAGAGCGCTTGGGCGTCGCCGCTGCACATCGTGCCGAAGCCCGGCGGGGGATGGCGACCGTGCGGGGACTATCGCCGTCTCAATGACGCCACGACTCCCGACCGCTACCCCGTCCCCCACATTCAGGACTTTTCCGCTCGTTTGGCGGGCAGGTCCTTCTTCTCGAAGGTGGACCTCATACGCGGCTACCATCAGGTCCCCGTCAGGCCAGAGGACGTCCCGAAGACGGCGGTCATCACGCCATTCGGACTCTTCGAGTTCCTGCGCATGCCCTTCGGTCTGAAGAATGCGGCTCAGGCGTTCCAGCGACTGATGGACAGCGTCCTGCGCGACTTGGATTTTGTCTACGTCTACCTGGACGATATCCTCGTCGCCAGCGCGTCCCGCGAAGAGCACCTACGCCACCTCCGCATGCTCTTCGAACGCCTGGGCCAGCATGGCCTGATTGTGAACCCCGCAAAGTGCCGGTTCGGCGCCGCCACAATCGATTTTCTGGGGCACCGTGTCACCAGGCACGGAGCCGTCCCCCTGCCGGCCAAGGTGGAGGCGGTGAAGGGGTTTCCGCGCCCCCGCACGATCAGAGGGCTGCAGGAGTTCCTGGGCATGGTGAACTTTTACCATCGGTTCCTGCCCCGTATCGCCCAGCTCCTGCGCCCCCTGCACGAAGCTCTCCGAGGTAAGCCGGGCAAAGGCGACGTTACCTGGACCGAGCAGATGGACACGGCGTTCACGGGCGCGAAGCTCGCCTTGGCTAACGCCACCATGCTCGCGCACCCGGCGCCCGATGCACCGATCGCCCTCACCACCGATGCCTCGGACTACGCGGTGGGCGCGGTGCACGAGCAATGGGTGCGTGGAGCTTGGCAACCGCTGGCGTTCTTTAGCCGGCAGCTTCGCCCGCCCGAACGCCGTTACAGTACCTTCGACCGCGAGTTGCTCGGACTTCACTTGGCGGTCAGGCACTTCCGCCATCTGCTCGAGGGCCGGGCGTTCACTGCCTTCGTCGACCACAAGCCGCTGATCTTCGCGATGGGCAAGGTCACCGAGCCGTGGTCGGCCCGGCAGCAGCGTCACCTCTCGGCCGTGTCCGAGTACACGACGGACATCCAGCACGTCACGGGGAAGGACAACCCGGTGGCGGATTGCCTTTCCCGGGCCGTCGCCCACGCAGTCCACCTCGGCATTGACTATGCCCGGATGGCAGCGGACCAGGCCGCTGACCCCGACGTCCAGGCCTTGCGGACCGCCGTCACGGGCCTCCGCGTCACCGAGGTGCCGTTCGACGGCGTGGGCGCGGCCCTCTTGTGCGACGTCTCCCTCGGGCGTCCTCGCCCCATTGTGCCCGCGGGCTGGCAGCGCCAGGTGTTTGACGCCATCCACGGCCTGTCCCACCCGGGCGCGAGGGCCTCCCAAAGGCTGATCGCCGACAAGTTCGTCTGGCATGGCCTCCGGAAGGCCGTCCGCGGCTGGGCCAGGACGTGCCTCGCGTGCCAGCGCGCCAAGGTGCACCGGCACACCCAGGCCCCGTTGGCCCCGTTCACGGTGCCGGAACGCCGGTTTGACCACGTCCACGTGGACCTGGTGGGACCTCTGCCCCCCTCGCGGGGTTTCACCTACGTCCTCACCATGGTGGACCGCACCACCCGGTGGCCGGAGGCCGTGCCCTTGGCGTCGACAACGGCGGCCGATGTCGCGCAGGCTTTCATCGCCACCTGGGTCGCCCGGTTCGGTGCCCCCTCAGACATTTCATCCGACCGCGGCCCCCAGTTCACCTCGGAGCTCTGGGGGGCGGTTGCGCAGGGGCTCGGGGTCCGGCTGCACCGAACCACGGCCTACCACCCCCAGGCTAACGGCCTGTGTGAGCGATTTCACCGCTCATTGAAGGCCGCGCTCCGGGCCACCCTCCGCGACGGCGGCTGGGTCGACAGGCTCCCCTGGGTCCTGCTGGGCCTCCGGACGGCGCCCAAGGAGGACCTGCGCGCATCCGCGGCGGAGTTGGTCTTCGGGCAACCGCTGCGGGTGCCGGGCGAGTTCCTCCCCGACTCCACGGCACCATGGTCCGCGGCACAGCAGCGCTCCGCTCTGCAAGAGACCGCCCAGAGGTTCGCCCCGGTGCCAACGGCATGCCACGGGCACCCACCGACGCACGTCGCCCCGGAGCTTCGCACGGCGGAGTACGTCTTCGTCCGCCACGATGCCCATCGGACACCACTGCGGCCCCCGTACGACGGGCCTTTCCGCGTGCTGGAGACCGGGACGAAGCACTTCACCCTGGACATCGGCGGTACTCCTGACCGCGTTTCGGTAGACCGCCTCAAGCCGGCCCACCTCGATGTGGACCATCCACCGCCAGTGGCCCGACCCCCACGTCGGGGCCGCCCTCCTGCGGGCGGACCCCCGGCACCGCCCAGCCCCGCCGCCACGCCGCCCCCCAGTCCTGCACCCATCCCAGGGGCAGCCAGGGGCATCCCACCTGGCATCCCTGCACCCCGGACGCCGCCGATCGCCAGGGGGCGCTTCGGCCGGGTCATTCGTCTGCCCCGCAAACTGGCCCTCCAGGTGCGCGGGAATTCTGGGGGGGGCGCGTGTGGCGGACACAAAAGCCCACTGGCGTGGTGACATCATTCCACGCACCAAGTGGGCGGTGGCCACGCCCGAGGGGTAGGCGTGGCCTCATGATATACACCGGGCGACCAGCCCGGAGGAGTTCAGTGTTACAGTGTAGTCTTACAATAAAGACGTTTATATGTTACCGCTTGTCCGCTTCCTCCTTGCTCACAAGCAGCGCGCGTAACGCCACGCTTTAATACCACTTTTCAGGGGTTTTCGAGGTCGAGGAATCCAATTATGATGTTATTTTGATGATTCGAGGTCAAGGTCAACCCTCAAGGTCATCTTAAAGGTCATTTTTGAGTCAAACATGTCGGTTTTTGAGTTTTTTGTCAAGATTTACGCTAGGTTCACCATTTTATGTTTCTGGGTTGGGTAATCGAACTCTGACCTTATTTTTGACAATTAGAGGAAATATTTACATGTCTATTTCCTAATTTTCAGGCATATGCAGTTCATCAGTCTAATTACAAAGGTACGGATTTTGATGTTTTATGAACTGTATGCCATATCCTTGTGTTTAATTTTTGTGCGATCATGATCCGGGTTCATGTATACATGATTGTATACATGTCATAAATATGACGTCATAGGTAATGTGACCTGGCGGCCATATTGGATTTTATGAAAACCTTAAAAATGGATCCCTGCCTTCATTTTTCGATCGATTCATTTTGAACTTTGACCACTTATAGTACGCCATGTGATTGGATGCATATCCTAATTATGACGTCATAGGTCAGGTGACATGGCGGGATGGACCGGTATGGTCCCCGGATCATACCGCCCTTGGCGACCGTCAAAAATCGAAAGAGTATGGCATTTGCAACATCTGCGCCAAATTTGATGCTTTTGGAAGAATTTGAACCAAAATATCCCTAAGGGCCCTGACTATCAGTTCATTTGCTTTTGGCCATATTCAGTTTTGGCGATCTACAGTTGAAATGAGTAGAAGGTGTATGTCTCCCTTCCTAGAGCGCTCTCTTCCACAAATGAAACACTCTGATTGTACTTTAGACTTGATGTTACAGCCCTTCTTGTGAGAGCATATAAACATTCAGTAGAACCAGAGTAGTCTGCTGATGAAATGCTTTCCAGCTTTGCAACCTGGCTTTTCTTCTGGTGCACTGTTTTGTGGTTAATGTACTTGGACCGATACCAAGGATGAAACACGGGATTCTTCGCGATAAAGTCCACCTGACTTTCTAGATCATTCTCAAGTCTGAATGAGACTTCATCCTGCCTGCTCTTGACAGCATACACTAGTGCAGGATAACCTTGATTGGTCAGTTCATACATTTGGCCACTTCCTGCTCCCTTCTGGCATATCAGGCAAGTTGCATAATCCGTATCGGGATAATATCTGTTTTGTGACTTTGTTGTGAACACAGGCTCCATATTGCAGTGTTCAACTGTCTTTAACATCAATCTTGAAGTCTCTATGATCTCAAAAAGGTTTTTTTTTAAAGCATATTAAACCATGAAGCAAAAAAAATAAATACATAACCAATCAAGTAAAGGCAAAAAATATGAAAATAAATGTCAAAAATTGTTGCGTGATTTAGGATTTAAATCCTTTCAAATCACATTTCGTGATTTAATCAGGTTCCCGAGTGCTTTCTATGGGTCTGGCACGTGTGCGATGATAGCTATCAACACCTACAAAAGTTACGGAACAAAATAACATTTTCCACATTTATAACGAAAACCGGGTGAGTGAGGAACATGCACAAATATGCCCATAATTGTTATGCCTCCCCGACGAAGTCGCCGGAGGCATTATGTTTTCAGGTTGTCCGTCCGGCTGTCCGTGTCCATCCGTCCGTCCGTCCGTCCGTCCATGATAGTTTTTTGTCACCGCGATAACTTGAGAATGGCCGAAGGGATCTGTCAAACTTGGTACATGTATGTATAATGAGGTATAGATGAAATTATTCGATTTTGGAGTCAAGAGGTCAAATGCCAAAGGTCAGAGGTCATGTTAGGTAAAAAAAATCCTGTTACCGTGATGACTTGTGACCCAGTGATGAGAATCAGACCAAATTTGGTAAAATTCTGTAGAATGATGTAAAGATGAACTGGTTAGATTTTGGGGTCACGGGGTCAAAGGTCAAAGTCTGTAATATGTCTCTAACTTGAGAACGGCTGAAGTGATCTCATTCAAAATTGCTGCAGGTATGTATAATGATGTAAAGATTAAGTGATTAGATTTTAGGGGCAAAAGTCAAAGGTCAAAGTTTGCAATAGGTCAATAACTTTAGAATGGCTGAAGTGATCTAATTAAAACTTGGTAGAGGTATGTATAATAATGTAAAGATTAGCTGATTAGAATTTGGGACAAAGAGGTCAAAGGTCAAAGTCTGTTATAGATCTGTAACTTCAGAACAGCTGAAGTGATCTAATTCAAACTTGGTACAGGTATGTATAATGATGTAAAGATTAAATGATTAGATTTTGGGGTCCCAAGGTCAAAGGTCAGAGGCCATGTCAGGTAAAAATGTGATAACTTGTGAACAGCTAAAGGGATTCAAATTAAAACTTGGTACAGGTGTGTATAATGATGTAAACATTAACTGATTAAATTTTGGGGTCAAAACGTCGAAGGTCAGAGGTTATGTCAGGTAAAAATTTGATAACTTGAGAACAGCTGAATGGATTGAAATCAAACTTGGTACAAGAATTGTAATGATGTAATAATGTGGGCAGAGGCATATCAGTCGATGTCGTGACGTCGAAGAGAGCCGTTCTAGTTTTCTATTCCTCCGCCGACTTTGTCGGCTGAGACATTATGTTTTCAGGTTGTCCGTCCGGCTGCCTGGCCGTCCGTCCATGATAGGTTTTCGTTACCATGATAACTTGAGAACGGCTGAAGGGATCTTAGTCACACTTGCTGCAGGTATGCATAATGAGGTAAAGATGACCTGATTATATTTTGGGGTCACGAGGTCAAAGGACAAATGTCAGAGGTCATGTTAGGTAAAAATCCTGTTACCACGATAACTTGTGAACCAGTGATGGGATTCTAACCAAATTTGGTACAGTTATGTAGAATGATATAAAGATGAACTGGTTAGATTTGTGGGTGAAGAGGTCAAAGGTCAAAGTCTGTAATATGTCTATAACTTGAGAACAGCTGAAGTGATTTAATTGAAACTTGGTACAGGTATGTATAATGATGTAAAGATTTACTGATTAGATCTTCGGGGCAAATATCAAAGTCTGTAATAGATCTATAACTTGATAACGGCTGAAGTGATCTTATTCAAACTTGGTACAGGTATGTATAATTATGTAAAGATTAACTGATTATAATTTGGGGTCATGAGGTGAAAGGCCCAATGTCGGAGGTCATGTCAGGTTGAAATGTGATAACTTATGAACAGCTGAAGGGATTTAAATTAAAACTTGGTATCGGTATGTACAATGATGTAAACATGAACTGATTACATTTTAGGGTCAAGAGGTCAAAGGTCATGTCTGGTAAAAATGTGATAACTTGAGAACAGCTAAGTGGATTTAAGTCAAACTTGGTACAAGTATTATAATGATGTAAAAATGTGGGCGGAGGCATATAGGTAGACCTCTTGACGTCGAAGAGTGTTCTAGTTTCATAATGGGTCCGGCAGAGCAGATAAGTTATTCATCTTACCTCAGGGTATAACTCGCACTAAAAAAAACATGAACAATAAGAGTAGAAAGCCATGTCAGGTCCTCTTAAATTTTGGGTGCCTGGATCCTGGACTATCACAGATTTGGATGGGTTTGATGATCTGAGATAGTGGTAAACAACTGTCTTGAAGACCTGGAGGGAACAATGAGATTGAAGAGAATGTGGAAGTTGATTCTGCATGTGGGAAAATAGAAGAATGAATGAATGAGTGTTGGTGAGCAGTGATTCTGGATTTTGGTTGTTTCACTAGAAGGCAGTTGAGAGTGAACCACGTGCATCCTGCAGAAACCTGGAGGGACAAAGCATGGAAATATCAAAGAGTGAAAGACCAGAAAGTAGGCGGTAGAAGACAGAGAGACCACCAACCCGTCCTTGATGGACTCAGCTTCAGTTTTTTTTTTTTTTTTTTTTTTTTTTTTTTTGTTGTTGTATACAAGATCGAGGCTCGTGAAAGAGCGAACATTAATCACACAGAAAGACAAACGGACACATAAAACAAATAACATCGGGAGCGGTAGACAAGATGGGGAGAGAGGGGGAAGGACACAAACACAACATTTGAGAGCAGGGACCGAGAGACATGGAGACATCGAGAGATCTGTGGGAGGGAGAGGGCTTTGGGGGGGGAGGCATGTGAAGGGGGGGAGGCATGTGAAGGGGGGGAGGCATGTGAAGGGGGGGGGGGGTGGGAGAGGTATAAACATATGGACACTGCCAGGATTTCCAGGAAATAAGTTGGAATTTCAAACAAGGTGGATCTGGAGTGAATTAGTGGGGGTAGAAAAGATCAAGGTTATGGATGGGGGAAGATAAGAGATGGTGGTGAACAGCTGTTTTAAAGACCTGGAGGGAGGAGAGGGATTGAAGGGAGTGTGGGAGTTTGTTCCACAGGCGGGAGAAAAGAGGAATGAAAGAGTGAAGGTGAGCAGAGAGCCGAGATTTCGGCAGTTTAACCATCAGAGGGTTGCTGGCAGATCTTGTGCGACCTGTAGGAATATATGGGGGACAGAGCACAGAGAGAGCTGGGGGAGCAAGGCCGGAGAGGAGTCGGTAGAAGACAGAAAGACCACCTACCTGCCTGCGGTGAGTGAGTGAAAGGCCCTCAGAGATAGCTTCATCGCGGGAGATTCCAATGATTTTGAAAGCTTTGGATTCAACAGCGTGAAGCCGAGCCAGGTGTGAGGCAGGAGCACCAGCCCATAGGGCGAGAACAGTATTCCATTGAGCTGCGGATGAAAGCCTTGTAAGTGGTGAGGAGCTCAGGTGTGCCGAGGAAGGACTTCGCACGACGGAGGATGCCCAGTCGGCGACTGGCTTTGGAGGCCATATTTGAAATGTGCTTTGCTCAAGAAAGATCTTGGCTGATGGTGAGACCTAGGAGTTTGAATGACTGAACTTGCTCAAGAGGATTGTTAAGAAAGTATTTGGGAGGGTTTGCCAGACTTCTTTTGGAGAGAGTGAGAGTGTGAGATTTGTCTGAATTGAAAGACATATTTGAAGTGTTTGACCCGCTTGTGATTTTGTCAAGGTCTGAAGAAAGGGAAGAGGCAGCTGCCTGAAATATTAGGGATGTCATGACAGAGGCTGGAGCAATCAGCATCTAGATAAAGTGGCTTTTCCATAGAGTCAGAGATATAATTGATGAATAATAGGAACAGGCCTGGGCCCAGAACACTGCCTTGGGGGCACTTCATGTTTAATAGGGAGAGGAGATGAAAGAATTCGGTTGAAAGCCTCTCGCTGCCTACAAGAGTACAGGAAGTCAATAAGGACACGTGTTGCACAATATTTTGCATGTTTGCTGAATCTCTGCAGACTTTCACATGAGCATACCTTCGCGTAAGTACACCCCTGATTGCCTTTAATGTGGCTCACTGTGGGATGCCAAGTGAATATTTTGTAATCGATTCCTGGTTCCTGCATTCACGTGGTGACCTGTCCAGCATTTTAACCCTTGCCAAGACACTGATTTTGGAGAACCACCCATCGCTGAAGAGTATGGTAAGTTGGTGTTGTTTCCTTATGATGTTTGTAATTAGCCTGGGGATATTTTTTAAATATTTAGGTATAGAAGAGACGATAAAAAAAGTAAACTTGATTGTTCATGAACTTTCACAATAGTATGAAAATGTGAGAGTTCGAGACCACCTTGTGATGAAGTCTCCATTTCTCACTCTCCGTGTACTGCTCTTACGCCTCCCAATTCACAGAAGTACTTCAAGCTGCTACTTCCCCTCTGCCCCCACCTCTTGTTTGTCTGTGTGTTGTACCATCGCCGAACAGTGAAAACTCTATCTACATCTCTCAGATGACATGGACCAACTTTTAACCACTTATTCAAACTCTCTCTCTTCCTCATATATGGTGATTTCAATTGTCACCATGCTAATTGGCTGGATGTTGGTACCTCTCTCACCAGTGATAGTACTTCAGCAAAGGACTTCTGTGACTCCATGGACCTGACTTCTGACTTGATCTGTAAACTTTCCCACCTGGATTTCTGTCAATGAGAAATCCTCCCTTTAAGTTTCGGATTTGGTTGTGACTAAGTTTGCCACCAATGTTCCATGCTGTTCCTCTGCTCCAATTTGTTCATCTGACCATATGATTATGAAGGTCAACATCTCTCTGACCATTCTCAGAGAACAGCCTCGGTGCTGGCGAGTCTATCGATTCACTCGGGCAAACTGGCAGGGACTGCAAGCAGCCGTCACACTTCAGGACTGGTCTCCTATATCTCGCATCCTGCTTTGCTCCCCAAGCCCTCTTCATTTGGGATTATAGATTCCAAGGCCAACTCCAATATTGGGTTATTATCTTCCAATGTGCAGCTCTCAACGGAATCCTTTCATATCCTCTCCCTGTGAAGGCTGGAGTGCCCCAAGGCAGCGTTCTAGGCCCTGCTCATCTCCACTCATTTATTCCTCTCTTTCCCCACCTGTGAAATAAAATTTTCACATTCTCTACAATCTCATCCTTCCCTCCAGGTCTTCAAGACTGCTGTTCACTGGCCATCTCAGATCATTCCCCATCCAAAACCATGATCTTTTCCACCCCAGGTTTAACTCCCACCTCCCCCCCCCCCCCCCCCCCCCCCAAATTTCCAGTTTTCCTTCCTAAGAGTTTGCATCTGTATCCATCTTGTCTACTCCCATCATCCTCTCCTACCCCTCATTCTGACCCACATGCCTTGTTTGTCCATCTTCGTCTAATTTAATCCCTCGGCCCTGCTGTTGGTGTCCTCCCCACCCCTTCTCGTTCTGACGTTCCTTTCGTGCCGTTGCATCCTGATCTGTTCTGTGTTATCACTCTTCCACGAGCCTTGACTTTTGATACAAAAACCCTCAGGGAGTAAAGAAGAACATGGACAAAACTGAAGACAGATGTCGTGGAGATAAGAGGTACAGTAGAGATCAGAGGTATAGTAGTGACAGAGTAAGATAAGGTGTATAGTAAAAACAAGGGATGAAACTACTGAAAACATTTTAAAATGTATCAATTGCAAAGGAAGGTAATTATGAAGAGTTATCTGAAACCTGAATTCATCTTTAAAATACGAGCCGCAGAAACAATACAGAAATGAGAATTTTATTGTTTTATTATCTGACATACATTGAAGGATGGGAAGTTGGCAGGATAAGACAAAAGGATAATAGAAGAGATAAGAACGATAAATGTGATTGCAGATGGCAGTTAGGAAAGGGATGAAGAATGAGGCTTAGAGACTTGCTGGAGAACCGGAGAAAACAACGAGAGAGGGAGAGAAAGCAGGAAAAGGAAGGGCGGGGCACGCGAGTAAGAGGGCGGGGCAAAGTGGGGAGGGAGGACCTTGTGAAGGTGTGGTTACCGGGTGTGCCGGCAGAGCCAAACGAGCTTCCTCGGTAAGGACTGAAATCGAGGAGTTCGGGGAGCTTTGTGGATGAGAGGCCAAGTCCCCCCGACTCATTTGCTGGACCTCCGGTGATTTATCCTTGGGATTCTTCCTTGTGTAACAAGTCTTGGCGTTGTGCGTTCGCTCTGCACTTCCCCGTCTGGGCCCCGCCCGGTGAGTACATGTTGCGCTTCTCAATGTCTGGATTCCCAATGCGTTCCCTGTGCTGGGGATGTAAATGCCCAAGTACGAAGCTTTTCCTCCTGGCGATTCTCTTCCCCGGTATCTCGTGGTTGAATGTGCCGGATCTCGGAGCTTGCTCGAACTTCTCCAGCCTCTGGGAGTAACTTATTTAAACTCTCGGAGATCACGTGCTCGGCGCATCCAGACGCTCAATGACCCGGCTATGACGTCATAGCATAGCCGAAGAACTCCCTCGGCCTCTCGGTCTCGGCTTGAAATGTCTGGTTCACGGGAAACATTTGCCACAATCTTGAGTCGTCCCCACTCCCCCTTCGTGTACTTCCTGCCGTTCACGGGACTCTATTTAACCCTTTAATTGCGATGTGTGTCGGCTGTTGATCGGAATTGTACGTTCGCTTTGAATTTGCATTACCCCCCATCATTAGGATGGACGGTCGTCAAATCAAATTGCCTGGTATACCGTGTAATTAAGCTAATAAAAAAATCGTATATTGGAGACATTTGGGCTGACATGATGACCTACATGTTCGCACACTACAGGTGCGCAAGACTAAGATGACTTGCCTGGGTTCGAATCCCGACCCGGCTATAGACTGTCATCCTAGTGTTTCACAAGCAAGATGATTCATCGATACCAGCAGAGTGCCCGACCCTCTGGGTGGGTCGACTTTGTGCATTACTTGTTGAAAAATGGTATAGTCCGTGTTTTGCACGAAAGACTCGAGGTGTTTGCGTGGTGTGTGCCAAAAAGGTCATAAATGGTCTAAGCTCTAAAGGGTACGTTCCAATAGTTGAAAGGGCCTAATATCTTAAGCATGTAGAAAGGTCTAGGTGGTCCAAAGCTCTAAATGGTCAAGGCTCCAAGATGTTTAACGTGTCTAAATGGTGTTAAGGGTTTAGGGGTCTAAAGTGTGTCAAGGGACTTATTCATCAATATGTGCCTGTGTGCCGTCCCATCGGATGGACGCTAAACCGGGCGTCCTGTCTGTCGGAATTAAATGGTAGGTGTTACAGATCCTATGGTTTACTTTGTGTAGAGTAGGTGAGCTATCGCCGGCACTCTGAACAAATTACTAATTTGTGCCCCAACTACTTTGTCAGCCGTTTTGAGACCCTAAGCCGTTTCGTGGAAGGCTTGGGCCAAACAATTCCCCATGACCAACCCCGCACTAACATGGCAATAATAATATTTATTATTATTTTGTATGCAGCCTATGTCTGCTAGTTGCATCATTTTTCTGGAGGCACGAGATGCCCCCTGTTTCCAGGAAGCTGGCACTCATTTTGCTGACCTCGGAAGGATGATAGGCTGAGTCAACCTACCGGGTGTTATCTAATGACACGACAGGGGCTCAAACTCAAGACCTTGAGCCAGCCACCTTAACCTTAAGCCAGCCACTTTAACCTTAAGCCAGCCACCTTAACCTTAAGCCAGCCACCTTGACCTTAATCCAGCCACCTTAACCTTAAGCCAGCCACCTTAACCTTAAGCCAGCCACCTTAACCTTAAGCCAGCCACCTTAACCTTAAGCCAGCCACCTTAACCTTAAGCCAGCCACCTTAACCCTAAGCCAGCCACCTTAACCTTAAGCCAGCCACCTTAACCTTAAGCCAGCCACCTTAACCTTAAGCCAGCCACCTTAACCTTAAGCCAGCCACCTTAACCTTAAGCCAGCCACCTTAACCTTAAGCCAGCCACCTTAACCTTAAGCCAGCCACCTTAACCCTAAGCCAGCCACCTTAACCTTAAGCCAGCCACCTTAACCTTAAGCCAGCCACCTTAACCTTAAGCCAGCCACCTTAACCTTAAGCCAGCCACCTTAACCTTAAGCCAGCCACCTTAACCTTAAGCCAGCCACTTTAACCTTAAGCCAGCCACCTTAACCTTAAGCCAGCCACCTTAACCATGAAGCCAACACCAGGCATATGGCAATTATTGTGGCTGTTAAAGAAAGAAGTACATAAGAGACACATCCTTAACCAGCCAGCCACCTTAACCTTAATCCAGCCACCTTGACCTTAAGCCAGCCACCTTAACCTTAATCCAGCCACCTTGACCTTAAGCCAGCCACCTTAACCTTAATCCAGCCACCTTGACCTTAAGCCAGCCACCTTAACCTTAATCCAGCCACCTTAACCTTAAGCCAGCCACCTTAACTTTAATCCATCCACCTTAACCATGAAGCCAACACCAGGCATATGGCAATTATTGTGGCTGTTAAAGAAAGAAGTACATAAGAGACACATCCTTTAATGTTCATTCATGAAAATGAGGATGTTGGCGTGTTTTCCATAAGTCCGCTCTTGTGACTGGACTCATTCCGAAAGCAGAAGGTTGGATCTGCACGTGTACATGTACATTGGCTTTCCTGCCCCTTTTTTCCCCCCTGATCGATGATTGGTGTTGCTTCCCCGTTTCTCGCCGCATGGTTCGTGTGCCGGAAGGGTATTTGTCAGTTAATCCGACGAAGCAGACAAACTAACTCTGTCTCGATTCACGTGGAATCCAGCAGCTAATGAAGCGCTCTATATAACGTTTTTACGTTGGGGGTAATTGTCTGGGTCTCATTCACGGTTCAACGTTTTATCCACAAATTGTCACCAAAGCACCGAATGGGCTGTTTTCTTAATTTCACTAAATCCCTGCCATAGAGCAATGTCCACATTGATGATTTCAGGTGTAGGGCTCGTTCATCGGTCCTACCACCACAAAGCTATGGTGGAAGCCTTGGGGATTGGACCGATGAAGCTGGGCATTGTAAAACGCTATTTGATGGGAAATTATTCCCTTTGGAATTCATGAAGTCATTCGTCGGTCCGGTCCGCACTGCTCGCCGACGTCTTCGGTGATGCTTCCGAAGCATGCCGCTTCATATTTGGACTTTGTCAGCTTTGCTTTAGTTTCCCCTTGTTTCTGCAGCCATTGTCATCATGCCGATTGCTCCCGAACCCTTCATATTTGCGTCGCTGTTTGTCTCAAGAAGGGCCACGTTTGTTGAATGCAACTCCTCTAATGAACATTCCACTTATCCCTGCTTTGCCTCGTGCGTTTCACCAATCGATGAATCCCATAAATTTAATTTAAAAAAAAAATTTTGGTCTGCTCTGCTGAAAACGAGATGTGGACATTATTCTAAGGCGATTTGAAACCTGTCATACTGCTTTCTCCACTTATCCACATTCTATCGCTGTTTATAAATACAATTCCTCTGTGCATTCTTTCCTGACTTCCTTGATGACATCACATGCTCTGTGAATGTGAAAATCAGGTTTGAAACTGAATATCCTCCAGTTTTGTGGGTTTAGTATATTTTCAACTGCTGTTGCTTGACAAACATACACTTGTCTTTTTTTTCACTTCTGTTCCTCACAATTCCATCACACACTCACGTACTGACGCCGTCACACTCGTAATCAATCGGACAGTAGCGGCTGTTCCAAAAGTATAATTTAATAAGGATTGCTGTAAATGATGTTAATTTCACAACATCCTGCATTAAAATGTATTTAAATTGTGAACCTCAAAACATAGTTCCCTCACCTAAAGTAAGAACCTTAACCCGTAAGCAATTGACTAGTTTCCCGACTGCATGGATCATCAGCTGGGCACCGTTCTTCCTCGAGGTTTCGATCCTTTCAGCCCAGAACCTCTCCAAACGGCGGATCCACAACCTCGGTGACGGATCCACATCTGTAGATCACAAATTGCAAAAAATGTCAACATCCCAGTTCCAGAAAACTCATGGAAACACAAACCAAGGACGAACATTGAAAATGAGGACGTCCTGCTCACGTACAACCTGATGATTCCATCGGGCTTGAAAATAGAAAACAAAGCATTGTGGCCGGATATCTTACTTGGGAATAAAAAGGGAAAGACAGCATTGCTGATTCAGATATCAGTACCCAGCGATTTTGGCCTAAAATATGCAGAAATCGACAAAATGATCAAATACCAGGACCTCAAAATGAAGTCAAGAGATCTTGGAAGCTGAAGAGCATCGAAATTGTACCAGTGATAATTGGAGCAACAGGAACGATAAAGAAGAACCTCACTGAGATTTTAAAAACCATCCCTGGGAATATCGGAGGCAGTCCGTCGCTTGACGATCTTGAAAAGAGCCCTCGGAGCAAAACTCTAACAACAACAAAAATTCAACAGCATGATCCATAAACCGTGATCCCTTAACCAAGTGGAGATGGATACTTCAATACCTGGGAGGGCTCCTTTCCTCCTTCTGAAACCCGCACATGGAGATAACACACACACACACACACACACACACACACACACACACACACACACACACACACACACACACACACACAATCGCCCTTTTGCTAAGCCTGGTGCTGGCTTAATGGTAAAGGTAGCTGGTTTAAGATCTTAGGATCTGGTGTTTGAGCCCGTCGTGCCGTTGAAATAACACCAAGTGGGTTGACTCACCCTGTCATCCTTCCAAGGTCAGAGAAATGAGCACCAGCTTACTGGTAACAGGCCCACTGCATCAGCGGCACAGCTGTGCTTCCATAAAATGATGCAAACAGCAGCTACAGGCTGCATATGAAACAGCAACCCTTTTGCTGTTGTGATGACTCAAATCCGTGTTCCATTGCTGTGTGTAATGAACATGGTATTTATTTCCACACAAACAATAATTGGCAATCATAGTGTATGTGTGTGTTTGTTTGTGTGTATTTGTGTGTGCAATCTGTGTATGTGTGTGATTGTTTGTGTGTATGTGTGTGTTCAATCTGTGTATGTGTGTGTGCAATCTGTGTATGTGTGTGTTTGCAATCTGTGTATGTGTGTACGTGCGTGTGCAATCTGTGTATGTGTGTGTGCAATCTGTGTATGTGTGTGCAATCTGTGTATGTGTGTTTGCAATCTGTGTATGTGTGTGTGCAATCTGTGTATGTGTGTGTGCAATCTGTGTATGTGTGTGTGCAATCTGTGTATGTGTGTGTGCAATCTGTGTATGTGTGTTTGTTTGTGTGTATGTGTGTGTGCAATCGGTGTATGTGTGTGTTTGTTTGTGTGTATGTGTGTGTGCAATGTGTATGTGTGTGTTCAATCTGTGTACGTGTGTGTGCAATCTGTGTATGTGTGTGTGCAATCTGTGTATGTGTGTGTGCAATCTGTGTATGTGTGTGTGTGCAATCTGTGTATGTGTGTGTGCAATCTGTGTATGTGTGTGTGCAATCTGTGTATGTGTGTGTGCAATCTGTGTATGTGTTTGTGCAATCTGTGTATGTGTGTGTGCAATCTGTGTATGCGTGTGCAATCTGTGTATGCGTGTGCAATCTGTGTATGCGTGTGCAATCTGTGTATGTGTGTGCAATCTGTGTATGTGTGTTTGCAATCTGTGTATGTGTGTGTGCAATCTGTGTATGTGTGTGTGCAATCTGTGTATGTGTGTGTGCAATCTGTGTATGTGTGTGTGCAATCTGTGTATGTGTGTGTACAATCTGTGTATGTGTGTTTGTTTGTGTGTGTATGTGTGTGTGCAATCGGTGTATGTGTGTGTTTGTTTGTGTGTATGTGTGTGTGCAATGTGTATGTGTGTGTTCAATCTGTGTACGTGTGTGTGCAATCTGTGTATGTGTGTGTGCAATCTGTGTATGTGTGTGTGCAATCTGTGTATGTGTGTGTGTGCAATCTGTGTATGTGTGTGTGCAATCTGTGTATGTGTGTGTGCAATCTGTGTATGTGTGTGTGCAATCTGTGTATGTGTTTGTGCAATCTGTGTATGTGTGTGTGCAATCTGTGTATGCGTGTGTGTGCAATCTGTGTATGTATGTGTGCAATCTGTGTCTGTGTGTGTGTGCAATCTGTGTATGTGTGTGTGCAATCTGTGTATGTGTGTGTGCAATCTGTGTATGTGTGTGTGCAATCTGTGTATGTGTGTGTGCAATCTGTGTATGTGTTTGTGCAATCTGTGTATGTGTGTGTGCAATCTGTGTATGCGTGTGTGTGCAGTATGTGTGTGTGCAATCTGTGTATGTGTGTGTGCAATCTGTGTATGTGTGTGTGTGCAATCTGTGTATGTGTGTGTGCAATCTGTGTATGTGTGTGTGTGCAATCTGTGTATGTGTGTGTGCAATCTGTGTATGCGTGTGTGTGCAGTATGTGTGTGTGCAATCTGTGTATGTGTGTGTGCAATCTGTGTATGTGTGTGTGCAATCTGTGTATGTGTGTGTGTGCAATCTGTGTATGTGTGTGTGCAATCTGTGTATGTGTGTGTGTGCAATCTGTGTATGTGTGTGTGCAATCTGTGCATGTGTGTGTGCAATCTGTGTCTGTGTGTGTGCAATCTGTGTCTGTGTGTGTGCAATCTGTGTCTGTTTGTGCAATCTGTGTCTGTGTGTGTGTGTAGTCTGTGTGTGTGCAATTTGTGTCTGTGTGTGTGGACTTCCCGACTGCACGGACTATACACTATATACTAGTGGGGGCACCTGTGGGAATCCCACGGGCATGGACATGTGTGACATTTGGACATCTTCATTTAGATTTTAGATGCTGCACATTCCGTTTTACAAAATGGTCACTGGCAATTCATCAGATCTACAAATGATGTAATGCACACAATTTATTTACTTCTCATAACATGTGAATGCATGTGCATGCACATTAGGGTGGCACTAAAAACCGAATGTTTCATAATTTTAGGTCTTAGTATCTGGTTTTGTTTGATCCCATGAGAAAACACTCTTGGTAAATTTTCAGTGATCAAATCATATTTAGAGGTTGATCATGGCCTCTAAAGTTTCTCTACCTGCGTGGTTAACCCAACACACGCGGTCCAACTCACTCGGCCACCGCGCCCCAAATAATAATAATAATAATAATTATAATAATAATAACTAATAATAATAGGGTACGTTTTTCTTTTTTCTTTTTCATCTTAACCCATTAAAGCCCACTGGCAACAATAGTTGCCAGTGATTTATGTTCATTATTTTTGAAGTTTATGAATTATTAATGATCAGATTATATTTGTCTATGTTGCAGCTTGTTATGTAATATGTATGGACATAATAATGTAATTATAATATTATTATATAATTGTATGTAATTATACAATTTTGTATTGTATGCTCACTGCAACAAGCCATGTTGCGGTGAGCAACCCCTAAACATTATACGATGTGCATAAAATTTTACATGTGTGATTTCTACAATAAATGGAACCACTTTGAATGGTAAGACCATCATTTTCATGTGTTTGAAATTTTACCCCTATTTTAGTGCCACCCTAATGCACATGGGAAATACAGTTTGTAATGTGTAATTACACCTCATGTTAAATGTGACTTCAAGAGCTCAAATGCTCTCCCACATCACACACATTGTGCAGGGGAGATGATCACACACGGGGGAGAGGATCAAACACAGGGGAGAGGATCACACAGGGGAGAGGAGGAGAGGATTACCCACAGGGGAAAGGATCACACACAGGGGAGAGGGGGGAGAGGATCAAACACAGGGGAGAGGATCAAACACGGGGAGAGGTTCCACACACTGGAGAGGGGATCCACAAACTGGAGAGAGGATCCACACACTGGAGAGAGGATCCACACACTGGAGAGAGGATCCACACACTGGAGAGAGGATCCACACACTGGAGAGAGGATCCACACACTGGAGAGAGGATCCACACACTGGAGAGAGGATCCACACACTGGAGAGAGGATCCACACACTGGAGAGAGGATCCACACACTGGAGAGAGGATCCACACACTGGAGAGAGGATCCACACACTGGAGAGAGGATCCACACACTGGAGAGAGGATCCACACACTGGAGAGAGGATCCACAGACTGGAGAGATGATCCACACACTGGAGAGCGATCCACACACCACACATTTTATTCCCCCTATAAGACCCCTCCGTCCCGCATTTCCCCTTTACCGCATAGGGCCACATGTGATGATCTTGATATTATGGCAATTATATTTTATCTTAAAATTTTTTGCTTTAATATATTTAGTTTTAATTTAATTTACAATTTAATTGTTTACAAGTTTAACTTTTAATTAAATGTAATGATTATTCCTGATTTTCTAAACACTTGAGTTATAATCCAGCATTGCTTACAGGATTATTTTGAGCCGTTAATATGCGGTTGATTTTTTAATTTGGTCAGTAACGTCTCCGTTCACGAGAGCGGTGTGATGCGGTTTCATTGGCTGTCCAGCTTTGCCCACCCCACTTTGCATATACCCTGCCCACTTTGCATATAAGGGGATGTTGAGATGATTTTATCACTCTTGAGGAAGATTAACGGAGGCGTGTGGCTTTGTCACATGTTGTTAATCGAAACGTTGAGTCATTGTTTGTTCAATTAAAGGTTGGAGATCTTACCATGGAGTCATTTGGATTTACTCCCAACCGCAAATCTTTGCTTATATAATATATATATATATATATATATATATATATATATAATATATATATATATATATATATATATATATATATATACATACATACATACATACATACATACATACATACATACATACATATATATATATATATATATATATATATATATATATATATATATATATATATATATACATACATACATACATACATATATATATATATATATATATATATATATATATATATATATGTATGTATATATATATATATATATATATATATATATATATATATATATATATATATATATATATATATATATATATATATATATATATGTATATATATATATATATATATATATATGTATATATATATATGTATATATGTATATGTATATATATATGTATGTATATGTATATATATATGTATATATGTATATATATATATATATGTATATATGTATATATATATATATATATATATGTATATATGTATATATATATATATATATATATATATATATGTATATATATGTATATGTATATATGTATATATATGTATATGTATATATGTATATATATGTATATGTATATATATATATATATATATATATATATGTATGTATATATATATATATATATGTATGTATATATATATATATATATATATATATATATATATATATATATATATATATATATATATACACACATATACAGACTTGGCATTTAATATGGAATATTTTTTTGTGGGGGTGAACTTACTTTTCAAGATGTCTTAGAACCAAAAGTTCATTGGAATTATGTTGAAATTATTCTAGATTTTGTTAATGTGACCTTTAAAAGAAACAAAAACCACATTTGACATTTCGAAACAAATAAATTGATCCTTGAAAGTGATGTAAACTGATATCGAACTCAATTCATGGACAGTACTGTCTTAAACTTCTGTACGTTTTCCAGAAGTATGTCTTTATTTTGCACATTAGCCAAAATTTTTTTAAACAAAAACAAAAGTTAAATCTCAAGTCTCAAGAAACTCATTTTGCAATTAATGTTCGTTTCCCATTAATCGTACATTTTTCAAAATCCCATCACCCCAAAATCCCATTTCCCATCACCCCTCCCCTCTAAATCTACCCCCTTGCCCATCCCCTCCAAATCATCCCCATCACCCATCTCTTTCAAATCTTCCCCCTTGCCCCTCCCCTCCAAATCTTCCCAATCACCCATTCCTTTCAAATCTCCCCCCACACCCCTCCCCTCCGAGACTCTCCCTCGCTCCTCCCCTCCTAGACTCCCCTCTCACCCCTCCCCCTCAAAGCGTCCTCCCCGCTTCTTCCCCCTTCCAACTTTCACCTTCATCTCCCTCAACCTTCTGCCTCGCTCTTCCCCCTCGTCAAATAACACCTCACTGCGCCTCTCCCAATCACCATCAAACCTTTTGTCTGCCCCATCCTTCCCTTTCTCCGAGCTATTCTGTAATCTCTGACACACCTTCAACAGCTCTCCCTACCTCTTCCTCCTCTTCCACATCCTACCCTACCGCTCCCCCCCCCCCCCCCCTGTTCTGTATCCGATGCTCCCCCTTCCTCTTCCTTAACAGTATGGACCTCAAACATCCGGGGCCTTCGCTCAAACATGTCTGATCTCTCCATACAGGTTGCTTCTGACAAACCAGACGTGATCTGCTTAACAGAAACTTTCCTCCTTCATGATGTCTCTGATTCCTTGGTATCTCTCCCAGGTTACTCCCTACTCCGGTATGATAGACCTGAGCCTCGTCCTGGAGGTGGGGTTGCTATCTTTATAAAAAACTCTCTTCCTCACTCGCCCTGCACTGCCCCCTCTCCACCTCACCCCCAGGAATACCTTTGGCTACGGCTTCCCCTTCGCTCCCACCTTTTGTTCATATGTGTGTTGTACCGTCCACCAAACAGTGATGACTCCATCTACATCTCGCTGTCTGAGAATATGGACCAACTTCTATCTACCCATCTCAACTCTCTCTTCCTCATATGTGGTGATTTCAACTGTCACCATGCCAGTTGGCTGGGTGTGGGTACCTCTCTCACCAGCCATGGCTCTTCAGCAAAGGACTTCTGTGACTCACTGGGACTGACACAATCTGTCAATTTCCCGACCCGGATTTCAGTCAACGGAGCATCTTCTCTTCTGGACTTGGTTATGACTAACTTCCCTGAAAATGTCTGCTGCTCTTCTTCTGCTCCAATCGGCTCTTCTGATCATGTGCTTGTTAAAGTGGCCATCTCTCTGACCATTCTCAGAGAGCCTCCTCAGCGTCGACGAGTCTGGCATTTCACTCAGGCCAACTGGCACGGTCTTCAAGCAGCCATCAATCATCTGGACTGGTCTCCCATCTCTACTGCCTCTGGCATAAATTCTTCCTGGGAATTCTTCCAAAGCAAACTGCTCTCTCTCATGCACAGATTTATCCCATCTCGTCTTCTGTTGTCATACCCTTCCTCCCGTCCATGGTACACGGAATCTTGTGGTGAGGCTATTGCCCAGAAACAACTTGCTTTCGTCTCCTGGAAAGCAAATCCAACGGAAGGAAATCTCATTTCCTTTCACAAAGCCCGAAACAAGTGTGTGTCCACCCTCAGGAGAGCCAGGAAACAATATCTCTCCGGTCTCAGGACCGAACTCTCTTATCTGTCTCCCTCTTCCAAATCCTGGTGGCATCTGGTCAAATCTGTTTCTGGTGTTTGTTCCCCCTCCATCCCCTCCCTCACCTCAAATGGCCACACGGCTGACTCCGCACGTGAAAAAGCTGAATGCCTCAACTCTGTGTTTGCCTCTAAATCTTGTGTCCCAAACCCATCCCTCTCTGTACCCACCGTACCCAGTCGTACCCAGCTGCTCCTGGACTCTGTGTCCTTTCCTCCTGACAAGGTGGAAAAGTTTCTGTCAAACCTCGACTCGGATTCTGCAACTGGACCTGACGGCATCAGCCCACGGGTCCTAAAATCCTGTTCTGCCGCTCTTTCACTCCCTCTCTCTGTTCTCTTCACCCTCTCTTTTGCTCAAGGTCATCTTCCATCTGCTTGGGAAATCTGCCAACATCACCGCTTTGCACAAAAAAGGTGCAAAAACAGATCCCAGCAACTACAGACCAATCAGCCTTCTCCCAATTATCAGCAAAGTCATGGAATCCATCATTGCTTCAGATATGAAATCTTTCCTCTTCTCCAATGGCTTGATCTCTGATCATCAATTTGGTTTCAGACCTGGACACTCTACTCTGGACATGCTGCTTCTGCTTTCTCAACAATGGATGGAGGTCCTCAATGCCAAACAGGAAATTAGAGCAGTCTCCCTTGACATATCACGTGCCTTCGATACGGTCTGGCACCCCGCTCTGCTCACCAAACTCTCCTCTTTTGGTATCCATGGAAATCTCCACGCATGGCTGGCGGACGTCCTCTCTAGTCATCGTCAACGTGTGGCCCTGAATGGGTTTCTCTCATCTCCTCTTCCTGTTCAGGCTGGAGTTCCACAAGGCAGTGTTCTAGGCCCTGTGCTTTTTCTGGTCTTCATCAATGATCTCTCTGACTCTCTTGAAAATCCTCTCTATCTCTTTGCTGATGACTCTACTCTCTGTCGCTCCATTCTTCATCCCTCAGATCGGCAGTCTGCTGCCGCCTCACTCTCTGCAGACCTGGACAAAATCACAGACTGGGCAAACAAGTGGAACATGTCTTTCAATCCTGACAAATCTCACACTCTTACGATGTCTCTCCGAAAAGACCGACTGGACAACCCTCCCATCCACTTTCTGAATAATCCTCTCCAAGAAGTTCTGTCACTCAAGCTTTTGGGTCTCTCTATCTGCCATGATCTTTCCTGGGAAAACCACATTTCAAATCTGGCCTCCAAAGCCAGTCGCCGACTGGGCATCCTCCGTCGTGCGAAGTCCTTCCTTGGCACACCTGAGCTCCTCACCACATACAAGGCTTTCATCCGCAGCTCAATGGAATACTGCTCTCCCCTCTGGGCTGGTGCTCCTGCCTCACACCTAGCTCGTCTTCACGCTGTTGAAACCAAAGCATTCAGAATCATTGGAATCTCCCGCGATGAAGCTAACTCCAAGGGCCTCTCACTCACTCACCGCAGGCAGGTTGGTGGTCTTTCCATCTTCTACTGACTCCTCTCTGGCCTTGCCCCCCCAGCTCTCTCTGGGCTCTGTCCCGCAAATATTCCTACAGGTCGCACAAGATCTGCCTGCAACCCTCTTATGGTCAAACTGCCAAAATCAAGACTCTCTGCTCACCTTCACTCCTTCATTCCTCTTTTCTCCCGCCTCTGGAACAAACTCCCTCACTCTCTTCAATCCCACTCCACCCTCCAGGTCTTTAAAACAGCTGTTCACCACCATCTCTTATCTTCCCCCATCCAAAACCTTGATCTTTTCTACCCCCGCTAATTTCACCCCAATTCCACTTTTTTGAAATACCAACTTCTGTCCTGGAAGTCATTGATGTCCTTGTGTTTTATACTTCTCCCTCCACCCCCCCCCCCTTCCCATGCCTCCTCCCCCCAAGCCCTCTCCCTTCCACACATCTCCCTGCTCTCAAATGTTGCGTTTGTGTGCTTCACCTTCTCTCCCCATCTTGTTTTCCGCTCCCGCTTTTTGTGTGTTTTGTTTGTCTGGTTGATTTGTTTGTGAAGTAAATGTTAGCTCTTTCACGAGCCTCGATTCAGTATACAAAAAAAAAAAAAAAAATTACGACTGGGATTACGGACAGTAAAATTCCAGTTCAGTACTTCGTGTAACCCCCACGAGCATTCAGGAGAGCACGTACACGTTGAGGCATGCTGTTCATGAGATTTGCCAAGGTTTGGACAGGAATTGCTTGCCATGCAGTGACAATAGCCTGCTGCAATTCACGCACAGAGCGCTGGTCCAAGTGGTCAATTTGACACGTTAATTCTGCCCACAAGTTCTCTATCGGATTCATATCCGGGGACATGGCAGGCCACTCCAGATGCTCTACACCACGGTCAGCAAGAAAGTGTTGGATCATGCGAGCACGATGTGGCCGTGCATTGTCATCTTGGAAGACAAAGTTTCCTCGAAAGGATGCACGAGGAAATGGAAGCAATGTTTCTTCCAGAATGGCCCTGTACTTGAACTGGTTCAGGTTTCCATTCAGAACAACCAGGTCAGTTTTTCCCCCTGCATGAAAAGCAGCCCAAACGGTCACCCCACCGCCTCCAGCTTGGACTCTTGGCACTATACAATCTTTGTTGTAGGCTTCATGCACTTGTCTGCGCACTCGGACGCGGCCATCTTGACGATAGACCAGAAATCTAGACTCGTCACTGAAGATCACGTGATTCCAGTGTCCTGGCTGCCATTGACGGTGCTCTCTGGCCCACTGCAATCGGCGCTGGCGGTGTTGTCTGGTCAGACGTGGCTTTCTCAGCGGATGCCTGGCACGATAGCCTGCTTGAACCAGTCGTTGGTTGACTAACCTTCTGGATACAGGCACATTTGTCAGTTGCTGCCACTCAGCCCTAAGCCGATTAGCTGACTTGGTACGGGCATTGCGGACTAACCGGTGCAGCTGGCAATCATCCCTAACCGGTGCAGCTGGCGACACCTGACCTTGAGTGATGTCATACTGCCGAGCAATAGCACGGTCTTTCATGCCGTAATTTCGTAAAGCCACCACTCCATGACAAACAGCATTGTCGAGTTGAAGGACCATCTCCAGAAGAAGCGGCAATAACTTTTGGAGACGTGCAGCAGTTGTTTTCCACTAATACAGAACGCAACAACCCTTGTATACCCGACTGTGAAGCCAATCGTCAAATGCACCTGTCCGTACATTTTGCCACGCCACCTGTGATATAATCCGATATAATCCTGTTGTTGACTTCTTGCTGCGACAGACAATCAGTGACATGGTTCTTTTAACAAATAAATCACCAAAGTGTAAAAGAAACTCACCAGATTGATATACTGAGTTCAGAAAGGAAACCCAAGTCAAGAAAAAAAAAAATTCCATGTTAAATGCCAAGTCTGTATATATATACAGTCAAGTGAAAAAGTAAGTTCACCCCATGTAAAGTTTTGACTTTTTCAACATATTTCAACATACAGCTATTTGATCTTCATTTCAACAATATTGATAGATAAAGGTGATATAGGAAAACAAATATCATGAAACATTTACATTTTGGAGTTCATTGTATAATTTAAATAAACATAAATGCAAATTTCGCATGTGGAAAAAGTAAGTACACCCCTACATTTATCACTACTTCAAATACCTAAAATTAGAATCAGGTGCACCAGCTCAGGTGCAAATGATTAGAACATCGTTAGAGAGGATCTTGGAGGAACCTGTCTTATTTAAACCTCAGACATTTAGTTTGGTTTACTCTTTGTTGTTGAAGTGTGTGGCGTCACCATGCCTAGATCAAAAGAGCTCTCCTAGGCCTTCAGAAAGAAGGTTATGGATGCCTACGAGTCTGGGAAGGGATTTAAAAAGATCTCCAAAGAATTTGAAATCAATCATTCGACTGTCCGGAAGATCATCTACAAGTGGAGAATATTCCAAACAACTGCCGACTTGTTCAAGCCAGGCTGCCTCAGCAAGTTCAGCCCGAGAGCAGACCGCAAGATGCTGAAAGAAGTCTCTAAGAACCCCAGAATGTCATCACGGGACCTACAGGTAGCTCTTGCCACTGTTGATGTCAAAGTGCATGAGTCTACCATTAGAAAGAGGCTGCACAAATTTGATCTACATGGGAGGTGTGCCAGGAGGAAACCTTTGCTGTCCAGAAAGAATATCAGGGCAAGACTAAAGTTTGCCAATGAACACCGAGGCAAAGACCAGTGCTTCTGGAACAATGTGCTCTGGACAGATGAGTCAAAGGTAGAACTATTTGGCCACAGTACCAGAAGACATGTTTGGCGAAAACCAAAGACAGCATTTGACCACAAGAACCTGATACCAACTGTAAAGCATGGTGGTGGAAATATTATGGTTTGGGGCAGCTTTGCTGCATCAGGGCCTGGGCAGCTCACCATCATAGAATCCACTATTAATTCTTCATTGTACCAGAGGGTGCTTGAGGCTAATGTGAGGCCATCTGTCAGAAGTTGAAGCTCAACCGAAGGTGGACCTTGCAACATCACAATGACCCTAAACATACCAGTAAATCCACCAAGGAATGACTGAAAAGAAAGAAATGGAGGTTTCTGGAATGGCCAAGTCAAAGCCCGGATCTAAATCCCATCGATATGTTGTGGGGGGATTTGAAACGAGCTGTGCATGCAAGAAACCCCTCAAACATCACACAGCTGATAGAATTCTGCATGGAGGAGTGGGCAAAAATTTCTCCCAATCGATGTCAGAGAATGGTAGACAATTATAAAAAAACACCTACTTGAGGTTGTTTCTGCCAAAGAAGGCAATACCACCTATTCGAACCAAGGGTGTACTTACTTTTTCCACATGCGAAATTTGCATTTATGTTTATTTAAATTATACAATGGACTACAAAATGTAAATGTTTCATCATATTTGTTATATTATATCACCTTTATCTGTCAATATTGTTGAAATGAAGATCAAATAGCTGTACGTTGAAATATGTTGAAAAAGTCAAAACTTTACATGGGGTGTACTTACTTTTTCACGTGACTGTATGTGTATATATATATATATATATATATATATATATATATATATACATATATATATATATATATATATATATACATATATATATATATATATATATATATATATATGTATGTATATGTATATATATATATATATATATATGTATATATATATATATATATATATATATATATATATATATATATATATATATATATACAGACTTGGCATTTAATATGGAATCTTTTTTTTTTCTTGACTTGGGTTTCCTTTCTGAACTCAGTATATCAATCTGGTGAGTTTCTTTTACGCTTCGGTGATTTCTTTGTTAAAAGAACCATGTCACTGATTGTCTGTCGCAGCAAGAAGTGAATAACAGGATTATATCACAGGTGGCGTGACAAAATGTACGGACAGGTACATTTGACGATTGGCTTCACAATCGGGTATATAAGGGTTGTTGCGTTCTGTATTAGTGGAAAAAAACTGCTGCACATCTACAAAAGTTATTGCCGCTTCCTCTGGAGATGGTCCGTCAACTCGACAATGCTGTTTGTCATGGAGTGGTGGCCTTACGAAATTCCGGCATGAAACAGCGTGCTATTGCTCGGCAGTATGGCATCACTCAAGGTCAGGTGTCAAAGATCCCGAAACGAAATGCTCAGAGGGGTGTCTCTACTCCAATATCGAGGCCAGGACGTCCCCGCAGAACCACAAGGAGGGATGATCTCCAGCTGCACCGGTTAGTCCGCAATGGCCGTACCAAGTCAGCTAATCGGCTTAGGGCTGAGTGGCAGCAACTGACAAATGTGCCTGTATCCAGAAGGCTAGTCAACCAACGACAGGTTCAAACAGGCTCTCGTGCCAGGCGTCCCCTGAGAAAGCCACGCCTGACAAGACAACACCACCAGCGCCGATTGCAGTGGGCCAGAGAGCACCGTCAATGGCAGCCAGGACACTGGAATCACGTGATCTTCAGTGACGAGTCTTGATTTCTGGTCTATCGTCAAGATGGCCATGTCCGAGTGTGCAGACAAGTGCATGAAGCCTACAACGAAGATTGTATAGTGCCAAGAGTCCAAGCTGGAGGTGGTGGGGTGACCATTTGCGCTGCTTTTCATGCAGGGGGCAAAACTGACCTGGTTGTTCTGAATGGAAACCTGAACCAGTTCCAGGGCCATTTGGAAGAAACATTGCTTCCATTTGCTCGTGCAGCCTTTCGAGGAAACTTTGTCTTCCAAGATGACAATGCACGGCCTCATCGTGCTCGCATGATCCAAAACTTTCTTGCTGACCGTGGTGTAGAGCATATGGAGTGGCCTGCCATGTCCCCGGATATGAATCTGATAGAGAACTTGTGGGCAGAATTAACGCGTCAAATCGACCACTTGGACCAGCAGCCGACCTCTGTGCGTGAATTGCAGCAGGCTATTGTCACTGCATGGCAAGCGATTCCTGTCCAAACCTTGGCAAATCTCGTGAACAGCATTCCTCAACGTGTACGTGCTCTCCTGATTGCTCGTGGGGGTTGCACGACGTACTGAACTGTAATTTTACTGTCCGTACTCCCAGTCGTAATTTAACTTTTGTTTTTGTTTAAAAAAAATTTGGCTAATGTGCAAAATAAAGAAATACTTCTGGAAAACGTACAGAAGTTTAACACAGTACTGTCCGTGAATTGAGTTCAATATCGGTTTACATCACTTTCAAGGGTCAATTTATTTGCTTCGAAATGTAAAATGTGGTTTTTGTTTCTTTTAAAGGTCACATTAACAAAATCTAGGATAATTTCAACATAATTCCAATGAACTTTTGGTTCTAGGTCAACTTGAAAAGGAAGTTCACCCCCACAAAAAAAATATTCCATATTAAATGCCAAGTCTGTATATATATATATATATATATATATATATATATATATATATATATATATATATATATATGCGTGTGTGTGTGTGTGTGTGTATGTGCGAAAAATGATGGGAATAGAGCCTGTGATTGATGTTGTGAAGAGGAACAGGTTGAGATGGTTTGGTCATGTGTTGAGGAAGGATGAAAGTGACTGGTTGAGAAGAGTGATGGAAATGAATGTAGAAGGAAGTAGAGGACTGGGAAGACCGAGAAAGACTTGGCTGAAGATGGTGGAAAGAAGAAATGCAGGCAAGGGGGTTAACAAGGAGAGATGCAGAAAATAGGGCAAGATGGAGAAGACTGTCATGGGGACCGCAAGGCTAACCCCTGCTCTAGCAGGGAAAACGGCCTTAAAATGCATGTTGTTGTTGTTGTTGTTGTTGTTGTTGTTGTTGTTGTTGTTGTTGTTGTTGTTGTTGTTGTTGTTGTTGTTGTTGTGTGTGTGTGTGTGGGATCAGACCCCGGTCCTCGTCCTCCGATGTAGACCGAGCCTTGAGTCCAGTTGTTGAAGAAGTAACAGGTTCATTGAAAAACCAAGCGCAGCTGCGGAGATACGTTAAGATGGTCGCCAGAATCAATCGTAGCGCCTTCAAAACGGTCTGAATTATACTTCGAACGAGTCTTCTTTGAGTATAGTTCGGCCGTGTTCGTTATCATAATTAAATTCAAAGCAAATCATTCCTAAAGTCTATGAAATCACCGCTCATCCTTGTATGTAAACACAGAGTGAGGTGATACAATCAAGCGGTTTGTATTAGAACAATACCCAGGATATTTTTTTTGCTACGGATGCTGCAATCTCAAGAGATTGGAAGCACGCGAGTCAACATTGGCTTGAACCGGCAGTCTTCGAGTTTGTGCCAAGCTAACAATTCATGTTCCTATGTTTTAAATTTCTCAATTAAGTATCATTTTTACCATTGAATATACTCTTGGTGTCCATATATATATTGTTGTGGATCTGTCGCCAGCCTTCTCCCCTTATCAAGGGGGGATTAATCCCCTTGTCGTTACTGACCCGGCGCGCCCCGAGACCTATTACGTCCCTTCCGGACAGCGCCAAATAAGGTTTCGGGACCAAATTCGCTCGTACCTAAGTACTAGCGCTGCCTTGAAAGCGAGGAAATAAGCCTCGCACGAACCACGTGTGACGGTCATACGCCGAGCGGTTTGCGTACACGTGATCCGCACCGTTATAACTAATGGAACCCGATTGGAGCGATCTTATTCGTGCCACGCTTAGTCAATGGAGAAATCACAGGAACGATCGAATTCAGAAGAAAAGGAAGAACAAATAGATTTAATTATTATGGCATGTATATACAGTCCAGGACGAAGAGACACAGTGAAATCCTTATACAGTCTTATTTCTTACTACCCAAAGACAACGAGCCCATCTGACACACTCACACGGGGATTGCAGATGGGCAGGAGTTCTCCAGTGCCGCGGTGGTCATCCAGGAACGGCCCCGTCCGGCTCTCCACGGTCCCCGGCACGTCCCGCGGAGATGGAGGTAGGCGAAGGCAGGAACTCGTATTGTGTCGCTCAAACAAAAACATGTAATCTCGGGGCGAACGGTAGAGGGCGGGCTTAGCGCGGCTGGCGGTTATTCAGCCGCGTTCACTCGCTTTGGCTGAACCGCGCAAGTTATCAACGCCCTGGCTGCGCCCACGTATCCCTCGTAACCAAGTTCATACAGTGCGAGTGATCCTCTTCAAGCGCATCCTCGCTCTCCTCTGCCAGTCCTTTTTAGCGCCTCTCCCTTCTCAGAACTCGTTCAAGCGCCTCTCCCTTCTCATAACTGAGAACTCAGAACTGACAACTGAGGTGGGGGGGCTTCGCGCAATCGGTTTTATTGCCAACCCTCTTAGCCGGATCGATGTTCCAACCACGCCCTATGACACAGTGCTGCAGCCACACGCTGTGAGCCCTGTTTGGTGGCTCATTCTTACCGTCATCGCCTCGCCGCTGCGCCAACCTCAACCCTCCTCCACCTTCCGGGGCCACCTCGTGTTAACTCGTGCCCAACACAACCAGGGCTTTTTAACCGCAATGGATCGAGCCTATGGACGTGGAATGGTTTGTAGAAGTAGGGCCTATCCTGTCTTTACACAAAGCAGGATTAACACTAGAAGGGGCCTACTCTCACATATACTAAGACATAACTATAGTACAAATGAGGCTCCATGTTGCACGTGTGACTATCTATGGGGGGCAAACCTTTAACCTTTATTGAGCTTTACTGTACAAATCTCAAAACCGTAGCAATATATATATTTCATTCATTCATTCATTCATTCATATATATATATATATATATATATATATATATATATATATATATATATATATATATATATATATATATATATATATATATATATATATATATATATATATATATATATATATATATATATATATACAGTATATATAATTCTTTTGTTAGAATGTATTTCTCTTTGTTAAATAAATTATATAGCTATTTATTTACCTCTCCCCTGTGCATATACAACTAAGTTCTTCAATAAACATATATATTTATATATATATTAGTATCTGTAATTTCCGTTCTCCAACCTAATGAGTGCATGCCATGACGTCACCACCACGTAAGTACCAGTTGCCTGCCAAGCTCTGGATGAGCCATCCAGCAGTGCGTCATCATTTAGATTTTAGATCTTCGTTCAGATACCATCACAAGTGCATACAAAACTCACAGTTACCAACCTGGTTTCACCATTGTTGAGGCTTCATCAGGGCAACGCAGTGAGTCCTGCATACACTTCTGAATCAGAAAACCTTTTGGTTATATATCAGTCATTATCGACTCCATACCATCAGTGGTGAACAGCCATTAAGATATCCCATCCAGCTATCGCTGTACCTTAATGGGAGTGATAAGCACCGCCTGCCACACGGTACATTTCCTCTGGTATCCACTCATTATATGGAGTCGCCTGGATGCGTTTGGGAGTTACTAATTAGTATCTGTAATTTCTGTTCTCCAACCTAAAGAACGCACGCCATGACGTCACTGCCACGTAAGTACGCCTTGCCTGCCAGGCTCCGGAGGAGCCATCCAGCAGTCCATCATCATTTAGATCTTTGTTCTGATACCATCACAAGTTCAGATACCAAGGGTGTGTGTGTGTGTGTGTGTGTGTGTGTGTGTGTGTGTGTGTGTGTGTGTGTGTGTGTGTGTGTGTGTGTGTGTGTGTGTGTGTCGTATGGCTTGCATCTTGTTCATTATAACTGTGGGTAAGCATTTGGCTTTTCTTGTCACCCTTTTATTACGAGTTGTGCTGCAGTAGTTGCTAATTCGACACGGCCTTTGTTAAACATTCTGCACAACAATCTGGATATTTGTTGCAGTTGGTGTGTCATATTGTGATTGACAATCCACAAGCACAGTCAGTTAAAGAGTCATCATACTGTAAAAAAAATTAAACTCCTTCATTATTCCTGCATATATACAACTAAGTTCTTCAACATCGAGCTTTGTATCTCCTATCCATGTGTTTAGGCTGTCTGCCTGGTGATGTTGCTTGATTAATCAATTCTGTCCACCTCCCTCTTAATCGTGTAGACCTGTCGTGCAACAAATGCGTCACCGGACTACATTACATGGACCATTGCTATACCGTTCTACCCTTATAGAGGTGTTTGTGAAATGTGAAGTCACGTGCTTTTTCACCGCATTACTATGTATGTAGACAGAAGACCAGCAGTGGTGAAGGTGATTCACAAGCTGGCTCAGCCAGTAAGTTTTAGGAGACTTTGCAGTCTGTGCAGCTACATTAATCCTCAAGGAACGCTGAACTTGTAAAGGGATGTGGGGACTTTCCAGATGTGACGGATGGGCGCGGAGTGTTGGACTTGTGCAGGCCGAGCACCGTGTGGTGCGTTGGGCTGTATCGTTACCAAGATTGTGATTAAACCCAAGTCTGATGAATGCAGCTGCGTCCTGTTTGAATACATAATTTCTCGGTCTTCACATACGAATCCTTACAAACTGGTAAAGTTTGTGAAGAATTTCAGGACTACCTGCATAGGAAAATATATATTTGAATGACAACAAACCAGAATCATTGGTGCAAAAGTATCAACATTGATGAGGTTTGCCAATGGATTTGCCATAATCTGGGAAGCCAAGGATGTGCAACAGTCATGGAAATGTTGAACTATGAAAAAGCTCCTGACATGTCTACAAAACAATCCACTAATTACTGCATATGATCATATTTAGATCAACAATACCTTGGTGAAAGCTGATACTGGATACAGAAGAAAAAGGGAAGAAGTCTTCTCGTAGGATGGATCACTTTTTTTTAACAATTCTCGAACCTCATCGAGGAGTTTGTACATAAATTCCATCAAGGACAATGTACTTTATACGCAAATTACAAGGTCATTGGTAAACGATGGACCAGTCAAAGCAATATATGAGATTTGGATTTGGGCTCGGAGCATCATTTGGTGTTCAGACTGGAATGGCAAATGGATCAATTTCTCACAATTTAAAACGAAGGGTTCTTCATGTATGACAGTCTTGTGAATTCATCTCGAATGCGCAATGCACAATCTCCATGAGACTTCAGTCATTTGTAGAATAGTTTAAATGCTGAACTGTGTCCAGGCAGACATTGGAGGAAAGATGGCTGTAATCTTTTTGTTTATTGGGGGGAGCGAGCCAGACTGTAGGGAAGCATAAACATTTGCAGGAACCCTCTTTGGAGTATATACAATATATCAGGAAGATTGCCACGAACAAAACAACAAAACGTAATTTATCAGTTTTCTTCAGAATCTTTTTCCTGCAAAACCCACATAAGATGCTGAAGTCATTGTATTGAAGTCAGATTGCGTCTTGATATCTTGAAAACGTTCTAACACGCTCACCCATACCATTGTGTATTCCTATTCTGGTGTTCTGCCCCATCTAGTGCTGGTGAAACAACTTATTGTCGAGGGTTATTCTGTGCCGTTTGCCGTTGCCTTCTCGGCAGGAGTTGGGGCAAGAGTTTGTAATATGTTCAGGTTCCGGCAATAGCTCACCAGCTCTTTTCGAAGAACACCGTGGGATATTTAACATTCACCAACTAATACCGTTAGAAAGGATAACATCCATCCGAGGGACGGCATGCGCATTGATGAATCGCCTTGCCTGTGAAACCGAGCTGGCTGTGAAACCATGGTTGACAGTTTCTGGTTGGGTCAGGATTCAAACCCAGGCTAGATGGCTCAGAGGTGAGTGTGATCACTTCTTGGGTCGAGACCATCCTGTCAGCCCACCATTGTGCAATTTGCATTCCATTTGAAGAACATTAAACGGGTACTGCTCCAGACCACGTTTGACCAACAACAGGGGACTGTTTGTACAAAAGTCAAAATGATTTGTGACAGGCAATTGGTGTTTGTTTTTGGCGGTGGAAAGTGTCAACTGATTGGCAACTTGAGAACGATTACACCAACTAGAAATGGCAGTTTAATTCACTTGGGCTACTTCGAACATGAAACCCTTGGTTTTGTGATTAAAAACGTTGCTGATACTACGTGCGGTGTTCAAAATATTTTGCAAATGAGGTCTATTTTATAAACGGAGCCATGTCTGTTTTGTTTTTGTTTCTCGTGCTATAACCTGAGGGCAGTTAACGGATTTCAATGACATCAATGGCAGTGGATTCAGGAAACTTCCAGAAAGTTTTGTGACACAAAAAGAAATAAACCACCAAACAAAAAAAAAGGTTTGTATATGGGCACATGTGGCGAAACTGCCAAATGCCAACTTGCGACTTGTGACCCCACTCTCCCCCTCTCTCTCACCCCCTCTCTCTCTCTCCCCCCCTCTCTCTCCCCCCCTCTCTCTCTCCCCCTCTCTCTCCCCCTCTCTCTCTCTTTCTCTCTTTCTCTCTCTAGCTCTTTCTCTCTTTCTCTCTTTCTCTCGCCCTCTCTTGCTCCCTTTCTTTCTCTTTCTCTTTCTCTCGCCCTCTCTCTGCCTCTCCCTCTCTCTCGCCCTCTCTCTCTGTCTCTCTCTCCTTCTCTCTCGCCCTCTCTCTCGCCCTCTCTCTCGCCCTCTCTCTCGCCCTCTCTCTCGCCCTCTCTCTCGCCCTCTCTCTCGCCCTCTCTCTCGCCCTCTCTCTCGCCCTCTCTCTCGCCATCTCTCTCCCTCCCTCTCGCACTCCTCTCTCTTAATATTCCCGTCAGTGAAGTGATGGGTGGTATTTGCTCGTACTCATAACAATTGAAGATGTGGTTAAAAATACGGATGGAGGTATGTACATGGATTCAAAATGTATTTAGATTCTCATCAAGTACAGACAGAGGCCTCCGTAACTATTGGAAAAGTGAAGTCAAATTTGTTATTATTGTTATATACACAAGATAATTTGATTTGAGATCAAAAGATGAATATGATGCAATGGTACAGAAGGTTAGCTTTTATTTCTTGGTATTTCTATCCGTATACGTTTCACCATTGTAGAACAATAGCACTATTTTATGTTCATTCCCCTCAATTTTAGGTAAGCATAAGGATCGGAACAGATTAACTTAAAGTAAATTAAAGTAGTATAATAGTTAGTATTTGGTTGCATATATCTTGCATGCAATAACTACATCGAACCTTTGACCCAATGACATCATCAAATTATTGATATCATCTGTTGAGATGCTTTGCCAAGCCTTTATTGCAGACATTTTCAGTTGTTTGTTTTTGGGGGTTTCTGACTTTAGTCTCCTCTTCAGAAAGTGAAATGAATGCTCCATTGGAATTAAATCAGGTGATTGACTTGACCAGTTTAAAACCTTCCACATTTCCCCCCCTGATGAACTCCTTGGTTGCATTGGTAGTGAGTTTTGGGTCATTGTCTTGCTGCATTGTGAAGCGCCACCCAATGAGTTTTGAGGCATTTTCTTGAACACAGCCAAGCAAAATGTTTCTGTACACTTCCGAATTTATTCTGCTGCTGCCATCATTAGTTACATCATCAACGAGAACGCCACTCAGTAGAGCGCATACTCCCGCCGTGGGTCAAGTTGGAATAGTACGATTTCACAAAAGTTTGAGGGAGTAGTTCAGTGACAACACAACACAAGACAAGACAACACACGACAGACACTGCACAGATATATATATATATAAGATTAAAAACACCTCACAGCCACAAAACACGAAATTAAAAACACCTCAGCCACGAAACACGAAATTAAAAACACCTCACAGCCACGAAACACGAAATTAAAAACACCTCACAGCCACGAAACACGAAATTAAAAACACCTCACAGCCACGAAACACGAAATTAAAAACACCTCACAGCCACGAAACACGAAATTAAAAACACCTCACAGCCACGAAACACGAAATTAAAAACACCTCACAGCCACGAAACACGAAATTAAAAACACCTCACAGCCACGAAACACGAAATTAAAAACACCTCACAGCCACGAAACACGAAATTAAAAACACCTCACAGCCACGAAACGCGAAATTAAAAACACCTCACAGCCACGAAACACGAAATTAAAAACACCTCACAGCCACGAAACACGAAATTAAAAACACCTCACAGCCACGAAACACGAAATTAAAAACACTTCACAGCCACAAAACGCGAAATTAAAAACACCTCACAGCCACAAAACGCGAAATTAAAAACACTTCACAGCCACAAAACACGAAATTAAAAACACTTCACAGCCACAAAACGCGAAATTAAAAACACCTCACAGCCACAAAACGCGAAATTAAAAACACTTCACAGCCACAAAACGCGAAATTAAAAACACTTCACAGCCACAAAACGCGAAATTAAAAACACTTCACAGCCACAAAACACGAAATTAAAAACACTTCACAGCCACAAAACGCGAAATTAAAAACACTTCACAGCCACAAAACGCGAAATTAAAAACACTTCACAGCCACAAAACGCGAAATTAAAAACACCTCACAGCCACAAAACGCGAAATTAAAAACACCTCACAGCCACGAAACACGAAATTAAAAACACCTCACAGCCACGAAACACGAAATTAAAAACACCTCACAGCCACGAAACACGAAATTAAAAACACCTCACAGCCACGAAACACGAAATTAAAAACACCCCACAGCCACGAAACACGAAATTAAAAACACCTCACAGCCACGAAACACGAAATTAAAAACACCTCACAGCCACGAAACACGAAATTAAAAACACCTCACAGCCACGAAACACGAAATTAAAAACACCTCACAGCCACGAAACACGAAATTAAAAACACCTCACAGCCACGAAACGCGAAATTAAAAACACCTCACAGCCACGAAACACGAAATTAAAAACACCTCACAGCCACGAAACACGAAATTAAAAACACCTCACAGCCACGAAACACGAAATTAAAAACACTTCACAGCCACAAAACGCGAAATTAAAAACACTTCACAGCCACAAAACGCGAAATTAAAAACACCTCACAGCCACAAAACGCGAAATTAAAAACACTTCACAGCCACAAAACACGAAATTAAAAACACTTCACAGCCACAAAACGCGAAATTAAAAACACTTCACAGCCACAAAACGCGAAATTAAAAACACCTCACAGCCACAAAACGCGAAATTAAAAACACTTCACAGCCACAAAACGCGAAATTAAAAACACTTCACAGCCACAAAACGCGAAATTAAAAACACTTCACAGCCACAAAACGCGAAATTAAAAACACCTCACAGCCACAAAACGCGAAATTAAAAACACCTCACAGCCACAAAACACGAAATTAAAAACACTTCACAGCCACAAAACACGAAATTAAAAACACTTCACAGCCACAAAACGCGAAATTAAAAACACCTCACAGCCACAAAACACGAAATTAAAAACACTTCACAGCCACAAAACACGAAATTAAAAACACCTCACAGCCACAAAACACGAAATTAAAAACACTTCACAGCCACAAAACGCGAAATTAAAAACACCTCACAGCCACAAAACACGAAATTAAAAACACCTCACAGCCACAAAACACGAAATTAAAAACACTTCACAGCCACAAAACGCGAAATTAAAAACACTTCACAGCCACAAAACGCGAAATTAAAAACACCTCACAGCCACGAAACACGAAATTAAAAACACCTCACAGCCACAAAACACGAAATTAAAAACACTTCACAGCCACGAAACACGAAATTAAAAACACCTCAGCCACGAAACACGAAATTAAAAACACCTCACAGCCACGAAACACGAAATTAAAAACACCTCACAGCCACGAAACACGAAATTAAAAACACCTCACAGCCACGAAACACGAAATTAAAAACACCTCACAGCCACGAAACACGAAATTAAAAACACCTCACAGCCATGAAACACGAAATTAAAAACACCTCACAGCCACGAAACACGAAATTAAAAACACCTCACAGCCACTAAACACGAAATTAAAAACACCTCACAGCCACGAAACACGAAATTAAAAACACTTCACAGCCACAAAACGCGAAATTAAAAACACCTCACAGCCACGAAACACGAAATTAAAAACACCTCACAGCCACGAAACACGAAATTAAAAACACCTCACAGCCACTAAACACGAAATTAAAAACACTTCACAGCCACAAAACGCGAAATTAAAAACACCTCACAGCCACAAAACGCGAAATTAAAAACACTTCACAGCCACAAAACACGAAATTAAAAACACTTCACAGCCACGAAACACGAAATTAAAAACACCTCACAGCCACGAAACACGAAATTAAAAACACCTCACAGCCACAAAACACGAAATTAAAAACACCTCACAGCCACAAAACACGAAATTAGAAACACCTCACAGCCACGAAACACGAAATTAAAAACACCTCACAGCCACGAAACACGAAATTAAAAACACCTCACAGCCACGAAACACGAAATTAAAAACACCTCACAGCCACTAAACACGAAATTAAAAACACCTCACAGCCACGAAACACGAAATTAAAAACACCTCACAGCCACAAAACACAAAATTAGAAACACCTCACAGCCACGAAACACGAAATTAAAAACACCTCACAGCCACGAAACACGAAATTAAAAACACCTCACAGCCACGAAACACGAAATTAAAAACACCTCACAGCCACAAAACGCGAAATTAAAAACACTTCACAGCCACAAAACGCGAAATTAAAAACACCTCACAGCCACAAAACGCGAAATTAAAAACACTTCACAGCCACAAAACACGAAATTAAAAACACTTCACAGCCACGAAACACGAAATTAAAAACACCTCACAGCCACGAAACACGAAATTAAAAACACCTCACAGCCACAAAACACGAAATTAAAAACACCTCACAGCCACAAAACACGAAATTAGAAACACCTCACAGCCACGAAACACGAAATTAAAAACACCTCACAGCCACGAAACACGAAATTAAAAACACCTCACAGCCACGAAACACGAAATTAAAAACACCTCACAGCCATGAAACACAAAATTAGAAACACCTCACAGCCATGAAACACGAAATTAAAAACACCTCACAGCCACGAAACACGAAATTAAAAACACCTCACAGCCATGAAACACGAAATTAAAAACACCTCACAGCCATGAAACACGAAATTAAAAACACCTCACAGCCATGAAACACAAAATTAGAAACACCTCACAGCCATGAAACACGAAATTAAAAACACCTCACAGCCACGAAACACGAAATTAAAAACACCTCACAGCCGCAAAACACGAAATTAAAAACACCTCACAGCCACGAAACACGAAATTAAAAACACTTCACAGCCACAAAACGCGAAATTAAAAACACTTCACAGCCACAAAACGCGAAATTAAAAACACTTCACAGCCACAAAACGCGAAATTAAAAACACCTCACAGCCACTAAACACGAAATTAAAAACACCTCACAGCCACAAAACACAAAATTAAAAACACTTCACAGCCACAAAACGCGAAATTAAAAACACTTCACAGCCACAAAACGCGAAATTAAAAACACCTCACAGCCACAAAACACAAAATTAAAAACACTTCACAGCCACAAAACGCGAAATTAAAAACACTTCACAGCCACAAAACGCGAAATTAAAAACACTTCACAGCCACAAAACGCGAAATTAAAAACACTTCACAGCCACAAAACGCGAAATTAAAAACACCTCACAGCCACGAAACACGAAATTAAAAACACCTCACAGCCACAAAACACAAAATTAAAAACACTTCACAGCCACAAAACGCGAAATTAAAAACACTTCACAGCCACAAAACGCGAAATTAAAAACACCTCACAGCCACGAAACACGAAATTAAAAACACCTCACAGCCACAAAACACAAAATTAGAAACACCTCACAGCCACGAAACACGAAATTAAAAACACCTCACAGCCACGAAACACGAAATTAAAAACACCTCACAGCCACGAAACACGAAATTAAAAACACTTCACAGCCACTAAACACGAAATTAAAAACACTTCACAGCCACTAAACACGAAATTAAAAACACTTCACAGCCACAAAACGCGAAATTAAAAACACCTCACAGCCACAAAACGCGAAATTAAAAACACCTCACAGCCACAAAACGCGAAATTAAAAACACCTCACCACCACATAATTCAAAATACCTCACCACCACAAAACACGAAATTAAAAACACCACAACCACAAAACACGAAATTAAAAACACCACAGCCACAAAACACGAAATTAAAAACACCACAGCCACAAAACACGAAATTAAAAACACCTCACCACCACATAATTCAAAATACCTCACCACCACATGATTCAAAACCACCACCACGTTATTAAAAACACTTCACAACCACGGAAATAAAAGTTTCAGGGAGTAGTTCAGTGACAAAAGACACTGCCCAGATATGTAGATATATAGATAAATAAACCTGAAAATCGCAGAGCCAGAATTATTTTTTGGTCTGGGAAGCCCATGCCAGGTTTCTTCTTCTTCAGCCTCTCACCACCCTGGTTGAATATGCGATCTTTTTTTTAAAAGTTCGAATTTTGCCGAATCTGTTTTATTCGTTTGTTAATACACCTCAGCCATTGACAAATCTGGAATTATAATTTTATTTGAGGTTCAAATTAACCCGGGACATTCTGTCAAACGATGCCTGCATGTCTGTACATGTGATAAATGATTAATCGTCCACAGTCGAAGACTCTTCTTCTTCACGCAATAACAAATTCCAGCTTCCAGACCGTACATCCAATCATCTTCAAATTTTGCACACTTGTTACTCTTCATGACTTCTACTACAGTATGAAGGTTCACGTCGATCAATCAAGTGGTTCAAGAGATATAAATGTTTTTATTATTTGCCTTTAATAAACGATATCTGCCAAACCACGTGACCTATCGCAAATTCCAAAAGGGAATTTTAGTAGACTGATATGCTGAACAGATTTGTGAAGTTTCCCCTCGATTGGATCACAAATGAGGGAGAACTAGGTTTTAAATGTTTGTGCTGAAAAACGTCATAACTCTGAAACCATGTGATGCATGACGTCATGCTCGCTGACTTTTTTGTTCGTCATGGGTATGCGATTCTGCCTGCAAAGTTTGGCCTCGATCTGTTCAGGCGTTTTGGAGAAAATTGGATTTTAGTGTTTTTCACTCAAAACAATATGGCGGCCGAACCACGTGACCTGTGACGTCATAATTACCATTAAAATATTCTGCAGACCGAGTCCCTCCTCTGGTAAAAAATTTCTCTCAACCGATCCAATTTATTGCAGAGAAAATGGTTTTTAAAACCAAACAGAAAAAAAATTCCCCAAAAAACTTCTTGGATCCGGAATAATTTCCTGAGCTTCACCAAAAACTAATCAATTCTTCCTTATCCCAAGTGCAATCATCCCACCAACTTTCATCCAAATGCGTTCAGAACTTTTCCAGATATCTTGTTCACAAACACACGAACAAACACGCACACACACACACGGACACGAGCGAATGCATTACTCCCTGGCGGGAGTAATAAAGATGAGTGAGCCAGTTCCAGAGGCAGCCATGCAAGCCCAAGTGATGACACCACCTCCACAATGCTTCACAGATAAGGTCGTATGCTTTGGATCACATGCAGTTCCTTCTTTGCAAAAAACGGCAAAGATCTGATGAATTTTATTTACTACCACCCACTCCCCCCACGGAAGAGGCAGGAAGGGCTGTTTTATTACTCCCGCCAGGGAGTAATGCATTCGATCGTGTCCGTGTGTGTGTGTGTGTGTGTGTCCGTGTGTGTGTGTGTGTGTGTGTGTGTGTGTGTGTGTGTGTGTGTGTGTGTGTGTGTGTGTGTGTGTGTGTGTGTGTGTGTGTTCGTGTGTTTGTGAACAAGATATCTGGAAAAGTTCTGAACGGATTTGGATGAACGTTGGTGGGATGATTGCCCTTGGGATAAGGAAGAATTGATTAGTTTTTGGTGAAGCTCAGGATATTATTCCGGATCCAGGAATTTTTTTGGGAATTTTTTTTGGAAAGATTTTTTCTGTTTTACTGCATTAAAGCTTTTATTCTTATTCTTAAATGACGTTTTTCTCCCCTAATTCCGAAATATATCAAAATAAATTATCTGACGGTTAGGGCTTACTTTCTTTTTCATTCATTGTTTTGGGGAGAGGGGATGTTAAACAAAACGTATTATTCCAACTAAACCCACGGCAGGAGTATGCGCTCTACTGAGTGGCATTCTAGTTTACCACTGTGGCGTATTTAGAAACAGTAGATCTATGTCTAGTACTAATTCAAGTACACAAGCATATAGAGTGCCTCATAGATATCGGGATTCCTTCAAATTTCTTACTTTAATAAGGTAATCGTACATGTTTGTGGTTTATAATATTTTTAGCTCACCTGGAACGAAGTTTAGGGGAGCTTATGCAATGGCGCATCATCAGTGCGTCCGTCAGTCCTTAAACAGTTGCAACTTCTTCTCTGAAACCGCTGATGGGATTGTGATCAAACTTGGCACAAATGATATTTGTTGTGTTGTGACTAAAGTTTGTTCACAGCATTTTAAAAAGTTGGGGTCTAAGGGGGTTTACCGGGGTCAAAGTGGGTCCAGGTTTGACCCCCCCCCCCCCCCCCACCCCCAAAATAGGTATTTGCTTTCTTCTCTGAAACCTCCACAATGCCTCCACATTGCCATTCCAAACCTCCACATTGGAATCTCCCGCGATGAAGCTAACTCCAAGGCCTCTCACTCACTCACCGCAGGCAGGTTGGTGGTCTTTCCGTCTCTCTACCGACTCCTCTCTGGCCTTGCCCCCCCCCCCCCCCCCAGCTCTCTCTGGGCTCTGTCCCGCAAATATTCCTACAGGTCGCACAAGATCTGCCTGCAACCCTCTTTTTTTTTTTCTTTTTTTTTTTGTATACAAGATCGAGGCTCGTGAAAGAGCTAACATTAATCACACAAAAAGACAAACCGACACACAAAACACAAAAAACAAGGGGAGCGGCAGACAAGATGGGGAGAGAGGGGGAAGGACACAAAAGAGAGGGGGAAGAGGGGGAAGGACACAAACACAACATTTGAGAGCAGGGACATCGGGAGGACTTGGGGGGAGGTGGGAGAGGATTAAAACATATGAACACTGCAAGGACTCTGGGGTGAATTACCGGGGGTAGAAAAGATCAAGGTTTTCGATGGGGGAAGATAAGAGATGGTGGTGAACAGCTGTTTTAAAGACCTGGAGGGAGGAGTGGGATTGAAGGGAGTGGGGGAGTTTGTTCCAGAGGCAGGAGAAAAGGGGAATGAAAGAGTGAAGGTGAGCAGAGAGCCTAGACTTTGGCAGTTTAACCATAAGAGGGTTGCAGGCAGATCTTGTGCGACCTGAAGGAATATTGGGGGGACAGAGCACAGAGAGAGCTGGGGGAGCAAGGCCGGAGAGGAGTCGGTAGAAGACAGAAAGACCACCAACCTGCCTGCGGTGAGTGAGTGAAAGGCCCTCGGCGTTGACTACATCGCAGGAGATTCCAATGATTCTGAAAGCTTTGGCCTCAACAGTGTGAAGCCGAGCAAGGTGTGAGGCAGGAGCACCAGCTCAGAGGGGAGAACAGTATTCCATTGAGCTGCGGATGAAAGCCTTGTATGTGGTGAGGAGCTCAGGTGTGCCAAGGAAGGACTTCGCACCACGGAGGATGCCCAGTCGGTGACTGGCTTTGGAGGCCAGCTTGGAAATGTGGTTTTCCCAAGAAAGATCATGGCAGATAGTGAGACCCAAAAGCTTGAGCGACAGAACTTCTTGGAGAGGATTGTTGAGAAAGTAGATGGGAGGGTTGTCCAGTCGGTCCTTTCGGAGAGACATTGTAAGAGTGTGAGATTTGTCAGGATTGAAAGACATGTTCCACTTGTTTGACCAGTCTGTGATTTTGTCCAGGTCTGCAGAGAGTGAGGAGGCTGCAGACTGCCGATCTGAGGGATGAGGAATGGAGCGACAGAGAGTAGAGTCGTCAGCAAAGAGATAGAGAGGATTTTCAAGAGAGTCAGAGAGATCATTGATGAAGACCAGAAAAAGCACAGGGCCCAGAACACTACCTTGGGGAACTCCAGCCTGAACAGGAAGAGGAGATGAGAGAAACCCATTCAGGGCCACACGTTGACTACGACCAGAGAGGAAGTCCGCCAGCCATGCGTGGAGATTTCCATGGATACCAAAGGAGGAGAGTTTGGAGAGCAGAGCAGGGTGCCAGACCATATCGAAGGCACGTGAAATGTCAAGGGAGACAGCTCTAATTTACTGTTTGGCATTGAGGACGCTGATGGGATTGTGATCAATCCTCTCTTATGTGACTCTTATGGTCAAACTGCCAAAATCAAGACTCTCTGCTCACCTTCACTCCTTCATTCCTCTTTTCTCCCGCCTCTGGAACAAACTCCCTCACTCTCTTCAATCCCACTCCACCCTCCAGGTCTTTAAAACAGCTGTTCACCACCATCTCTTATCTTCCCCCATCCAAAACCTTGATCTTTTCTACCCCTGCTAATTTCACCCCAATTCCACTTTTTTGAAATACCAACTTCTGTCCTGGAAGTGCTTGGTGTCCTTGTGTTTTATACTTCTCCCTCCCCCCCCCCCCTTCCCACGCCTCCTCCCCCCAAGTTCTCTCCCTTCCACACATCTCCCTGCTCTCAAATGTTGTGTTTGTGTGCTTCCCCTTCTCTCCCCATATTGTTTTCCGCTCCCTCTTTTTATATATTTTGTTTGTCTGGTTGATTTGTTTGTGAAGTAAATGTTAGCTCTTTCACGAGCCTCGATTCAGTATACAAAAAAATACAAAAAAACTACACACGACTTCGATGAAACTTGACTCTGCCCCTTTGGGAGTCTACGTGGGGGTGGGGGGGGGGGGGTGGGGTTGCCCCACAAAATAGGTATTTGCTTTTTTTTCAGAAACTATACATGCAATTTCGATGAAACTTCACTACAACCTTCATCACCAGTGATGTACCAAAGTTTGTTTAAGGCATTAGAAAAATTGGGTTCTGAGGATGTATATGGGGTTGCAGTAGGGGGAGGGGAGGTTGCCCCCCAAAATAGGTATTTTTTTGTTTGTTTAAAGTCTTATGATTATGTTAGTATGATTCTACATGCTTCCCTGTCTTCCAGCAACCATTGGAATTGGTTTAAAATACCTTTAGTCAGTGCAGTATACTGTTTATTCTACCAGGTGAGCGCCAGGGGTAATGCCCCTTTGTTTACTTCTGGTAGGGTTGTCCAGAGGTAAACATACTATTATGAGCTATTCTATTAGCTCATAATAGTATGTTTACTAGCATGTAATAGTACTAGTATGTACTAGTATGTACTAATAGTACTAGTATGTTTACTAGTATGTAATAGTAAACATACTATTACATACTATTATGAGATATAATATACAGTCATGTGAAAAAGTAAGTACACCCCATGTAAAGTTTTGACTTTTTCAACATATTTCAACATACAGCTATTTTATCTTCATTTCAACAATATTGAAAGATAAAGGTGATATAATATAACAAATATGATGAAACATTTACATTTTGTAGTCCATTGTATAATTTAAATAAACATAAATGCAAATTTCGCATGTGGAAAAAGTAAGTACACCCTTGCCTCTAAATGGTGGTATTGCCCCCTTTGTCAGAAACAACCTCAAGTAGGCGTTTCTTGCAACTGTTTACCAGTCTCTGACATCGACTGGGATAAATTTTTGCCCACTCCTCCATGCAGAATTCTTTCAGCTGTGGGATGTTTGAGGGGTTTCTTGCATGCACAGCTCGTTTCAAATCCCCCCACAACATCTCGATGGGATTTAGATCCGGGCTTTGACTTGGCCATTCCAGAACCCTCCATTTCTTTCTTTTCAGCCATTCCTTGGTGGATTTACTGGTATGTTTAGGGTCATTGTCATGTCGCAAGGTCCACCTTCGGTTGAGCATCAACTTTCCGACAGATGGCCTCACATTATCCTCAAGCACCCTCTGGTACAATGAAGAATTCATAGTGGATTCTATGATGGTGAGCTGCCCAGGCCCTGATGCAGCAAAGCTGCCCCAAACCATAATATTTCCACCACCATGCTTTACAGTTGGTATCAGGTTCTTGTGGTCAAATGCTGCCTTTGGTTATCACCAAACATGTCTTCTGGTACTGTGGCCAAATAGCTCTGCCTTTGACTCGTCTGTCCAGAGCACATTGTTCCAGAAGTGCTGGTCTTTGCCTAGGTGTTCATTGGCAAACTTTAGTCTTGCCCTGATGTTCTTTCTGGACAGCAAAGGTTTCCTCCTGGCACACCTCCCATGTAGATCAAATTTGTGCAGCCTCTTTCTAATGGTAGACTCGTGTACTTTGACATCAACAGTGGCAAGAGCTACCTGTCGGTCCTGTGATAACATTCTGGGGTTCTTAGAGACTTCTTTCAGCATCTTGCGGTCTGCTCTCGGGCTGAACTTGCTGGGGTGGCCTGGCCTGAACAAGTTGGCAGTTGTTTGGAATCTCCTCCACTTGTAGATGATCTTACGGACAGTCGAATGATTGATTTCAAATTGTTTGGAGATTTTTAAATCCCTTCCCAGACTCTTCGGCATCTATAACCTTCTTTCTGAAGGCCTCAGAGAGCTCTTTTGATCTCGGCATGGTGACGCCGCACACTTCAACAACAAAGAGCAAACCAAACTAAATGTCTGAGGTTTAAATAAGACATGTGCCTCCAAGATCCTCTCTAACGATGTTTTAATCATTTGCACCTGAGCTGGTGCACCTGATTCTAATTTTAGGTATTTGAAGTAGTGATAAATGTAGGGGTGTACTTACTTTTTCCACATGCGAAATTTGCATTTATGTTTATTTAAATTATACAATGGACTACAAAATGTAAATGTTTCATGATATTTGTTATATTATATCACCTTTATCTGTCAATATTGTTGAAATGAAGATCAAATAGCTGCATGTTGAAATATGTTGAAAAATTCAAAACTTTACATGGGGTGTGCTTACTTTTTCACGTGACTGTATATATATATATATGAGTTATTGTCATAAATTTTTCAACAAATCTTATGATACTATGGAGAAAACAAATTAATAATTTTGTCAAAAGGTCAAAGGTCAGCCTCACCTGAAATCATTTTTTTATTTAAGTCGATGTCACCTAAAAATCAACTGAACTTAAAATGTTCAGCCTGGTGGAGGTATGCACTCGACCGAGTGCCGTTCTCGTTTGTTTGTTTGACTTTTACACATTCTTGAACCGATGAATGGAATGAGTTGAAAACTGTTGGTTGTACTCAAGGTGGGGCAGGGAGGGAGTGCCTCAGCAGGTTTAAAGCGATAAAAAAAAATACAGTCCCATAGGTTCAGGGTAGGGGGAGCTCCCAAATTCTATCTATGTATATCTGTATCGTATCGCACCACCTGCTGGAAGGCCCGATTACAAGTAAAAAAAAGTACACCATAAACATCATGGAAGTGGGGGACGTAACCCGTCGTTCAGTGGGTTGAAAGATGTCTTGTTTGCGAGTTGGTTGAAAGAGGAACTCTCCACCATTCCTTCAATTTGTTCCCTCGACCCCTTCAAATTTGTGGTCTTGGTTATGAAATCCTTTAGACTTGATTTTGTATACCTGTATCCATTACTTGACAAATCCTGTTTCCACATTTTGAGGTCCCAGGATATCTATTTCTTGCACCAAGCCATTGCCTACACTGATGAAACTTGCTCTTCCATGAAGAACAATGCTCATGCACACCTGCTCTTCTATAGTAGCTCATGATTAAACTAGAACGGCACTCGGTAGAAAGAAAACCTGGTTGGCCATGTCACTCAATGGTGAAGAATCACTTTAAAAATTCTACTAGCCGGATCCGGATCTTCACCAAAATCTAATCATTTCGTCCGTGTCACATACGCTACATCTCTGCCAAATCTCGTCCGAATCGGTCCACAAGTTTTTGAGATATTTTGTTCACAAACGGACAGACAAACAGACAGACACTGGCGAAAACATAACCTCCATCCACCTTTGGTGGCAGAGGTAACTAGAACAGCACTTGGTAGAGAGCACACCTCCACCAGGCTGAACAGGCTACATTTTGTATCTCACTGATAGGCCGGATCTGCATCCGGACCTAAATCAAAATCGAATTGGCTTCTTCTCCTCAACTACGCAACACACCCACCAAGTTTCTTTCACAACCCGACCGCGACTTTTTGAAATATCGTGCTATATTTGAATTGAAGAATTGTGAAGAATCGCTTAAGATTGTAGTATCTGGGTCCAAATCCCATCAAAATCTCATCATTTAGTCCTCCTCACACACCCAATCCGTCCACCGAGTTTCCTCCGAATCCATCCATGACATGACATTTCATGCTCAAGGACAAAGAGACAGCGGTGAAAACATAACCACTGTTTAAAAAGTGCATTGGTGCTGGCCTAATATCCCAAGCACTTACGAAAACCTTTTCACACTATCGACATTTGAACATTTGCTCTGGTTAATGGGATTCTCTTCCCTCTCAAGGTGATTTCAGATATAGCCTGCCAGGGTCGGGGTTGGTGATGCCCACACTTGAGGTTCATGATGACTCCCCAAGATCGATTTGACGATTGTTCGGCTAATTCAAATCTTCCTCATGAAGCTACCCATTATCTGTCGGTCTATTACAAGTCCTCATTGGAACTCCGTTAACCCTTTCCTTGCACGTGATGCTCTGACACTGAGCAATGTGACTGTTCCCCAACAACTTGTCCGTTGGTGATGGTCATGTGTGAGCGATTATTATAATCGAGAAGGGCTTTACTGTGATTTTTGTTAGGATATTGTATTCCTATTCTCATTATCCGCTCGGGGGGAGTCGGGGCACCAAGGCAAGTCCTGGGAACTTAGTACCTTAAATCTTTCTTGTTTTTCCAATTTTCATTCTTACCTTTACAACATATGAGTATGGACTTCATGATATTTTGCTTAATAGGATCTCTTAAGGACTTTCGAAGCTTAGGATTAGCGAGGCCTTCTGTGGTTCTATGATGTCGACGATGATATTGGATGATGCGAACGGGAAATCCTCTCCCTCCCCAGGAAGGTTCTCCAATCACTAATGTGACTTCAGATTTCAGGTGCTCTCACCACCTTTTGGGGTTTTTTTTTTTTTTTTGTATACAAAATCGGGGCTAGTGAAAGAGCTAACATTAATCACACAAAAAGTAAAACCGACACATAAAACACAACATAAGGAAAGCGGTAGACAATATGGGGAGAAAGGGGGAAGGACACAAACACAACATTTGAGAGCAGGGATATCGAGAGAACTGTGGGAGGGAGAGGGCTTGGGGGGAGGTGGGAGAGGGGAGAGGGATAAAACATATGGACTTCCAGGAAAGAAGTTGGAATTTCAAAAAAGTGTATCTGGGGTGAATTAACGGCGGTAGAAAAGATCAAGGTTTTGGATGGGGGAAGATAAGAGATGGTGGTGAACAGCTGTTTTAAAGACCTGGAGGGAGGAGAGGGATTGAAGGGAGTGGGGGAGTTTCTTCCAGAGGCGGGAGAAAAGAGGAATGAAAGAGTGAAGGTGAGCAGAGAGTCTTGATTGTGGCAGTTTAACCATAAGAGGGTTGCTGGCAGATCTTGTGCGACCTGTAGGAATATTTGGGGGGACAGAGCACAGAGAGAGCTGGGGGAGCAAGGCCGGAGAGGAGTCGGGAAACTCGGGTTGTCGGGTTGGCCTGTTTGGCATAGTCATCTGAGCATATCATTCGTGATACCCTGTTAATTTGTCCATCTTTTTGTTTTGTATGTATAATATCGAGATTTGTAGAAGAGCTCGCGTCCAGAATAGAACATCTAAAAAAAAAAACCCCAGGCAGACACTAACAGCAATGTAGAGGGACATTTCGAAGAAAGAGTACAAAGTAAATGGAGGGAAGTAAGACGGATGAACAAGCTGGATAAACGCTAAAGAACAGGTAAGGGCCTGAAATATAAGGAAGTGAAACTGGGGATAAAGGGCAATTCAATGGGACAAAAGGGCTGACAAGATGGCCTACAGGTAAACCGACTCACCTCTAAACTGTCTAACCTGGGGTTGAATCCCTGGTTATCTGTCATCCCGGTGTTTCACAGGAAGGGTGATTCATCAATGTGTGCCATCCCTCGGATCGACGTTAAACTGCACGTCCTGTCTGCCAGCTTTCGTTGGTGGATGTTAAACGTCCCATGGTGTCCTTTGCGAAGAGTACGTGAGCTATCGCCGGTACCATGAACAAATTCCAAATTTGTGCCATAACCCGCAGAGGATATTGCATCAGCGGCACAGGCGCGCCTTCGGCCAGTGATGCTACCCCGCAGCCTTGTGTTGCACACGAAGGGTGGGGGATGTGGGAAAACACTAACCTGCAAAGTAAGAGTTGGGTTAATGGGTGTAAAAAGGAGGTCCATTGATGTCGATGACCTGAGGAGATGGCGAACAGTCATCCAGCAATCCTGGATGGAAGAATGAGATTGAACAGACTGAGGAAGCTTGTTCCAGATGAGAGAGAAAAGAGGAACAAATGAGTGGAAGTGAGCAGTTTTTTTTTTTGTTTGTTTTTTTGTGTACAGAGTCGAGGCTCGTGAAAGAGCTAACATTTATCAAGCAAACAAATCAAACAAACAAGCAAACAAAGTATATAAAAAGGGGAGCGGTCGACAAGATGGGGAGAGAAGGGGAGGAAGCACACAAACACAACATTTGAGAGCAGGGACATCGTGAGATGTGTGGGAGGGAGAGGGCCTGGGGGGAGGCAGGATAGGTATAAAACGCAAGGACAACAAGGACTTCCAGGAAAGAAGTCGGCACTTCAAAAAAGTGGGTTTTGGGTGAATTAGCGGGGGTAGAAAAGATCAAGGTTTTGGATGGGGGAAGATAAGAGATGGTGGTGAACAGCTGTTTTAAAGACCTGGAGGGAGAAGTGGGATTGAAGAGAGTGAGGAAGTTTGTTCCAGAGGCGGGAGAAAAGAGGAATGAAGGAGTGAAGGTGAGCAGAGAGTCTTGATTTTGGCAGTTTAACCATAAGAGGGTTGCAGGCAGATCTTGTGCGACCTGTAGGAATATTTGGGGGACAGAGCCCAGAGAGAGCTGGGGGAGCAAGGCCGGAGAGGAGTCGGTAGAAGACGGAAAGACCACCAACCTGCCTGTGGTGAGTGAGTGCAAGGCCCTCGGAGATAGCGTCATCGCGGTAGATTCCAATGATTCTGAATGCTTTGGTTTCAACAGCGTGAAGACGAGCTAGGTGTGAGGCAGGAGCACCAGCCCAGAGGGGAGAGCAGTACTCCATTGAGCTGCGGATGAAAGCCTTGTATGTGGTGAGGAGCTCAGGTGTGCCAACGAAGGACTTCGCACGACGGAGGATGCGCAGTCGGCGACTGGCTTTGGAGGCCAGATTTGAAATGTGGTTTTCCCAGGAAAGATCATGGCAGATAGTGAGACCCAAAAGCTTGAGTGACAGAACTTCTTGGAGAGGATTATTCAGAAAGTGGATGGGAGGGTTGTCCAGTCGGTCTTTTCGGAGAGACATCGTCAGAGTGTGAGATTTGTCAGGATTGAAAGACATGTTCCACTTGTTTGCCCAGTCAGTGATTTTGTCCAGGTCTGCAGAGAGTGACGAGGCTGCAGACTGCCGATCTGAGGGATGAGGAATGGAGCCGCAGAGAGTGGAGTCATCAGCAAAGAGCCTGGATTTTGGGAGTTTCATCAGAGGTGAGTTTCTGTAAGACCGTGTGTGCCCTGGAGGAGTGTGGGGGGAGAAGGGCAGAACACGGTGTGGGCAGATGGTGCAAGGCAAAAAACAGAGGCCGCTAACCTGCCTGTGATGTGAGAGCAACAGTGCCAGAGATTTTGATTTATAGGAGGAGATTCAAATGATTTTGAGGGTATTGAACTCCATAACATCCAGATGTGAAAGGTGCGAGGTGGGGTGCCAGCCCCAAGGGAAGAGCTGTTAATGAAATCCTGTAGGTTATGGTTTGGATTTGCCAAGGAAAGGCTTGGCATGATAGAGGATGCAGACATTGCAGAGGCAACTACGCAACGGGCCAACCTTTGGGGCCAACTATGATACATGGAGTGGCAAAGAGGGATCTTTGCTGGTGGTGAGGCCCAATATTTAAGGGACTGAACTTTTTTGAAAGGTATATTAAGGAGGTGTATGGAAGGGTTCATCAACTGGTCGTTTTGGAGAGAGTGAGATTTGTGGTGGACAAAAGATTTCCCTCATTTCCACAACCTGCAGTTTGTGACTAAATTTGTTTATCATGTGGGTCAATTGTCTGTACATTTTAAAAGTAACAAAACAACAATTTACTTTCCCACATTGTTGTTATTGTTGTTTCATATGCAGCCTGTAGCTGCTGGTTGCTCATTTTCTGGAAGCGCAGCTGTACCGCTGCTGCTGCTGATGATGATGATGATGATGATGATGATGATGATGATGATGATGATGCCGCCGTGGCCACAGTAACGTTTTTCTGACCTCGGTATGTTGACAGGCTAAGTCAACCCACCTGGTGTTGTTTAACAGCATGTCAGGTGCTTAAACTCAGGACCCAATGATCTCAAGGCAGCCACCTTAACCCTTAAGCCAACACCAGGCTTACTTTCACACATTGATCCAACACCGCGAGCGGAGCTTGTACATAAATCTCATACTGGACATCGTTGTACTTCAGTAGGACTTACGATGACCTATTGGTAGACAATGGACAAACACATAATATGTGGGATTTCAACCCGAGTTCCGAGCGTCGTGAGTCATCGATTCAGATGAAAACGCTATGCAGGCAAACCCATGGATTGGCTTTTCCAAGGGAGATCATGTGATCTTGCCTTTCTGCAACCCTCTACTTTGATTTATTTTCCTCCTCCTGCCCAGCATTTCAATCAAACTCTTTTAAAACTTTTGGCAGTTTTTTGGAAACGGGCAGGCCTGAGCCTCTGCTCGCACGTAATTTTTTTTCTTTTTTCTTTTTTACACATTGGCTAAGGCTCATAATAGAGCTCACACACACATACACAGACATACTGACGACACAAACACTTAACACAGCCACTGAGCTTGAGGGAAGTGACGTCACTTCCGTCACTTCCCAGGATACTCTTGGTACCAGTCATAACAATGGCGCCGCTTTTCTCAGCGTATTCAGCGCGGCATTTCCTCAAGAGGAATTTCCTCCTCCCCATGGATGCCAACCGATAGGGATTGTCCGTGCTCTACCTTTTCAAGCAAGGAAGCAGCAAGTTCCATTTTTTAAAGTCTTTGGTATTGTAGCGGTTACCGCTGGATGCACACAATCGCCTTGCACCGGCCAGAACACGGCCAGACGCGCCTCTCCCGGGCATGCCCGGACTCACTGTTCCCGGGCACGCCCGAACCTCCCGGGCACGCCCGGTCTCGTCTTTCCCGGGCATGCCCACTCTCGCCTTTCCAGGGCTCGCCCAGAGCGTCCGGGCATGCCCGCTATCGCCTTTTCAGGGCTCGCCCAGAGCGTCCGGGCATGCCCGCTATCGCCTTTCCAGGGCTCGCCCAGAGCGTCCGGGCATGCCCAGCCTCGACTTGCCAGGCCGCAGCCAAACACGCCTGGGCAGGGTCCAGACTCGCCTTTCCAAGGCTCGCCCTTGACACCCGGGCATGCCCGGTATAGCTTTTGCCGGGCAAACTTCCCGACATAAATGTGTATATATATTGCTGCCCGATAAACGGGCTTGTCAGAATACCTGAGCTGTTTTGTTTCAATAAAGCAACTCGGACGAATTCCGTCTTTGGTCGCGTCAATTCTTTCGACTCGCGTTGGAGCGCAGTTTCTTCATTGGTGACCTACCGACATGGATACGGCAGTGACGCTTAAACTGCCTACCTTCTGGGAGGCTCACGCGGCTGTTTGGTTCGCTCAGGCGGACTCTCAGTTCGCCCTGCGAGGCATCACCGCGGACGACACCCGCTTCCACCATGTTGTGGCGGCGCTCGGTTCCGCCACCGCGGCCCGCGCCTTGAGCCTACTCGAGCACCCGCCGGCTGCTGACAAATACGACACGCTGAAGACACTCCTCCTTGACGCTTTCGCCCTCTCACCGGCAGCACGCACACGGCGCCTGCTCGCTCTGCCCGAGCTCGGCGACACGCGCCCGTCCGAGCGCATGGACTATATGCTCTCGTTGCTCGGTGAGCACTCTCCGGATTTTCTGTTCCGCGAGCTGTTCCTTCGCCAGCTGCCTCACCCAGTACGCCTCGCCCTGGCTGGCACGTTGATCACGGATTCCCGCGCCCTCGCCAGGGAAGCCGATAAGATCTCCTCGGCGGGCCAGCACATCGGCGCGGTTACCTGGAGCCCGCCGCCGTCCGAGGCGACGCCCACGACGCCCGAGCGCCCTGCGCGGTTGGAGGCCGAGCTGCCGGTGCAACTGGCGGCCGCCACGCCGCACCGCCCGCTTCCGACACGACGGCCGGGGCCTCCACCTGACCGGGCGTGGTGTTATTACCACGCCAGGTTCGGACACAAGGCTCGGACGTGCCGGCCCCCGTGCACTTTCGGCAGGTCGGGAAACGGCCGGGCCGGCGTTCATTCCCACCCATGAGCGCAGGCCACTCGGGCAACTTGCTGTTTATTTGGGACAAAGCGTCTGGGCGGCGTTTCCTGTGTGACACCGGCGCCCAACTGAGCGTCATACCCGCCTCCGAGCAGGACAGGCGGGACGCCGTTTGCGGCCCCTCTTTGGTCGCTGCTAATGGCTCGGCCATACGCACTTTCGGCCCACGCGTCGTCACCCTCTGCTTCGGCAGCCAGCGTTTTCAATGGACTTTTGTGACCGCCTGCGTCCCCATGGCTTTGCTGGGCGCCGACTTCCTCTGCGCGCACGGGCTGCTGGTCAACGTCAAACGTCGTCGCCTTGTCAACGCCGAGACCTTCAGCTCCCTGGCGTGCACGATGAGCAGCTCCGCGCCGACCGAACTGGCGTGCGCCCTCCCGGCAGCGAACGAGTTCGCTCGCCTGCTCGCAGAATTCCCGGCCCTCACGCGGCCGACGTTTTCGGCCGTCGCGGTGCGGCACGGGATCGAGCACCACATACCCACTACGGGCCCGCCGGTCTACGCCAGGGCCCGCCGCCTCGACCCGGCCAAGCTCGCCATGGCGAAGGCCGAGTTCGACGCGTTGGAGCACCTCGGCATCGTGCAGCGCTCCGATAGCGCGTGGGCCTCGCCACTGCACATCGTGCCAAAGCCGGGGGGTGGATGGCACCCGTGTGGCGACTACCGCCGTCTCAACGACGCTACCACCCCCGACAGGTACCCGATCCCGCATATTCAGGACTTTTCCGCCCATTTGGCGGGACGGGTCATCTTTTCAAAAATTGACCTGATACGGGGCTACCACCAGGTACCTGTCCGGGCGGCCGACGTCCCGAAGACGGCCGTCATCACGCCGTTCGGCCTGTTCGAATTTTTGCGGATGCCGTTTGGCCTCAAGAACGCGGTCCAGGCGTTCCAGCGCTTGATGGACGGCGTGCTGCGCGACCTGCCGTTTCTTTTCGTCTATCTGGACGATATCCTCGTCGCCAGCACGTCCCGCGCCGAGCACCTCCTCCACCTCCGAACACTGTTCGGTCGCCTCAGCGAGCACGGCTTAATTGTCAACCCGGTCAAATGCCACTTCGGCGCGACGACCGTTGACTTTTTGGGCCACCGCATCACCAAGACCGGGGCCGTGCCGCTGCCGACCAAGGTCGAGGCCATCACCACGTTCCCGCATCCCCGTTCCATCAAGGCCCTCCAAGAGTTCCTCGGCATGGTGAATTTTTATCACCGATTCGTGCCCCGCGCTGCTCAGCTCACGCGGCCCCTTTACGAGGCCCTCCGGGGCAAGCCGGCCAAGCATGACATTGTTTGGTCCACGGCCATGGACGCGGCCTTCGCCAGCGCCAAACGGGCCCTCGCCGACGCAACGCTGCTGGCTCACCCGGTGCTCAACGCGCCCATTGCCCTCACTACGGACGCCTCCAACTACGCGGTGGGCGCCGTCCATGAGCAATGGGTGGACGGGGTTTGGCAGCCACTCGCTTTTTTCAGCCGGCAACTCCGGCCGAAACGAGTTAAACTACAGCACGTTCGACCGCGAGCTGCTCGGGCTATTCCTGGCCGTTCGCCATTTCCGACACCTCCTGGAGGGCCGCCCGTTCACGCCTTTCGTCGACCACAAGCCGTTGGTCTACGCAATGGCTAAGGTCACGGAGCCGTGGTCGGCCCGCCAGCAGCGCCACCTCTCCGCCGTGTCGGAGTTCACCACGGACATCTGGCACGTCACCGGCAAAGACAACGCCGTGGCCGACTGTCTTTCTCGGGCCAGCGCGAACGCGGTCCACCTCGGCGTGGACTTCGCGCTCATGGCGGCCGACCAGACCACCGACGCCTCGGTGCAGGCACTCCGTGCGGCGGACACGGGCCTCCGCCTGGCCGACATTCCCTTCGCGGGCACCGTCCTGCTCTGCGACGTCTCCCAGGGCCAGCCTCGCCCCATCGTGCCCGTTTCCTGGCAGCGCCGCATCTTCGCCTCCATCCACGGCCTTTCTCACCCGGGCCGGAAAGCTTCTCAGAAGCTGGTGTCGGCGCGTTTCGTCTGGCACGGCCTTCGACGAAACATCCGCGACTGGGCCAACGCCTGCACGGCCTGCCAGCGGGTCAAGGTCCACCGCCACACCCAGGCCCCGCTGGCACCTTTCGCCGTGCCTGAACGGCGTTTCGACCACGTCCACGTGGACCTGGTGGGTCCCCTGCCCCCCTCGCGGGGGTTCACCCACCTGCTCACCATGGTGGACAGGACCACCAGGTGGCCGGAGGCCGTGCCCCTCGCCTCCACCACCACCGCCGACGTGGCGCAGGCGTTCATCGCCACCTGGGTCGCGCGCTTCGGCGCACCAGCGGACATCTCGTCCGACCGTGGCCCACAGTTCACGTCTGAGCTTTGGGGCGCGGTCGCCCGTTCGTTGGGGGTCACGCTGCACCGCACCACGGCCTACCACCCCCAAGCCAACGGGTTGTGCGAGCGGTTTCACCGCTCCATGAAGGCCGCACTCATGGCCGGCCTTCAGGACGACGGTTGGGCCGACCGGCTGCCGTGGGTCCTTTTGGGCCTTCGCACGGCCCCCAAGGAAGACCTCCAGGCGTCCGCCGCCGAGCTCGTCTATGGCCAGCCGCTCCGCGTCCCGGGCGAATTCATGCCCGACGCTACCAGTCCCTGGTCCGCCGCTCGCCAGCGCTCGGACCTCCAGGAGGCCGCCCGACGATTTGCCCCCGTGCCGACGTCCCGCCACGGTGGCCCCCAGTCCTACGTCCCCCCGGCGCTTCGCACAGCGGAGTACGTCTTTGTGCGTCATGACGCGCACCGGGGGCCACTCCGGCCGCCGTACGACGGGCCCTTCCGGGTCCTGCGACGGGGCGACAAGTCTTTCATCGTCGACTTCGGCGGCCGGCCGGACCGGATTTCTGTGGACCGCCTCAAACCGGCGCACATGGACGTCGACCGACCACCACGGTTGGCCCTTCCTCCGTGGCGAGGCCGCCCCCCGTCCACAGTTCCCCCCGCTCGACCACCCACCACCACGTCGGACCCCTCCCCACGACCCTCCAGGGGTCGCTTCGGCCAGGTCATCCGGACCCCCCTTAAATTGAACCTGCCGGTGCAGGTCGATTCTGGAGGGGCGTGTGTAGCGGTTACCGCTGGATGCACACAATCGCCTTGCACCGGCCAGAACACGGCCAGACGCGCCTCTCCCGGGCATGCCCGGACTCACTGTTCCCGGGCACGCCCGAACCTCCCGGGCACGCCCGGTCTCGTCTTTCCCGGGCATGCCCGCTCTCGCCTTTCCGGGGCTCGCCCAGAGCGTCCGGGCATGCCCGCTATCGCCTTTTCAGGGCTCGCCCAGAGCGTCCGGGCATGCCCGCTATCGCCTTTCCAGGGCTCGCCCAGAGCGTCCGGGCATGCCCAGCCTCGACTTGCCAGGCCGCAGCCAAACACGCCCGGGCAGGTCCAGACTCGCCTTTCCAAGGCTCGCCTTTGACACCCGGGCATGCCCGGTATAGCTTTTGCCGGGCAAACTTCCCGACATAAATGTGTATATATATTGCTGCCCGATAAACGGGCTTGTCAGAATACCTGAGCTGTTTTGTTTCAATAAAGCAACTCGGACGAATTCCGTCTTTGGTCGCGTCAATTCTTTCGACTCGCGTTGGAGCGCAGTTTCTTCAGTATAATAATAATGCATTTATTTTATATAGCACTTTTCAGGAAGCCCAAAGACGCTTTGACAGAGTGCAAAACATAATGCATAGCAAAACATAAAAACAATTGCAAAAACCAAGAATCAATAGGGAAATATTCAAAGCAAAAAGGAGGGAGAAGGAGATAGGAGATAGTCAGGGGTTAAATGCTGTGGGTTAAATGTTGAATGCAGTGTTCAACAGGTGGGTCTTGAGTGATGTATTGAATGTGGTGAGTGAGGAGGAGTCTCTGATGGTGTGAGGTAGTGAGTTTCAGAGGGTGGGAGCAGCGATGGAGAAGGTCCCGTCCCTGCAGGATCTGAATTTGGTCCGGATGGGGGGGGGGGGGGGGGGTTCAGGAGGTTGGTACCAGCAGAGCGGAGGTTGCGGTTGGGAGTGTGTCTGGAGAGGAGGTCAGCCAGGTAGGATGGGGCCAGGTTATGGAGGGCTTTGTAGGTCAAGAGGAGGATGACTTGAACCGGTCCAAACCGGATGGGTGTTTTTTTAGGAGACACCATCTCCTTTCTGGATTACCTTTGGCTCCCGATGGGAGTTAATCCGCCCTTTGCCTGGTGTTGTTTTTTTGGTCCTGGCAGGGTGTCACAGTCACCTTTCCCACTAGCAAAGCCAGTGAGGGGTGTCCGTTTAGTCGCAGACAAACCCGACCATGCGGCAGGTAGCACTGGGTTACATGTTACCAGTGGCCGTCCCAAAAGACTGATCTGACCTTAAAAAGTCTAATTGGTGTAAATGCAGCTGTTGTGATTGTACTTGCCGTGGGATGACCCATTGTACCTTTAGAGATGTCTAGCATTTGGCTGACCCATCATCAGGCTGTAGAGAAATGGTATAACTCGTGGCTTGATAAAGAGGGGCTACAGGGTTGCGGCCTTGACTGAGAGTCTTCGGATCCCATCTAAACACACCGGTTAAACCTTTATTTTTATGCCTATTTCGGTCGAGGGTAGGAACTCCCTCACCTCATGTTGAGGGATGTTTGGTAGACTTTGTCCTCCCTGCCAAGGGACTCAAACCCACCAATCAGTGGATAGATCAAATCTACCAACCAGCCAGCTCCTCTAGGTAATGATTTATGAGAAATGAGATGGATAAGCACTGGGAAAACAGCATGCAGTACACGTCCAACTGATGGCACTTTGCAAACATGTCTACAAATTCTTTGGCATGTATACCCACCTTTGCACCCCGAAGACACTCGAATCCTTATCCAGGATGCCTGGAGCTTTGACCTTGTGGAGCATGCTATCTCTCTGTTTCTGAGTCCATGGCACTCATGTCACTCGTGCAAGAAATCCTCCCACGGCTATTTCGTTGACGGCAATCGCATTAACACTGATTAGGTGTGTGCAGGTGCAGAGGTCTGCTTGTTATAGAAGCAGGGCAAAATGTTTGAGAGTTTGATTGAGATGATGTCTAGGGAGGGATAAATAAAACTGCGAAAGACAAGATTGCTTAATATCCACAAAAACAGTCATTGTGATTGGACACATGTCACGAGTGTTGAACATGTGATGATATTGGTGCACGATCACCCTAATTCGTGTGTGTGTGTGCATATATACACATCGTTAAAAGTAAATAATGACTTGCACAAAGACCTTTTAGCCCTGCTTGATAGAATGCTACATAGTTATTTGGGCAGTGTATAAGTTAACAAACCACTGCCACGATTGCTGAGGACGATTTTCACAACAACTCATTGTAAACACATTATAAAGGTGGTAGGCTTTTGGATCCAGCATTATAAAGGTGGTTGCTATTTTACAAATATAAATTGTGGGTGGAGTCAGGCGAAATATCCAACCAATGGGTAGAACGGAATGTTACAGACAGATGGGCGCATGAATAAATCGTATTATTATTATTGATATTAATTAATTCTGACGTAATAGAAATGTACTGGATTTTAATGTTACGATATTGATGCATTAATTCTGCACAAAACAAAAAATAATAATTATCATCGACTTACACATTTTCCTCCCATTATACACCTTACTTTTTCCCCTATCATCGAGTAATAAATTATATTAGGAGTAAACAAGTAGCTCGTAAATGCATTCACCACCAGTCATTCACCCCACCTTTCTCAATCACCCAAATTCTGGTCTCATTCACCCAGGTTGACAAGCACAGATGTAGTCTTTCAGACCGAACCGGACATGGTGGTTAACCTCTTGCTGGTATGCAGGTCTTTGGGTCCAGTTGGACATTTTTTTTTCTCGTTATCGTATGAGTATTATGCATGAATGAATGATGAGCCAGACTTGAGCATAGTGTTACAAATGGGTGCCAGGTCCACTCTGAAGGATGAAACCCATGTCTGATATTGTCAGTACCAAACCGAGTTTGAGTTTGTGATTACCAAACTTTGTTCGCTGAAAAGTTTCTTTCCTGGTCGTGATCCTTCAGGCCTACCTGTGAGTCTTTCTTTTACCCGGGCCAACGTTATATCAAATCGGATTATGAGTTTAAATCACCATCTGTTCTTCACTATTTTAATATAATTAACAAGGTTGTGTCTGGTTTGCAACGACAGCATTATTCCTGTCGAGGTCCACAAACGTTGATTCTTCTTATTCTACTTTCCATATTCTCCATTGCTATTCTTAAAAAGTAGTCAACACAATGGAAGTCACCCGTGATGAGTATCGAGTTTAAGGTTCCTGTTCAAAAACAAAACTAATATCAGTTAACTTTTTTGTAAATTCTAATCTCACTAACTTTTGTTTTTTAATTTTTGTTTTGTTTTAAAATTTGTTTTTAAACTATCAGTTAACTTTTGTTTTGTAAATTCTAATATCACAAACATTTGGTTTTTTTATTTTTGTTTTGTTTTAAAATTTGTTTTTAAACTATCAGTTAACTTTTGTTTTGTAAATTCTAATATCACAAACATTTGGTTTTTTTATTTTTGTTTTGTTTTAAAATTTGTTTTTAAACTATCAGTTAACTTTTGTTTTGTAAATTCTAATATCACAAACATTTGGTTTTTTTATTTTTGTTTTGTTTTAAAATTTGTTTTTAAACTATTATCAGTTGATTTTTGTTTTGTAAATTCTAATATCAGTAACTTTTTGTTTTTAAATATTTGTTTTGTTTTAAAATTAGTTTTTAAACTATCGGTTAACTTTTTTTTGGTTATATTGTATGCAGATGATCTGGTGTTGATTGCGGAAAGTATGGATGGACTGAAGGAAAAGATGAACAAGTGGAAGGAATGTATGGAGACAAAAGGTCTGAAGGTGAATATCGGAAAGACGAAGGTGATGGCAAGTGGTAAAGCATGTGGTGAGGTGGAAAGAACTGGGAAGTGGCCATGTGCTGTGTGCAGGAAGGGTGTCGGAGTGAACTCCATTCAATGTACAATGTGCGCTGAGTGGGTTCATCAAAAATGTAGTGGTCTGAGAGGGTCATTAACCAGTGTGGCAGCTACATTCAAGTGTAAGGTGTGCACAGAGGGAGCTGCAGATGGAGGAAATGTTGAGTTGGATCTTGGAGACGGCGTGAAGCTGGAAGGTGTGAAAACATTTTTCTACCTCGGAGACAAGCTGAATGGAGAAGGTGGATCAGACTCGGCAACGGTTGCTAGAGTGAGATGTGCATGGAAGAAGTTTCGGGAACTGAGTGGAGTGCTGACGAGGAGGGGAGTGTCGTTGAAGCTGAAGGGAAAGGTGTATGCTGCATGTGTGAGAAGTGTTATGATTTATGGGAGCGAGACAGGGGTAATTAACGTAGAGCAGCAACGAAGGTTGGAAAGGGTGGAAATGCGAATGGTTCGATGGATGTGCGGAGTATCGTTGAGAGAGAGGAAGACAAATGATGAATTGTGAAAGATGATGGGAATAGAGCCTGTGATTGCTGCTGTGAAGAGGAACAGGTTGAGATGGTTTGGTCATGTGTTGAGGAAGGATGAAAGTGACTGGTTGAGAAGAGTGATTGAAATGAATGTAGAAGGAAGTAGAGGACGGGGAAGACCGAGAAAGACTTGGCTAAAGATGGTGGAAGAAGAAATGTGGGCAAGGGGGTTAACAAGGGGAGATGCAGCAAATAGGGCAAAATGGAGAAGATTGTCATGGGGACCGCAGGGCTAACCCCCGCTCTAGCAGGGAAAATGGCCTTTAAAATGCATGTTGTTGTTGGTTAACTTTTTTTTGGTAAATTATAATATCAAAAACATTTGTTTTTTTATTGTTGTTTTGTTTTAAAATTTGCTTTTAAACTAACATCAGTTAACTTTTGTTTTGTAAATTATAATATCAGAAACTTTTGTTTTTTTATTGCTGTTTTGTTTTAAAATTTGCTTTTAAACTAATATCAGTTAACTTCTGTTTTGTAAATTATATCAGTAACTTTTGTTTTTAAATACTTGTTTTGTTTTAAAATTTGTTTTGAAACGAATATTAATGTTTGTTTTGTAAATTGTAATATCAGTAACTTTTGTTTATTAATATTTGCTATGTTTTAAAATTTGTTTTAAAAGTAATATCAGTTAATTTTTTTGTAAATTGTAATATCAGTAACTTTTATTTTTAAATACTTGTTTTGTTTTTTAATTTGTTTTTAAACTAATATCAGTTAACTTTTGTTTATTAATATTTGCTATGTTTTAAAATTTGTTTTAAAAGTAATATCAGTTAATTTTTTTGTAAATTGTAATATCAGTATCTTTTATTTTTAAATACTTGTTTTGTTTTTTTATTTGTTTTTAAACTAATATCAGTTAACTTTTGCTTTTGTAAATATTGTTGTTTTTTGTTGTTGCTGAAACCTTTGGTGCAGTGTTTGCAGCTAACTCATTAGTGATTAACAATATACACGTTTTTAATCACTTTACTAACAAGAGATAAGTCGTCGTCATGGTTTCTTCTACTTCTCCTTCCTATAATTCCTCTTCTTCTACAACCTATAACATTTTGTAATCGTTGTTGCTTTAAACACAACCTTTCAGGTTTTGCATGCCGCAGGTGTGATGTGTACCTTTTGGAGGTGAAATTTTCAGACATGCACCGTTGATGATCACTTTGCGGACACACACTGTTGATGAGCACTTTGCGGACACACACCTTTGATGAGCACTTTGTGGACACACCTTTGATGATCACTTTGCGGACACACACCTTTGATGAGCAGTTTGCGGACACACACCTTTGATGAGCACTTATACCCAACCAAACTCGGATTTGCCGAATTTTGGTCTTTTTCAATGTTGAGACGATAACATTTTTTTTGTATGCAGCCTGTGGCTGCTGGTTGCATCATTGCTGGTAGGGTGGCAGTGCCTCCGTTACCAGTAAGTTGGTACTCATTTTGCCAACCTCGGAAAGATGACAGGCTGAGTCAACCCACTTGGTGTTATTTAACGGAACGACAGGGGCTCAAACCCAAGACCTTGAGATATTAAGCCTGCCATCTTAACTGTTAAGCCAACACCAGGCTTACTGTTCAGATGATGATGTATACTTTATAATTGTATTTTACATTTGTCTCCTTGCTGTTTTGATCATTCCAGTTTGGTTGTCTGGCCGGCATGAACCGTTGGTCTGGATCAAAGCAGCCATTTTTCCATGGTGACATTTTGATTTGAATCACCATAGCACTAAGGAGGATGTATATTCGTATGTGCAGGATGATATTATTTAGTACTCCCATATACATGTGATAGCATCTGCGGGCCCTCTGCAGGTCGGTACTTGTGGTATTACCTGTGAACACTTTGCCAGTCTGTACTTATGATATTACCTGTGGGCCCTCCAGAGGTAAGTAGTTGTGATATTATGTTTGTCCACTGCAGGCATGTACAATTGTGATATGACCTGTGGGCCCTTCGCATGTATGTACTCGTGATATGTTTTATTAGGGGTCCATTGCCTTTAGATGATAAAAAAGCATTTTTAGTATAAAGATCATTAAGCCTACCTGTGGTTTTCTGTTTGCTACAGAGTTTAAGGCTCTTGGAGGAGCTTATGCATGAATCGTATGCAATATGACATTAGGAGAGAACAAATCAACATCTTGCCTGGAATTTGGACCTGGGGATAAGACATTTTAAGGCATGTGCTCAGATAAGGAAGATGATTCTCTTTTCCATTTTAGTGATGTCTCCATCTTGTATCAAACAGTCACACATCCATCTGTGACGTCCAACATTGTTGGAATCTCTACACTGGAGGCAAATACTCGGGGCCTATTCCTTTCTCATCATAGGCAGGTTGACGGTTTACCTTGTCACGTGATCTCGCAGCCAATTTCCTTTTCCTTCTTACTTTCCTGCTTGAGTTGAATATGCACATCGATCATCCCTCGCCTCATCAAAATGTCTTTGTCAAAGTGAAATCCTCTTGCCTCTGTAACCATTTCCACTTGCATGTCCAATCCTAACTGTTCCCTTGAGGCCTCCGAAAGAGCATTCCGCACACATCCCGAGTGACTCAGCTTTTGTGGAAGACTGAGGTGGCACAGGGCGTAATTGGCACCGCACTGCCTGTGGTGCAGTCGGACATCACAGACACCTCTAATTAAATATAAAAAACAATCACAAAACCTGGACAACCTGAATATTGTTTTTTTTTTTCATCCTCGCATGTCTTTTGATTTAGGTTTAAATCGATATCAGATTGATTACCATGTGTGATGCAAGCTCGCATGAATACCGGCTTTACACTGGCTTCTGACAAATTCTCTTGAACTTTGACCTGCGTGACCTTTTATTGTCTGGTTCCCTTGATTTCATGTCCTACACTTGTGTACTTGTACTGAAAACATTCCCGATAAGGCACCGATGATCTCCCTAATCCATCTTTAACGTCGTGTTCTCATTGGCATGGGTGGCCATGCTTCATCATTGGAGATTGTGGCTTTCCAAAGCACATTAACGGTGCAGACAGCATGGAAACTGCAACACTCGGAAGTGAAATTGCAACCATTTCTCACAATGACGTGCTTTTCTTGTGCGGATTTACGTCCCTGGGATGTTAGGCCACGAAGTCCGGGCAGTTTGTATCCCGTCGTATTTTAATTGGTTATTATCGGTTTTCGGAACCCATTGGAACATTGTTCAGGGCAGCTAGCTGCCACAGCTGACCATACGCTCCTTCAGTGATCATTTTGCTTCTGTTTCTGCCATTCTGATGCTTCTTCTGATGCTGCTCCTTCTGTTCGGTGCCTCTTCTTATAAGGTTTATAATACAGGCTTCCAGTGTTGCTGCATCTGCTGACTCGTAATGCTTTCGTCAATTTCTTCTTTAGTTATATGGCAGTTGTTGAGCAATCGTGAGGAAGCGTTTTTTGAACGAGGTGCCATTGATGGACCTGGGTTTGTTTTTATACCTACAGCATTAGCTGTAGTGAGCATTACACCATTGTAATCTGTCACCTCGTCATCCTCTGACCCCTTTGTGTTGGGAGATCGAGAGTGAAGTTTCAAACTGGGGGGTTTTGAGTTTGATTTGGGGTCGCGGCAGTTGCGTCGTATTTTTGAAAGGGATGTCGGGATCTTTAATCCCACATGTGAGTGCTGTTGGACAGGGTGACCTGTCTTGTACGTGGTCTTGTCCACAAAATACCAGGATGACGGTCTGTAGTCAGATCCTATTCCGTTGGGGATCAAGTGTTTGGTTCACCTCAACGTGTCACTCCTGCATATGTGTCAGTCACATCAAATCTACTGTGAAATGGTTTGGAATTGTGCCGTTGTCTTGACATCCCACTATTTATATTCATACTCTGTGGTTGATTTGATTTTCCTCTTGTTTTGTTTTTGATGATGCAGCTGATAGCCATGTTTTCAACTCATTATTTTTATTTCTACTGTGCTTGGTTTACGTGTCAACGAGACATATGAGCATCTGACTTAATGGAGATTTCAAGGGCCCTCCAATGTATTCCATTTTAAAATTTTGGCCTACACCACCAGTCCACCACGTCCGTCTGTTGAAACATGGATGTAATGGACAATGCCATTCTCGGCTTAATAGTTTGTGACGTCAATTAATTGTTAGGGCGGTCCTCATTTCAGTGAAGAGCTTCTCTCCTGTACTATTTTCGTTTTATTATTCATGTGGACACAATAGTGTTTACCAGATTTTGAACAGGAATCGTCCAAATGTCACTCTTGAAGTGCAGGTGACACATTTTGTTTGTTTATCCGCCTTGTGCCAAGGCTGCCGAGGCAGATTCATCGCTGAGAAAACACGAACTTTGGCTGTTAAAATTAACTTACAATTTTTTAAACATAAATTTCGAGCTGCAGCACAGTGGTTTAACTGGATAAAATATTTAATCATTGCCACCAACAAAGTAATTCCTCCATTACAAGTTTGTTTTTTCTGCATGATACCTGTGAAGAAGCTTAATTTGCATGCAGATGTTTAATTCGTCGTTTTTCTTGCGGCAGACTTGATCTCAAATCGTTACTTTTCTCCAACAACCTCATCTCAGATCATCAATTGGCATTCAAACCAGGTCACTTTACTTTGGACATGCTGCTTCTTCTCACACAACAATGGACAGAGGCCCTCAATGTGAGACATGAGATCAGGGCCGTCTCTCTGTTCATATCTCTAGCTTTCGATACAGTCTGGCCTTACTCTTCAAGCACTCTGCCTCTGGCATCCAAGGTGAACTCCATACATGGCTTACTAACTTCCTCTACTTTCGTAGCCAACATGTGGCTCTCAACGGAATCCTTTAATCTCCTCTCCTTGTGAAGGCTGCAGTACCCCAAGGCAGTGTTCTGTGCCCAGTCCTATTCCTTATCTTCATCAATGATCTCTCTGCCTCTTTGGAAAATCCTTTTTATCTCTGTGCTAATGACTTCACCCTTTGCCATGACACCTCTCATCCTTTTGATGGGCAGGCTGTAGCCTCTTCCCTTTCTTCAGATCTTGACAAAATCACAAGCTCATCAACCACTTTGAATATGTCTTTTAATCCTGAGAAATCCCATTCTCTCTCTCTCTCTCTTTGTCTCTCTTTCTGTCTCTCTCTCTCTGTCTCTCTCTCTCTCTCTCTCTCTCTCTCTCTCTCTCTCTTTCTCTCTTTCTCTCTCTCTCTCTCTCTCTCTCTCTCTCTCTCTCTCTGTCTCTGTCTCTCTCTGTCTCTCCCTGTCTCTCCCTGTCTCTCTCTGTCTCTCTCTCTGTCTCTGTCTCTCTCTGTCTCTCTCTTTGTCTCTCTCTTTGTCTCTCTCTTTGTCTCTCTCTTTGTCTCTCTCTGTCTCTCTCTCTGTCTCTCTCTCTCTCTCTCTCTCTCTCTCTCTCTCTCTGTCTCTCTCTCTCTGTCTCTCTCTGTCTCTCTCTTTGTCTCTCTCTTTGTCTCTCTCTTTGTCTCTCTCTCTGTCTCTCTCTCTGTCTCTCTCTCTCTCTCTCTCTCTCCCTCTCTCTCTCTCTGGCGCCACCTATCGGCCGTCGGTGCGTTGGGTGTAGCGTCATGGCGGCTGTGAGCAACTGCTCTGTGTTTTGGTGAGTCCGTCGTGAGGTTTCCCCCCTCTCCTGCCCTCCCCTGCCCCCCTCCCTCTCCTTTTCCATCCTGTGTGCCTTGGCATTCGTTTTCATCTGTTCTACACCTTTGCCTTCGAGAGAGAGAGGATTGAGAGCCGGCCCATTTTGGGTGCGGCCTACTGGCGTTGACGGCGCGTTGTAAGCCATTTCTGTGCTTATAATGCACGTTTAATTTTTACTTTAGTTCGTTTATTTAGGTTTGATACCCTCTTGTCCGGCTCGGACAAGCGGGGGGAGGGGGGGGGGGTATTTTCGCCGGAATGGCGAATGCACGCTCTCGTCGCGATGACTTTGAAGGCTTAACCAGGAAGCACGCGTTTGTGTGCGTGCCTCCGGATGGAGTCCCTGTCGAGGACATCATCCTCGCTGTGGGCAGCATTGTTGGGGATGAAAATATACGTGCAGCTTCGCGTATGAACCAGAAAGTGGTGGTGTTCGTTTCGGACAAGGAACTCGTCCATGACGTGGTAAGTGCGGGAATAACCACGGAAAGCGGTCACTTTATGATGGCATCGCCGCTATTAACTCCCGCGACGAGAGTGGTTAGTTCTAACGTACCACCATTTATCCCAAATGACAAGTTAATGACCGTGCTATCACGGTACGGTAAAATGGTATCGAGGATTTCAACAATCCCTCTTGGGTGTCGGAATGAACGTGTTAAGCACGTAATGAGCTTCCGCAGACAGGTGTATATGGTCCTTCCAGACCGTGGGGACGACACAGGCCTCAACATCACTTTCAAAATTAATTTTGAAGACGCAAATTTCCAGCTATACGCATCGTCCACCACCTTAACATGCTTTCAGTGTGGAGCGTATGGACATTTAAAACGTTCTTGTCCCAAAGCCTCGTGTGTCAGGTGTGGCAAGACAGGTCACACTGCCATAGTTTGTAAGGAGGAGGATGCTCTGCTAATGAATACGCCCAGTGGGAGGGAGGTAAACGCTGCTCCACTAATGAATACTCCCAGTGGGAGGGAGGTTAACGTTGCTCCACTAATTGAGATTCCCAGTGGGGGGGAGGTTATCGCATTGCCACCCCCTAAAATTCCTAATGAGGGTGAATCCAGTGTTCCAAGCGTGAACGTATTTATTCCTCCTCAGCAAAATGTTGAAATGGACACTGATAGCAAAGTGGGGACGAGTAAACGAAGGGCTCCGCATGATAGTGACTCATCTGGAGCAGGTAAAAAGGTTGTGCTCGATTTGCAGGCTGTTAGTGAAAAAACTCTTCAGGATGCACCTGGAATCTCTCTGCAAAGCGCGGACCAAACAAATAAAGAGGAAAACCCAGAAAAGAGCATCAGGGTTCAGCCGCTAAAACAACGCGCTTCCATTACTCACACAGACGACGTTAATGATGTAAAAAATTCAGGCCGCGATACCGTGAATGGCGCATCATTGATCCAAGCGAATGTCGCCGAACAGGCTGACATCCATAATAAATCTGCCAATATAGCAGAAAAGGGCGGAAACATAAATCCACAGGAATGTGGGAATAATGATTTCATGCCAATTGAGGAAATCAGTAATCAATGTGCTGATGTTTCCCAAACACAGCACTGCGTGGACCCCCCAGACAAGGGAAGGCTAGGTTGCATAGCAGGAGAAGAAAACGGTATTGACCCAGACCCCATTGGACCACTTTCTGATTTATCAGAATCGGAAGAGGAGGTGGAGGTAACAGCATTATCACAATTAATGCCAGATCAACCCCCAACCCCTCCCCATATTGTTCTATCATTCCTCAATGAAACGTATAGACAGTGAAATGTCATCATTGGGGATCATTTCCCTGATTTGGCTCCCTTTATTCAGGCTGCAAAACTAGTCATAAAAAAATCTGAGGAACTAAACCTAACAAAATCGCAGTTTCATCGACTAAAGAAAATCATAACAAAGGCAAAGAGTGAGTACTCACAGTGTCAGACAAAATTTACTAATGAGTGATGAAGACGCTTAATCTTGCAACACTCAATATAAATGGTGGTGGGGCCAGTCACGTCCGCCAGATCCAAGTGAATAGTTTATTCAAAAGGAAACAAGTCGATGTAATATTACTGCAAGAAACTCATATTATTGAGAAGGTTGAACATGACTGGAGCAGCATGTTCAAAGGTAAATGTTTCTTCAGTAATATGTCATCTGTATCTGCTGGAGTGGGGTTTTTGCTAAAACCAGGACTTGTACCTGAATCTTGCCTCTTTCAGGAGGTGATTCGGGGACGTTTTGCCTCCCTAGAATTGGTGATCAATAGCCTGAAGCTTATTATTTTTAATGTATATGCACCAAGCGAGAGTACTGACCGTAAAGCCTTCTTTACTGAAGTGATAAACCATTTAAATTTGTTTGACCCAAATCAGTGCATATGCATGGGGGGAGATTTCAATTGTACGCTAGAGCCCAAAATAGACAGAAATTCACCGGAACCACATCCCGAGTCCCATGGTGACCTCTCCCAGTTCCTTTCAGGTGGGGCTTTTTTGGATGTATGGCGATTGATGCACCCAAATGACCGGCAGTTTACATGGTGTCGATGCTCCAATGGCCAAGTATCCTTAGCGAGGCTTGACCGCTGGTACATCACCCCACGATTAAGGAATATTGTAACCTCCTCAACTATTACCCCTTCCATCTTCTCTGACCACCACATGGTCACGATGGGCCTATCTTTCCCACAATTCAAACAGAGGAGCGCCTATTGGAAATTCAATACAAGCCTTTTGGATGATACCCTGTTTAAGGAAGCCTTTCGCATCCTATGGATAGCAATAGTTGGAAAAAAGCCCCTCTTTGCTTCCACTAACCTTTGGTGGGATAATATGAAAACTCATATACGACTGTTTTGTCAACAGTTTAATTCCCACATCACTCATGAAAATCAAATCACATTGGCACGGTTGGAAACCGAAATTCTAAAACTGCAAAACAAAATGGCAGAGCAGGAAAATGAGACAAATTATAAATTGCTCCTTGAAAAAAGGACCCAACTCCGGGAACTATTACAGGAGAAGGCTGCAGGACTACTAGTTAGACTGAGAGTAAAAAGCATTAAAGTATCAGATAGTCCTAGCAAAGCCTTCTTTCACTTAGAAGCTGAAACGAAGCCTCCCCAGCTTATTTTATCAGTTAAGGACCCCAGTGGGAATGAAATTACAAGTTCTGATGGGGTAAAAATCACTATTAGAAAGTATTATTCTGAACTATTTGCTAAAAAAGATATATATGAGGATAAAATAAAATGTTTTACCTCCCATCTCCCAACCCTAACTGAGACTCAACGCCTGGAGCTGGATGTGCCTTTAAGCCTTGATGAATTACAGCGTGCCCTGGTTGGAATGGAATCTGGAAAGGCTCTGGGAATTGATGGCCTGCCAGCTGAGTTTTACATGGAATTTTGGGACATTTTGGGCCCAGAACTATTGATTGTAATCCAAGAATCCTTGCGAAAAGGTGTAATGCCACTAAGCCTAAGGAGAGCAGTGGTGAGTCTTCTCCCAAAGTCAGGAGACCTCCGGCGGATGGAGAATTGGAGACCGGTTTCAATAATGTGTACTGACTATAAATTGTTTTCGAAAGCAATGGCAAATCGTTTAAAAAAAGTCATTGGTGATCTGGTTTTACCTGATCAGACATTCTGCATCCCCAGTCGTTCGATTTACGACAACATTTTTTTCGTGCGGGATTTAATGTATGCACGCCATGACCAAAATGATTTTGGAATATGTTTTCTAGACTTTGAAAAAGCCTTTGACAGCATTGACCATGTTTTCTTGTGCCATGTTCTTGAAGCATGTGGGTTTGGGGTAATTTTCAGGGCCTTTATAACTCTATTGTACACTGACATCTCCAGTGTAATTAAGGTGAACAATGAACTGGTTCCCCCCATAAAGGTTCAGAGGGGGGTACGGCAGGGTTGCCCAGTCTCAGGTTTGCTTTTTGCGTTAGCAATGGAGCCATTTCTTTGCACACTGAGAAAGAATATCTCTGGCCTGACCTGTTTTCCTGGAAGCCCACCAATGACTATATCGGCCTATGCAGATGATGTTTGCGTCATTATAAAAAACCACCAAGACATTGTTGCTCTTGTGAAGTCCTTAAGAACCTTTTTCATGGCTTCATCTCTGAAGGTTAATTGGACGAAAAGCAAAGCTCTTTGGGTGCCATACCTTAATAGCTGCCTACCTGTCTCAACACATCTGCCTGCTCTTCCAGAAAACTTGGAGTGGAAAACAGATGGTGTTGATTAACTTGGTGTGTCCCTGGGCTCTACACAATTTGAGAAAAGGAATTGGGAAGGTGTGACTGGAGAAATAGACAGGAGGCTGAACCTGTGGAAAAGAGCCCTACCGCACCTCTCATTTAAGGGCCGAGTCTTAGTGGCAAACAACTTGGTTGCTACAACGTTGTGGCATCGCTTTATTTGCCTGCAACCACCAGAAGTGCTGCTGGACAGGATACAGGCCAAACTTGTGGACTTTTTTGGGGGAGGCCATCATTGGCTGCGGCCAAGTGTAATATGCCTTACTTCATCTGAAGGTGGTCAGAGCCTTGTTCACGTGAGATCCCGTCTCATGGCTTTTCGCCTGTGCTCCATTCAACGCCTCCTATTTGGTGAAAACCTGCCAAACCATGCCTTGGCTTGCCATATTTTACAGCAGGCGGGTAGACTCGGCTATGGTCTCGAAGTATTCCTGACTCACCTCAAGTACGTGAATACATCAACGCTCCCCATATTTTACCAGAGCCTTTTCAGTGCCTGGGAAAGACTTTCCGTGAGCCGTAAAGCGGACACTTACTCCCCAGGGATGTTCGAGGTTGAACCCCTGTTCTTCAATCCTCTCTTCCCTGATGTTCTCAAGAGTCGTCATTTGTGCCAACGCTTTATTGAGGCAGGCATAAACAAAGTATGGCACCTTCGGCCAAACTCCGGTGTCGGGTGGAGGAATGTGGAGGAAATTTCAACCTTGACGGCGATTCGGTCCAAGAGGACAATTGGAACGATTTTAAGGAAAGTTGTTCAAAAACGTCATCAGCTACAGAAACTTTGGACTCGGAATACTTTTGGACACCCCAACGAGTCCCCGTTTCCGAAACTGATTTTTGACTGCTTTCCTAAGGAACTTCCACCTGTTAGCACAGGGACAAGTGTATTGCATGCTGAGAGCAGCAAGAGCCTGTATAGGTGGTGGTTATCTCAAGTTCTTGGTATTCCTCCGCTAAATGGAGTAGCACAATGGAAGAGGCTACTCCCTGCCGGGCCCCCCAATGAACCTGTATGGGAATCAATGTATAGTAAGCTGATCAACAAAAGACCAGGTGATCTTCAGTGGCGCCTTTCCCACTGGATCATCCCATGTAATACATATGTATGGAATTTTGCCCCAATATCTGCATGTTGCCCCTTTTGTTCTGTAAATGAGGATGTTTTTCATTTTTTTATTGGTTGTGAAAGACTTTTTCCTTTATTTGAATGGTTAGACTTTGTGTCGTTCAAAATGAATTTCAGATTTACTTTTCGATCCTTTATTTTTGGGCTCAAAAAGAGACGGCAACACAACAAGGAATATGAACTGTTGTGCTTTTTTGTAGCTACAGCAAAGCTTGCTACTTACCTGTCCAGAAAGGAGAGGCGGAATGGTAAGCCCATTCATCAATGCAAGGTTATGACGTTTTTCAATGCACTGTGTGCTGCAAGGCTAAAACATGAGTTTGAGTTTTCCAAGAGCATGGGCGAAATTGATGGATTTGTGGAAAAATGGTGTTTGAAAAGTGTCTGTGAAGTCCGCCAAAACGAGTTGGTATTATTTTTCTCTTGATTGTTCATAATTTCTACAATTCATAGTATTGCTGCAGAAGATTGCATTTGTTTTCGGTAGAAGTTGATCTGATCAACGCATATATCTGTATTGTTTCCTCGCTTCATCGTTTTCTCTTGTTTTTGGCTTTGTTGATTTTATACACTGTACATCCATGCACTTTATAATTTTTGGAATAAAAGGACGTCAAAAGTCTCTCTCTCGCTGACTCTCTCTCTCTCTCTCTCTCTCTGTCTCTCTCTCTCTCTCTCTCTCTCGCTGTCTCTCTCTCGCTGTCTCTCTCTCTCTCTCTCTCTGTCTCTGTCTCTGTCAGTCTCTCTCCCTGTCTCTGTCTCTCTCTCTGTCTCTCTCTCTGTCTCTCTCTCTGTCTCTCTCTCTCTCTCTGTCTCTCTCTCTGTCTCTCTCTCGCTGTCTCTCTCTCTCTCTCTCTCTCTGTCTCTCTCTCTCTGTCTCTCTCTCTCTCTCTCGCTCTCTCTCTCTCTCTCTCTCTCTCTCTCTCTCTCTCTCTCTCTCTCTCTCTCTCTCTCTCTCTCTCTCTCTGTCTCTGTCTCTGTCTCTGTGTCTCTCTCTCACTGTCTGGCTCTCTCTCTCAGGTTGTCACTCAAACCTTTGGATCTCGCTGTCAGCCACAATCTATCTTTGGAAAACCACATTTCAAAGTTGGCCTCCAAAGCCAGTCCTCCATCGTACAGGGAATCCTCCATCGTACAAAGTCCTCCCTTGGCACACCTAAGCTCGTATCCACTTATAAGGCCTTTATCTGCAGCTTGATGGAGTACTCCTTTGTGCTGGTGCCCGTACCTCACACCATGCTCAGCTTGACCCCATAGAAGATGCACTGTTTTAAATGCATATTACTTTTTGTTTTAGCCCTATGGTGATGAGACCCATAAAATGGCAACTCTAAAATGTTCTAATAATGAATTATTTTCTTCTTTTTTTTTGTTCTATGTTTATTCGGTGATGAAATGTCTCTCGCTAAGTAAAGAACAAAATGTTCACAGTGAGTGGAAGAACATCATGAGAGTATGTGACTAAGTCCACTGTTATCTTTTTGTTTCTGTCCTTTTCAAACCAACTTTCCCAATCCTTTTAATATTTGAGTTGAGCTCTCTAATGATGCAAGTCTCATAATCTTGTGACTAGAAACAACAAAGTTGGAAGCATTTAATCTTGTGTAAAGTTTTATGGGACACCTTATATAACTATAAAATTATGAGCTAAGAATCAAAATTTGAATGAGGAGTTTGTTTCCATGTTAAAAGTTGACCTCATTGTGTAATGTCTTCAGCAGAATCACTTTTCCTAACTTTATCTGTGCATTCCAATAAACTATAATGACCTTCAGTTGATGCACAAGCCATTAGGATTTGGGTTTTGTGCAAGGCCTACGCAGCGCTTCATTTGTGGAGGCATTTACTCCCTGGTTTCTGCATTATTTGGGATGTCCTTCTGCATTTCCTTGCATCATTTGTTTCATTTTCTCTTGGAAGTGGAAAGTGGACTATCCCGGTAGGTTGGTGGTGATAAGAGATGGGTCTCCTAATCCAACTCGCCATCCTCCTTGGCAGGAGATTAATGAAACCCTTAATCCAAGAGAGGTTGGTTTGCCACTGTCTTTCACATGTCAGGGTAAAAATTTGGAATTTTGCAGGGGCACCAGCACACAATGGCTGGCTCTTTTTTAATTTTCTCCTTTTTTTAAATTCCAAAATCTTGGCTGTGTTTATCAATTTTTTTCAAGTAAGGCTCCATCAAAATATGCCTTTCTTTGTCAATATCAAAATATTTTCATAAATATGTGAAAAAGATTTCTGGTTGTCATATTGACATAATCTTGGCATAGTGTGTGCAGTTAGTTACCTCAGCCACCTAAGGTGGTTGAGGTGATGTTCCTCAAAAAGTCGTGTGTGTGTGTGTGTGTGTGTGTGTGTGTGTGTGTGTGTGTGTGTGTGTGTGTGTGTGTGTGTGTGTGTGAGTGACAGTGACTAATCACTTTGATTTAGGTGAAGATACAAGAACTTTTTAATTTTAAAGTGATTCTTCACCATTAAAGATGAGACTAAAGTGATATTCAGGGTGTTTCAAAAAAGTAGACTATTTGAACATTTATTGTACAAAATTTAGCAAGTTCAGTGATACATTGATGGAAAGCATACACCATGCCATTTTAAAATCACTCATTGGACTGCTTGTAATTGACATGTTGAATGTCTGGTCTGCCTCTGTTCAAACAGGCTTTGATCCTGACTCTGAAATTCTCCACAACTCATCTGCAAGTGGCTGGAGTAGTAACCTGACAGTAGTCCTCCACCTCCTGCTTCAGGACAGCCAGGGTTCGAGGTTTGGTGGCATAAACTTGACCTTTGGCAGCACCTCAAAAGAAAAAATCCAATCGATTAAAATCCGGGTTGGGGGGGGGGGGGCACTCATGTGCTGTGCCGAGGCTGATGACACGATTTCCAAACAGCTGGTGGAGTAAGTCCAAGGTTTCACCTGCAGTGTGCGTTGGGGCACCGTCCTGCATGAACCTTGCAAGTCTGAGTTGGTTTGGAGACGGTAGTTGAGCAAGATGAACGTGAAATTGGCATAAGACCTCGCGTTACCGCTTGGTGTTGACTGTCACCGTCTCATCAATGGCATCCTCAAACCAATACGGTCCCAGCATACCCCATTTTGCATTCAATGTGCATAAGCAAGTGGATTTAGGGCCCTTGAGAGACATCTCAGGCACCTCCTCAGGAGGGTCAGCACCTCAGAAGATGTTGTTGTGATTGTTGATGGCCCCATTCAAATGGAAGTGTCCGTCATCACTGAACCACAAGGAGTTGATCCAATTTGGGTACCCTTCCATTCAGGCCCTGAACCAACCAGACATTGTTACTCTTGCCGTGTCAGAGTTAGTTTATGCCTTACAGATATGATGTAGTGGTAGAGCTTGAGTTCAGAAGTGAGAATGGACTACACAGATGAGGCTGAGATCATCGGTTGTCAGGAACGCCGACGATGGGATTTCTTAGGATTTTCAATTGCAGAATCTTTTACAAGATCAATGTTCTCTTGGTCCTTGGTAACATTTGTTGGGCGACCACTGTTGCCTTTATTTTGATTTTTCACACTTCCATGTGCTTGGAAGTGCTCCACAAACCGCTGAATGCTCATTGGAAGGTCAATTACGGGGTGAACATTGTAATACTGCAAGTATCATCGGCGCACCTGCACGTAGGATTTTGTCTCAAACCACAAAGTCACGATTTTCACTTTATCGTCCACTGTGAACATAATAGATGACATAGAGTCTTACTGACTACTTGTTAGAAATGGCATACCACCACCACCACCACCACCACCACCACCACCACCACCATAACCTGCAAGAGAGAAGGGTATAGCATTATAAACGACAGAATATCAGGATGCTCAAATAGTTCATTTTTTTGACACACCCTGTATAACATGATATCTCAAAAAGTTCCGGATGGATTACGCCAAAACTAGGTGAATGAGTTGGTTAGGTGACAAGAACAAGCCAATTAGATTTTGGTTCTGGTCCGGATGCCGATCCGGCCTATTAGTGGGATACAAAATGTAAACTGTTCAGCCTCCACCACATAAACTCCACGGAAACTGTTCAGTTATGCACCCCAACGAGCACTGTTCTAGTTAGTCATGTGACAATTGCTGGTTCTCATATGTAGATTACCAAAGGAGAATTCTGGTGCATTGGATCGCTGAAGTAAATTATTATTAATATCAATACTTAAGGTCTCTTTAGACTTCTCGTGTTTACGTGGTACAACATTGGGTTTTCTTTGTGGACAGTTCTCACATTTTGGAGTTCAATGTGAATGTAATTTGAACTGGGAGCGCCATGGATGAACCTGCAAAATCACACCACGGATCGGGCCACAGCCCAATTTGCAATCCTTTCAACCACAACACAGTCGCATATTAAAATTGCACAATTATGTGTTTTGGGAAATCCTCACCTTGCCATAAGCTCTTCTTGTTTCAATCTTTTTGAATTATTGAGATTTCCAATGGCAAGGTCATTGTGAAATGTGAGCATAAAGGTGTAACGTCGGTGGATCCGGGATTGTGGGAGTGCCGGGCCACACGATTGAGGGTTGACTGGAAGTACCCTCAGTGCTTTGCGCACCATACCTTGCCTACTTTTCGTAAAGGACACCATGGAATCTCTAATGTCTACCAGCCAATCCAAGCAGATGGACACCAAGTATAACAGCCAATGAGATACGGCGTCCAAATTGATGCCTCGCCTTGCATGTGAAACACCAGGATGGTAGGATATAGCTGGTCAGGATTCAAACCCAGGTTAGACAGCTCAGATGTGAGTGTGCGTACCTCTAGAATATCCTTCCAGCCCCTACACAAGCTTTATGTTAACCAATCTATCAAATGGGCCACAACCAAGCATACAGGTTTTCCGATCAATAACCGCTGCTTTATCTTATTTTGCTTCGTTGCTCAGCAATTTATATAATAAACTACTGTGGCATTCATAACATCATTCTATCTCCTTGAATGCTGACCAAACATTTGGCCTCCCTCCATATGCCATAACGAAACTACCAAATGTGATCATCCATCATAGGATTTAAAGAATGTCATTCCTCTAACATTCTTTCTGGCATACATGACGGACTTTTTAATAATCAAGTTTGATGTCTTTGTGGAAATGCAGTAAGATCTGGGCGTTCAGTTGACACTTGGTGCTCCGGTAATCTCTCTTCTAAACCACTATAAGAGAAGAGTGTTCTCATTCCAAATGAGCACTCGTCACCGGAATCGGTTACAGAGAGTTTACGTGTTTGGAAAGAGGAAAGGATTTGTAACGTGGGAGCGATGGCGGTACAACTGATTGTTTCCACTTTTTCCCCCGCAGTGTAACATCTTGGTGGCAATATTAGGGAGCAGCAAGACATTCTTCATTAAAAGTGTTGAGAACTTTTCTTTGGTCTTCTTTCAAATAATTAATAGTGGTTGGCAACAGATACATATTACATACCATATGCTGTTTGCTTTGCTGCATTTATGGACTTTGACGAAAACTGGCAAATGCAGTGGTCATGGGAAAAAAGGAAGATGCTTCTTCTCCGGTAGTTTTCTGGATATTGTGCAGATATATTGATTTTGGTGTCCATCTTCCCTATCTCAAAAGAATAGGCCTCTCCTCAAATGCATCAATTTGAGTCATTATCCAGGCTATCACGATGAACAATGCTGAATAATTTTCAACTCGCCTCCTCATGAACGGAATCCATGAGTTGCCATCTATGAGGTGCAGTTCCTTTTGTAGGCAGAGAGGACATCTGGTCTTGAACTTTGGAAGAGAAAGCCGAGAGATTTTGTAAATCTAAAGCAATGACCCGCACACTGGAGTGTTGCAATGATCCTAGGATTGGTAATCTGTATCCAACAAACCATGAGCTTTAATCCTCGTGGTGTCCCACCCTTTCATTTTTTTAATCCATGAAGGTGGTAATCACTTCCTATGTTGCTTGAATGTTTCATATGTCTGGCAATGTGCCACTCCACCCATCTGGTGTTGCAGAGGTCCTTTACTTTTTTGTCCTTTACTTCATCCTTTACTTTACTAGATGAAGCCTCACTCAATTTTCATTCAGTGTTAACACTGGCATTTTAAATTTATAATTATCCTCCTACGAATACAACTTAAAACCCTGTTTGCTTTACCTATAACTGTCTGCTTACCCCTCCTGACTCCTCTCCCCCCACCACCCTCCCAGTATCTATTACCACCCATAGACCCTTCTTCCATGTGACGAGCTCAAAGATTGCCCCTTTGCATCATGCAATTTATATATTTTCATCATTCTTACCTATACCCAGCACCATACACTTCTTTGTTAAACTGAATTCGCCAATATGTTACCCAATCAGATTAATGCCATGTCAGAAGGGTCCGTTAACACATACCACTCTGAGCTGGATGGTCTAAGACCAACTGTGGATCCCAAAACGGTTTTAACGATGTTGTGATTTAAGATATTTCAAAGATATTTTTGAGATATTTATTTTTAAGATGAAACTTAATCCTAAGATTCCCCAAGGTTCACCCAAATGAAACTGAACTTGGCGGTGCAATGTGCGGGAGGCAAAAGGCGGGAATTTGTCTCTTGTAATAAAAAGGTTTATTATTATGAAATGTGACACAGGGATAGACAAGATAACAGAACACAGACAGATCTGGTACATGAGGACAGCAAAAGACAGAGTCCAGAGAGATGAGAGCGATGTTGCTCTCTTGAAGGTGAAGGTCCAACTCACGTATGCAGTATGATCATGGCTCTCGTCAACTCTGGGACCACCTTCATGCATGGCGGGTCTCTTTTATTGGCCGCCTGCTGCTTGTGGGAGGTGGCATCTACCAGGTGTGGTGACCCCATTTTAAAAAGTCTCGCACACTTCTCCAGTGCTCTGCAGCTGACCTCGCCACCATTGCCTACAATGCTCTGGCTGAACTGTCCATCTAATGTTTCTTTTAAAGCACACCGTGTGCTTTCTGGTGCCTTTCTGCCTACAAGTCCTCAACTGGCCTTGCCTGGCAGGAGTTTTTTTTTTACACAACAACAATTGCTCTATATACAGTAACACAGGATGGGAAGAGCAGGCTAGTGTAGTTGGTCCAGCTGGTCAGCCAGAGCAGCGCTGCTAATTGATGATCAGAATGTCCCAAATTATTCAAGATGGTATTGGCTTCAAAATGAGAAGTTCAGGACATTGAACTTGCCCTTATTTAGGAAACACAAGGCAGGTAAAGCAGTCAGACTTCTTCAGACACTCATGTTGGAAGCACCTCTTCGAAATATCAGGATGTATTTTATCATCTCGATATTCTTTCGTCTAAAGGTGAAAGAAAGAACCTGAAGCTGGAGGTACCCTCTGTTGGGTAAGCTTGGACCGCCAGAACGTCCTCTATCGAACATGAGAGTAATCTGCAAACTTTAATTCCAGATCAATTGCTCGTTATGGTCACCTATTTTTTACCTTTATCTATTTATCTTTATCTGTTTATTAGCCCCCATTTGACTTATTCTGAAAGGGGGGCTTATGGATTGGGTCTCATTCATCCGTGCCTACGTCTGCAACCATATCTCGGCGATGTATGGACTGATTTTGTTTATACTTGGCAGAAAGACAATACATGATGGTATACATATGCACATCATTTTGTTTCATGATGTGATCAAAGATGGACAACTGGCGGCCATTTCAGTTGTAAAAAGCCCAATGTTGGACACGTCCTCAACCATTTCTCGGACATGCATTTACCGATCTTGTTCACACTTCGCACACAGATAATAAATGATGGGTTACATATGCACGGCATTTATTTTTGAGATCTGATCCAAGATGGCCGTCTGGTGGCCTTTTTGTTACTTAAACGTGTATCCAACCATTCCTCGACCATACATGGACCAATTTTGTTCAAACTTGGCACAAAGACAATACATGAGAATATATATGCAGAAGATTTTGTTTTGTAATCCGACCAAGGATGGCCAACTGGTGGCCTTTAACTCCGTACAGTAAAATTATACTAAAACCACGGGGGTTATGACATTTTATGTCTTTTTCTTCTTGTTTAACTTTACTCTTTATTGATATCGTATTACATTTTTGTAATTGTTGTAAAGATAATGTTGAATGTCAGGTGCTTTGGACTCTGAAAAGTAAATCTGGGGGCTTATCATCTAAGCGCTCAATCACAATTGTGGTTTCCTTTTCTTCCACATCATGTGGTGTCCTAAGAAGCAAGATGTGAATATTTACATCAGGTCTGTCCATAGTCTGGTGTTGGTATTGTGCTCCTTGGACTTGTGCAAACATGGTTAGAATCAGTGGTGATTTGGTGGTCATCGGTGGTAACTCAGTGATTTTAATCAGACTGTGGTGTAATGGTTAGAGCATCCGCTCTGAATCTCAGAGGTCAGCAATTTAAACCCTGACCGAGTCACACCAAAGTCTTTAAAATGGTATGTACTATTTATTCGCTTGGCACTCAGCAAACTTAATACAAACTAGAACGGCACTCGGGAAAGTGCACACTTCTACCAGGCTGAACAGTTTGTTTTGTATCCCACTGATAGGCCGGATCTAATTAACATAACCCCACCCCTCGTCATGGGGACAATTATACACTTACGCGACATCTGGGCTAACGGATTCCCTACTTATGGTACATGGGGGTTCTTCTTCTTCATCGCGACATTCAGAGAACAATAAACTATACAATTCTACCTGGACTAAGGTATTCCATTGCCTACCCCCCATAAACGTAACAGTATATAATAGTACACAGAAGGAGCACACAAACAAAACAACAATCATTTTGATCTTGTTGTTGATCATGTTGATCAAAACAACAATCAATCAAACCACATTTCCAAGCTGGCCTCCAAAGCCAGTCGCCGACTGGGCATCCTCCGTCGTGCGAAGTCCTTCCTTGGCACACCTGAGCATCTCACCACATACAAGGCTTTCATCCGCAGCTCAATGGAATACTGCTCTCCCCTCTGGGCTGGTGCTCCTGCTTCACACATAGCTCGTCTTCATGCTGTTGAAACCAAAGCGTTCAGAATCATTGGAATCTCCCGCGATGACGCTATCTCCGAGGGCCTTTCACTTCCTCACCGCAGGCAGGTTGGTGGTCTTTCCGTCTTCTACCGACTCCTCTCCGGCCTTGCTCCCCCAGCTCTCTCTGGGCTCTGTGAATATTTAATATATGAATATTTATATTCATTAAATATTCCATATAAACCCAAATATTCCTACAGGTCGCACAAGATCTGCCTGCAACCCTCTTATGGTTAAACTGCCAAAATCAAGACACTCTGCTCACCTTCACTCCTTCATTCCTCTTTTCTCCCGCCTCTGGAACAAACTCCCTCACTTCAATCCCACTCCTCCCTCCAGGTCTTTAAAACGGCTGTTCACCACCATCTCTTATCTTCCCCCATCCAAAACCTTGATCTTTTCTACCCCCGCTAATTTCACCCCAAATCCACTTTTTTGAGGTGACTTTTGTCTTCTTTCCTGGAAGTCCTTGGTGTCCTTTCGTTTTATACCTGTCCTGCCTTCCCCCAGGCCCTCTCCCTCCCACACATCTCCCGATGTCCCTGCTCTCAAATGTTGTGTTTGTGTGCTTCCTCCCCTTCTCTCCCCATCTTGTCGACCGCTCCCCTTTTTATATACTTTGTTTGCTTGTTTGTTTGATAAATGTTAGCTCTTTCACGAGCCTCGACTCTGTATACAAAAAAAAACAAAAAAACAATCAAATCCATGACGACAGCGGGAGAAACAGCAACAATGACCGCAGCCACAACTACAACTATAATCACCTACTACGTGAAATAAAATATCATTTTTTTTCCACGTTACACTTTAATTACATCCTCATTGAGATTCGCAGATAGATATGCAATATATTTATGAAGTACAAATTGAAGTCTTTTGATTAAACCCAGTTGTGAAGTGACCGGTAGGCACGCTTAGTTGTTAACAAAAATGCCTTTGTATTTCGTGTGAATATCCTTGTCTTTGAAAGTCCTTGTGCAGCATGGAATAATGTCCTCCAGCCTTAGACTTTGAAGAAGTTAAAGAATATCAAGATTAATTATACTCAGAAAGCATTAATAATTTCACTCTTTGTGTTGGAAAATTATTCCTGAAAACCAAATCCACTGTGCTAATTGGAACAAATGTTCTTTTTTTAATTTTTTTAGATTTTTGGTGAAATTTAGGAAATAAATGCACTCATCCTCCTTTTAATGAAACCTTTTCTCAACCTTTAAGAAAGTGTCTACCAAGATAAGCATCATTTACCGTGCTAATTGGATTTTCGCTTTGAGCTAAAATTCCAACTCACCCTGTTGATGTGCTTTAGTTTCAAATCTTTGTTTTTCCTGCCTCCCAATATTGCTTATTGTGTATACAGGTGTGGAATGGAAGGCTCCGGGGATTGTGAAATTCGACTGGAAAGGCAGGAGATCATTGCTCGCTCTGAGGCGGCCCATCGTGAGAGACTGATACAGATGCAGCAATACCAGAAGACAGAGTTGGCTGAAACCAAAGAGCCGAAGCCCAAGAGTCGAGCTCCCACGATCAGCTTTCCACCCAACGTGGTTCTTCTGGAGGCGGCCACGAGAAACGATATTCAAGAAGGTTGGATTTATTTAAGAATTCCTTTTAGTATGTTTTATTGGAGAACAGTGAATATTGGTTGTGCCGACTTGCGGACAATTGTAAGAAGCTGTTGATGAAAAACTTCCGTTGCGCTGGCAGAATAAAATGAACTCCCTCGATTGTAAGTAAACGAACTTCATTTTAATAATCAGCGATTATGAACATGGACTCCATGTATTAGCATCTGGAAACATGTCTTTGGCACTATATAGAGCCTGAACCCATGAAGATGTCAAATAAATAATATTCTAGATTTTGTCAAATGCAGAGTAAATTTCTTGCAGCTTTTGTGGAGTGTAGTGAGTGGTAAGACGGTTTATTGTACATCATCAAGGTAATTTGTAGTATGGAACACTTTACTGCAGAAAACTTGAAGCCACATGCCATACATCCAGAACAACCTGTGCCTGGAAGAGTTCCATGGGCACAGGTGAGGGTCATGACATGAACATCATCAAACACGTCTGGGAACGTTTGCATCGGGTGCTGTGGAAAGGTCATTCTCTGCCAAGTAATACGCAAGAGCTGCAACAAAATCTTCTCCACATTTGGCAAAACCTGGACCAGGTTGTTACACAGTACATAACTAGAATGCCACTCAGTAGAGCGCATACTCCCGCCGTGGGTCAAGTTGGAATAGTACGATTTCACAAAAGTTTGAGGGAGTAGTTCAGTGACGACACAAGACAAGACAACACAAGACAGACACTGCACAGATATATATTTAGACTACTACTGTGTTCAAAAAGTATCCGACCTTTATTTTTCGTGCGTAAAAAAAAAAGAAGCTAGGGAGGCGTTGATTGGTGCACGTATGTAGGCGATCCTAATGCGCACGCATGAATTTTTCCCACCTGCAGAAGCTGTCATTCGACGGCAGACCGCCGATGAGTGAGGACATGTAAGTGAGCGCCGTCGGATTTTCGTTTTTGACAAAATGACGGAAAAACCTGAACAACGCTACTGCATCAAATTTTGTGTAAAGCTTGGCGATTCCCAAGTGGAAACGATCCGCAAGATTCAACACCATTCATTCCATTATGAAGGAGGATTTGGGCTTCAGGAGAATCTCAGCGAAGTTCGTACCAAAGCTGCTAACGATTGAGCAGAAGCAACTCCGTTTGGAGATCGCACAGGACATGCTGGAGACTGTGAACAGCGATCCCAGCTTCCTCAACACAGTGATCACTGGCGATGAGTCCTGGGTTTATGGGTACGACCCAGAAACCAAGGTGCAGTTTTGATGCAAGTTTGATGAAACACAAAATTTGATGCAGTAGCGTTGTTCAAGTTTTTCCGTCATTTTGTCAAAAACGAAAATCCGATGGCGCTCACTTACATGTCCTCACTCATCGGCGGTCTGCCGTCGAATGACAGCTTCTGCAGGTGGGAAAAAATTCACGCGTGTGCATTAGAATCGCCTACATACGTGCACCAATCAACGCCTCCCTAGCTTCTTTTTTTTTACGCACGAAAAATAAAGGTCGGATACTTTTTGAACACACTACGTATATGGAAGATAATGTTAAAAAAAACAAGGCAATTTCACTTACATTTTCGGATTCAGCGTTCAATTCTATATAAGTGAGTGTATTTTGAGGCATGTGTGACTTCAAATAAAATTGTAAGCCAAGAAAAACGTTCGTTTCATCCTTAGGGATACAACATGTAAAACTGGCCCAAACGTCAAAACAAAACTCGCTCATTTTAAGTCATACAAGCTAATGCGACCACTCATTCTTCTGGGAAGAATCCCGTGCACATGCGGTTCACACTTATAAGTCACCTAAGTCTTCATAAGTTCATCAAATACTGACACCGCGATTGACATTCGCTGAGGTAAATGTTGATATTGTGGTGCTGCGCACACACGACTCGATTGCCAGAGAGGTAGGCCACAACGCGTTGGTACAACAAAGAGTCTTTATTCAAAGCTCACAATTCAGCACTGGGCGGGCTCGAGATTAGAGCCCGCATATATGTCCCGAGGCCACTCCTTGCCCCCGGGCGTGGCCGATCGGCCGATAGGCGGGGCATGCATTACAGTTCCCCGCCTGGACGTTCGTGCCACCTGCTGGTGCGCTGAATTCTTGTCCCTTGTGTCCGCCACACGCGCCCCCCCCCCCCCCCCAGAATTCCCGCGCACCTGAAGGGTGAGTTTGCGGGGAAGCCGGATGACCCGGCCGAAACGCCCCCTGGCGATGCGTGCAGGGCTGGGGGGTAGCGGGACGGCGGGGCTGGGGTGTGCCGGGGGTCTGACCGCCGTGGGGCGGCCTCGATGCGGAGGCAGAGCTGCTTGCGGGGGGTGGTCCAGATCGAGGTGGGCCGGCTTGAGGCGGTCCACGGAGATGCGATCCGGGGCACCGCCGATGTCGATGGTGAAATATTTGTCCCCGGTCTCCAGCATGCGGAAGGGCCCATCGTACGGGGGCCGTAGACGTACTCCGCCGTGCGAAGCTCCGGGGCGACGTGGGAAGACGGGCAACCGTGGTGTGCCATCGGCACCAGGGCGAACCTCCGGGCGGTCTCCTGCAGGGTGGAGCGCTGTTGCGCCGCGGACCAAGGAGCCGTGGAGTCGGGGATAAATTCGCCCGGTACCCGCAGTGGTTGCCCGATGACCAGCTCCGCCGAGGACACGCGCAGGTCGTCCTTGGGCGCCATCCTGAGGCCCAGCAAGACCCAGGGGAGCCTGTCGGCCCAGCTGCCGTCGTGGAGGCTGGCCCGGAGCGCGGCCTTCATTGAGCGATGAAAGCGCTCGCACAGGCCATTGGCCTGGGAGTGGTAGGCCGTGGTGCGGTGTATTTTGACACCGAGCCCTTGCGCCACAGCGCCCCAGAGCTCCGATGTGAACTGGGGGCCGCGGTCGGACGAGATGTCCGAGGGGGCACCGAACCGGGCAACCCAAGTGGCGATGAAGGCGTGCACCACATCAGCCGCAGACGTCGCCGCCAATGGCACGGCCTCCAGCCACCGTGTGGTGCGGTCCACCATGGTGAGGAGGTGTGTGAACCCTCGCGAGGGGGGCAGAGGTCCCACCAAGTCGACGTGAACGTGGTCGAACCGACGCTCGGGCACCGTAAACGGGGCCAACGGGGCCTGGGTGTGGCGGTGGACCTTTGCGCGCTGGCACGCGAGGCACGTCCTGGCCCAGTCGCGGACGTCCTTCCTGAGGCCATGCCAGACGAACTTCGCCGCGACGAGCTTCTGGGATGCCTTCGTGCCCGGGTGGGACAGGCCGTGGATGGCGTCGAAAACTGGGCGCCGCCAGCCAGCGGGGACGATGGGGCGAGGTCGGCCGAAGGAGACGTCGCATAGGAGGGCCGCGCCCGCGGCGTCGAACGGCACCTCGGTGACGTGGAGGCCCGTGACGGCGGTCCGCAAGGCCTGGACGCCAGGGTCGGCGGACTGGTCCTCCGCCATCCGGGTATAGTCAACCCCGAGGTGGACCACGTGCACGACGGACCGGGAAAGGCAATCCACCACCGGGTTGTCTTTACCCGCCACGTGACGGATGTCCGTCGTGTACTCGGACACGGCAGAGAGGTGACGCTGCTGCCGTGCCGACCATGGCTCGGCGACCTTGGCCATCGCGAACACAAGGGGCTTGTGGTCGACGAAAGCCGTGAACGGGCGGCCCTCGAGCAGATGGCGGAAGTGCCGGACCGCCAGGTGGAGCCCTAGCAGCACGCGGTCGAAGGTGCTATAGCGGCGTTCGTGCGGGCGAAGCTGCCGGCTAAAAAACGCCAGCGGCTGCCAAGCACTACGCACACACTGCTCGTGCACCACGCCCACCGCGTAGTCCGACGCGTCGGTGGTGAGGGCGATCGGTGCATCGGGCGCCGGGTGCGCCAGCATGGTGGCGTTGGCCAGGGCCAGCTTTGCGCCCGCAAACGCCGCGGCCATCGGCTCCGACCAGGCGACGTCACCTTTGCCCGGCTTGCCCCGGAGGGCCTCGTGCAGGGGACGGAGGAGCTGGGCGACGTGGGGCACGAAGCGGTGGTAAAAATTTACCATGCCCAGGAATTCCTGGAGCCCCTTGATCGTGCGGGGGCGAGGGAAATCCCTGACCGCCTCCACCTTGGCCGGTAAAGGGACGGCCCCGTGCCTCGTGATGTGGTGCCCCAAGAAGTCGATGATGGCGACGCCGAAACGGCACTTTGCGGGGTTGATGATTTGGCCATGCTGGCCCAGGCGTTCGAAAAGCGTGCGGAGGTGGAGCAGGTGCTCCTCCCGGGACGCGCTCGCGACTAGGATGTCGTCCAGGTAGACGAAGAGGAAAGGGAAGTCGCGCAAGACGCTGTCCATAAGCCGTTGGAACGCCTGGGCCACATTCTTCAACCCGAAAGGCATTCTCAGGAACTCGAAGAGGCCGAAAGGGGTGATGACGGCCGTCTTCGGGACATCGCCCGGTTGTACGGGGACCTGGTTGTAGCCCCGGATGAGGTCCACCTTGGAAAACACGGTCGTGTTTGCCAACTGGGCGGAAAAGTCCTGGATATGCGGGACCGGGTAGCGGTCGGGGGTGGTGGCATCATTGAGCCGGCGGTAGTCCCCGCACGGCCGCCATCCCCCGCCGGGCTTCGGCACAATGTGCAGAGGGGAAGTCCAAGCGCTGTTGGAGCGCCGTACGATCCCCAGCCGCTCCAGCGTGGCGAACTCTGCCTTCGCCACCGCGAGCTTCGTGGGTTCGAGTCGGCGTGCCCGGGCGTAGACCGGCGGCCCGACTGTGGGTATATGGTGCTCCACCCCGTGTTTAACGGCCACCGCTGAGAAGGTGGGCCGCGTGAGGGCCGGGAAATTGGCTAGGAGGTGGGTAAAGTCGTCCGCTGCCGGAAGCGTGCAAACTAAACTCGCCGGGACGGAACCTTCCAGCAAGCCGCTTGGCAAGCCGCTCGGTGAGCCGCTCAGTGAGCCGCTCAGCGAACAAGCGAGCGAGCTGAAGGTTTCGGCCTGGACGAGCCATCTGCGCTTCACGTCGACCAACAGCCCATTCACACATAGGAAGTCCGCACCGAGCAGTGCCATTGGCACGCTGGCGGTGACGAACGACCATTGAAAGCGCTGCCCTGCGAACCACAGTGAAAGCGCTCCGAACCACAGTGAGAGGAAGTGAAAGAGCTTCCCGAATGTGCGGATGGGTGTACCGTTGGCGGCAAGCAAAGCGGGGCCCCGGCCCGCGGTTTGCTTGTCGGACGCGGAGGCGGGGAGGACGCTTACCTGCGCTCCTGTGTCGCAAAGGAAACGGCGCCCGGACAAGGTGTCCGTGATGAACAGGAGGCTGCCGGAATGGCCGACGCTCATGGCCGCAAGTGAGCGCCGGTCGTTTCCCGACCCGTCAAAAGAGCACGGCGGGCGACTCGTTTTAGCCTGGTGGCCGAACCTGGCATGGTAGCAGCACCAGGTTTGCGGCGGTAATGGCCACGGCGGCCGTGACGGTGGTGGTGGTGGCGGCGGTAGTGGACAGGGTGTAGCAGCGGCCACGAGGGAAGTCGGGAGCGCTGGAGCCTCCGTGCCTGGATCCACTACGGCAGCACCGTACATCGACCGCGTGTCACAGGCCGCAAAATACTTGTCGGCCTCTCCAACCAGGGCGCGGGGTTCCTTTATTTTGGAACCGGCCAGCGCGAGGCGTACCTGTGCAGGTAGCTGGCGTAGGAAAAGCGCCTGGAATAAGAAATCCGGGGGCTGGTCTCCAAGCAGGGACAGCATGGAATCCATCCAGACGGATGGTCGTGTGTCGCCGAGGGCGGGAAGGTCCAGGAGGCGGTCGGCCCGTTCGATCTCCGTGAGCCCGAACGTGGCGATGAGGAGACGTTTGAGCGCCTCGTACTTGTTGTCGCCCGGCGGGCGCCGAAGGATGGACACGACTCGGGCGGCAGTGCCGGGCCCGAGGGCGGCAACCATGTGGTAGTACCGGGTCTTGTCCGCCGTTATGCCTCGGAGTTGGAATTGAGCTTCGGCTTGCAAAAACCAAACGTCGGCTTGCGCTTCCCAAAACTCCGGGAGTTTGACTGCGACGGCGTTGGTAGCCATTGCGCGTTCGGTGGTCAGCAACGGCTGAACGAATCGGGGTCACCAGTGTGGTGCTGCGCACACACGACTCGATTGCCAGAGAGGTAGGCCACAACGCGTTGGTACAACAAGGAGTCTTTATTCAAAGCTCGCACTTCAGCACTGGGCGGGCTCGAGCTTAGAGCCCGCATATATGTCCCAAGGCCACACCTTGCCCCCGGGCGTGGCCGATCGGCCGATATGCGGGGCATGCATTACAGTTCCCCACCTGGATGTTCGCGCCACCTGCTGGTGCGCTGAATTCATGTCCCTTGTGTCTGCCACAATATCTCTTCTGAGGTTAAAAAAAAAAAAAAAAAAAAAAACTGTTTTAAAGCATTATACGTATCAAACGATACATTTTATGAAACGGGGAAACCTAATACACACTGGTGGTTTTAAAATGACAGAATGTCTTTATTAGAAAAAAAAAAGAACCTTGAAGACAACGCTGCTAACAAAATACACCGCTCTAACACATAACCACGAGTTTAAACTAAATTTACAACAAATATGAAAACTATTTTCATATCACAATGTTAAATATAGAATATATAGAAGATAATGTTCAAAAAAAAAATGAGCCCCATCTTCCAATGGTAAACAGTCCTTCAAGAAATTCCTGGATCCGGAATACTATCCTGAGCTTCACCAAAAACTAATCAATTCTTTCTTATCCCAAGGGCAATCATCCCACCAACTCTCATCCAAATCCGTTCAGAACCTTTCCAGATATCTTGTTCACAAACACATGAACACACACACACACACACACACACACACACACACACACGGACACGATCGAATGCATTACTCCCTAGCGGGAGTAATAACTAAACATCGATTCAATACCTGCACGGGTTCTAGCTCTGAATGATACTAAAGAACATCCTACCAGGTATTAACACTGGTAGCCAATTTGATTGTGTTCGTAACACAGATTGTTAATTTATTTACCATCAGGGGTGTTCATTTTGTTCCTGCACATAGCACTGTAATCGGTGCAGGATTTAGGGGCATGCCATTGCCACGAAGCTTTAACAATGAAATGTGATGCAGGAGGTGGCCATTCGGCCCATCATGCATGCTCTACACCAAAACCACATTGAAATGAATTATCTGTCAAGTCAACGACTTCATTTCAATGTGGGTATGGAGGAATGAGAAAGAAAAGTGGGGCAGACTCAGAGATATCATCAGGACCAGGGTGGTAAAAATGAATCTAGAACTGCGCTCTGGAGGGGCGCATACCTTGCCTCCTCCAGGTTGAGGAGTTTACATTTTGTATCTCACTGATAGGCCTGATCCGGATCTTCACCAAAATCGAACTAATTCGCCCTTGCCACACACCCAACAAGTCAACCAAGTTTTGGCCAAATCCGTCCACAACATTTTTTAAATATAGTTTTTGGCCTTATCTCTCAATCGTGAATACATCACTTGAAAAACTAGAACGGTACTCGGTAGAGCGCATACCTCCACCAGACTGAACAGTTTATGTATCCCACTAATAGGCCAGATCTGGAGTCGGACCTGAACCAAAATCGAATCGGCTTATTCTTGTCACTCAACCAACTCATCCACCTTGTTTTGTCTTACGTCGTCCGCATCACATCCTCCTTACCACTGCCTACTCTCGCTACGGCATCACCACTGCCTACCCTCGCTCCCAACTAACCACTGATTGCCCTCACTACCCTCTCATAAGCTATTAAAAAGTTGAACAAAGCGGAGAGGGGGCGCCGAAGATGCTCCTTGCCCTGGGCATCATTTGATCGAGGGTCGGCCCTGACTATAGTAGTAATAGTTACCTTTTCCACCAAAGGTGGATGGAGGTTATGTTTTCACCCCTATCTGTTTGTTACTTGCGAAAATCTAAGGTTTTTCAAGTATATTGGTTGGTCTTGTGCATTATTCTGTGTCTGTCTGTCTGCCTGTCAGTATGTCAATCATCACCTGCAGGTCATAATTTAAAACCGATCTTCACGAAACTTCAGGAGGTTGCAGAGTTGGTCATAAACAAGAAGCTATTGATTTTGAGGTCAAAAGGTCAGCATAGCCCAAGCATAATCAACTTTGTCAAATTTCTAAAATCATCAATTCTCATCTGATTGAAATGAAATTTTAAGAGGATTTGCATATCAGATCTGCAAATTTAAGCACCAATTATTTTTGAGGTCAATATCGGCCAAAGGTCAACAACGTAGGTGCAATTTCTAAAATCTTCAATTTTCATCCGATTGACTTGCAATTTGAACAGGATTTACATATTGGGACACTCAGTTCAACCACCAATTATTATTGAGGTTAACATAGGCCAAAAGTTCAGCATAGGCCAAAGGTCAATAACATAGGTGCAATTTCTAAATTTCTAAATTTTCATCCGATTGACTTGAAATTTGAAGAGGATTTGCATGTCATGCCACTGAATTAAATCACCAATTATTTTTTAGGCCAACATAGGCCAAAAGTTCAGCATAGGCCAAAGGTCAATAACATAGGTGCAATTTCTAAATTTCTAAATTTTCATCCGATTGACTTGAAATTTGAAGAGGATTTGCATGTCATGCCACTGAATTAAATCACCAATTATTTTTAGGCCAACATAGGCCAAAGGTCAACACTTATTTTAGGGATTTTACAAGTATTGTGCTCTGCACAACATATTTCTTGTTTATTTGTTTGTCACCCGCCTACAGGTCACAATTCTAAACCCATCGTCATGAAACTTTACCGAGTTGTACAGGTAGTCACAACTGCGAAGCCTCTTGATTTTTAGGTCAAAGGTCATCTTGAGGTCAGATTTTTAAAATAATGTTTCATCCAATTGACTTGAAAGTTAAACAGGAATTGCATATCGAGTTACTGAATTGGAAAACAAACTATTTTGAGGTGAAAAGGTCAACTCAAGGACAAACCTCCAAAATAATCTATTTTCGTCTGAAAAATCATCAGTTTTCATCCTATTAACCAGAAAGTTAAACAGCAACTGCAGAGTGCATCACTGAATTGGGAAAGAAACTATTTTTGAGGTCACAATGTCAAAGCTCAACTCAAGGTCAAACTTCTAAAATCATTATTTTTCCTTTGAAAAATCATCAATTTTCATCCTATTAACTTGAAAAATGAAACAGCAATTGCATAGTGCATCACTGAATTGGGAAATGAACTATTCTTAAGGTCTAAAGGTCAAAGGTCACCTCGGGGTCAAACTTCTAAAATAAGCAATTTTCATTTGAAAAATCATCAATTTTCATCCTATCGATCCGAGCTTTGATTAAGATCATCAATTTTAATCTTAATGAAATGGACAATTTGATGTCTCCATGGCAACTTTTTTGGGGGGTGCGGGTAGATTTTGCAAGTATTGTGCTTCACATGACATCCTTCTTGTTTGTCTGTTTGTGAACAGGATATCTCAAAAAGTTGCAGACGGATTTGGACAAAATTTGGGGGAGTAGTTGGGTATGTGACATGGATGAAATGATTCGATTTTGGTGAAGATCCGGATCCGTATCTGGGGATACGAGAATTTTAAAATATATTTTAAGTGATCCTTCCCCCATTGAGTGATGGGGCTAAAACTGATATATAGCACGACATCTCAAAAAGTTTTCGGCGAATTCGAGCGAAACTTGGTGGACAGGTTGGGTGTGTGACAAGCACGAAAAAATTCGATTTTGGTGAAGATCCGAATTCATATCTGGGTATGATAAGTTTTTAATTATTGTTGATTTTTCACCATTGAGTGATGGGGCCAAAAACGATACAGAGCATGATGTCTCACAGTTATGGACGGATTGGGATGAAACTTGATGGATCGGTTGGTTAGGTGACAGGAACAAGCCAATTCGATTTTGTTTCAGGTCCGAATCCACATCCAGCCTATCAGTGGGATACAAAGTGTAAACTGCTCAGCCTGGTGGAGGTATTCGCTCGACCAAGTGTCGTTCTAGTTTCATTGAAGTTGCTTCAACTGCCTTCACATTTTTAATTAAAAAGTAAATGAAAAAGGCCCAGGCTTATAGGACTTGTGGGCCTTTATATTACATAGATTTTGTGGATTGAAAAAGAGTAATCGAAGAATAATTTTACATAATAATGGCCCAGCACTAATTTTGGAAATTGTAATTTTCTTGTTCTGTTCAATTTAATAATGCATCAGTTGCCATCAAACTGACAGAAACGCACAATGTCGTCATGATTCTATTCTTCTTCTTTTGTAAGGCTGTGGTGTACCTGTAGCATACATTGGCTGAGATTGCGGCTGTGCTACAGGTGCGGTGCGCTCTGCAGGTTAGGGCAGGTGTTTGGCCAGGGTGGCGGCGATAGCTTGCCTCCTCTTCACAGATGCCCAGTCTATCTGAAGGACGACATCTGAAGGACATAACGTCTATCTGAAGGACGACACACATTGATGAATCACTCTGCTTGTGAAACACCGGGATGACAATTTATAGGTGGGCCTGGATTCGAACCTAGGATAAAGAACTTGGAGGCTTGCATATTTACACGATCGATTTAAGATGAAAAAAAACCTATAACTTTTTTGTTTGGGGTTTATATTCTCATTTTGCTCCCACTTAGTGTGCCATTTAGGTGTGATCGCACGTCTGGACACTTCTGTTTGCATTCCTATGCTGCGGCCTCATGTGCACATTACATTATATCGCCTCTCAGGTGTGACTCTCAAGCTTGCATTTCTGCACCTGTAAAGGATGTCGTCTTTGACAGGCATTGACAGTTGGTTCTTGGGATGGTTTCCAAATCGCATTTTGTTATGGGTTTCAGATCATGCCACGTGCAGACCACCTGCTCACCCCATGCACAGCAACTTGAGGCAATATTTCTTTTGAGGTTGAAATTGGACTCAGTCGTTCCATTTGTACAACAACTGTGTCACTGTATCCTCATGCAATGACAAGGTTTGCAGGTGTGATAGTTGTTTTGATTTTGATGAGTATTGGCAGGTGTGAGCTCCTAGGCTGTTTAATTTAATGTGCCAACAATTGAAAGCCATGAGTTTGAGTTTCCAGGACATTGCTTTGATTGGTTTGTCCAGCTTGGCCCACCCCCTCGTTCGGGTTGATAAGGGAGGTTTACAATTGCTTTTCTTCACTCTTGAGGAAGGACAGCGGAGGCAGGCATTTTGTCGTGTGCTGGCTACCCAAAACGTTGTCATTCTTTGTTCAATTAAAGGTTGGAGAACTCGATATGGATTAGTATGATTTCGCTCCTAATTACAAATCGTTACTTAGAATATACAGCAGTATAAATAAATATATATATATATATATATATATATATATATATATATATATATATATATATATATATATATATATTGTTACGGACGCGGTTAAAGATGTTATTTTGACCGAGCGGTGGTATTACCGCGACCGAACAGTGCTTCCTTGATTAATACCCGATTTGCCCCAAACTTTGGCCGGATCGCGCCACCGCTATTCAATCGGGAAAACTCTAAAGCGACCGAATACAAAGAGGAAAAGGAATAAGACGAGAAGACGTACAGAAGAGTAATTGGATTTATTATTTACACATATAAGTAGGAAGAAAGCAGTCACGTTTATTTACAGACGAGATTAGATACACAGTGCAACGCTAGCTTACCTACAGTCTTAATTAACCCAGGGACAGAACAAACAAGGACAGACTCACGCGGTGAATGATGATAGGACTGGCGGGAGATGGATGTTGGCGGGATAGGGAGGTCCAACTGGTCCCGCCCCTCAACCCCGCCCCTCAACCTTCGCGAACCTCCTCGATGTTTCTCTCCACACCCTCTCCAAGTCCAACCCCTGGCTCATGGTTGGTCGAGTGGGGCTGGCTCACTCCTCCCCTCTATGACGAGGTGGAGACACGCCTTTCTTCTCCGACCCTGCCTCGTGGTCAATGGCGGCAATTGGAGGGGAGGTTATGCGAATGGCAATTGACGAAAAGGGGGAATGGAAGTTTTGGGAGTGGGAATGAAGGGAATCTATCTCTTTCACTGGTGCAATGGAGTATTTCAATTAATGGGAGACACAGCCTTACCCTAAAACACATAATAAGATATAACTATTGAACAGGGGTATTCTATGATTGGCTGTGGTGTGGATGCTTTATGGACTAATTATGGGACGCCCTTTGACCTTTACACAGCTCCGGAGGCAGGAGGCGCAGAATAAACAACAATAATAATACACACAATCAAAAAAAATACAGTCCTCATATCCACAACAATATATATATGCAGACTTGGCATTTAATATGGAATTTTTTTTTTTCTTGACTTGGGTTTACTTTCTGAACTCAGTATATCAATCTGGTGAGTTTCATTTACACTTTGGTGATTTATTTGTTAAAATAACCATGTCACTGATTGTCTGTCGCAGCAAGAAGTCAACAACAGGATTATATCACAGGTGGCATGGCAAAATGTACGGACAGGTGCATTTGATGATTGGCTTCACAGTCGGGTATACAAGGGTTGTTGCATTCTGTATTAGTGGAAAACAACTGCTGCACGTCTCCAAAGGTTATTGCCGCTTCCTCTGGAGATGGTCCGTCAACTCGACAATGCCGTTTGTCATGGAGTGGTGGCTTTACGAAATTACGGCATGAAACAGCGTGCTATTGCTCGGCAGTATGGCATCACTCATGGTCAGGTGTCAAAGATCCTGAAACGAAATGCTCAGAGGGGTGTCCCTACGCCAATACCGAGGCCAGGACGTCCCAGCAGAACCACAAGGAGGGATGATCGCCAGCTGCACCGGTTAGTCTGCAATGGCCATACCAAGTCAGCTAATCGGCTTGGGGCTGAGTGGCAGCAACTGACAAATGTGCCTGTATCCGGAAGGCTATTCAACCAACGACTGGTTCAAGCAGGCTATCGTGCCAGGCGTCCCCTGAGAAAGCCACGCCTGACCAGAGAACACCGCCAGCGCCGATTGCAGTGGGCCAGAGAGCACCGTCAATGGCAGCCAGGACACTGGAATCACGTGATCTTCAGTGACGAGTCTAGATTTCTGGTCTATCGTCAAGATGGCCGCGTCTGATTGCGCAGACAAGTGCATGAAGCCTACAACGAAGATTGTATAGTTCCAAGAGTCCAAGCTGGAGGTGGTGGGGTGACCGTTTGGGCTGCTTTTCATGCAGGGGGCAAAACTGACCTGGTTGTTCTGAATGGGAACCTGAACCAGTTCAAGTACAGGGCCATTCTGGAAGAAACATTGCTTCCATTTGTTCGTGCAGCCTTTCGAGGAAACTTTGTCTTCCAAGATGACAATGCACGGCCTCATCGTGCTCGCATGATTCAACACTTTCTTGCTGACCGTGGTGTAGAGCATATGGAGTGGCCTGCCATGTCCCCGGATATGAATCCGATAGAGAACTTGTGGGCAGAATTAACGCGTCAAATCGACCACTTGGACGAGCAGTCGACCTCTGTGCGTGAATTGCAGCAGGCTATTGTCACTGCATGGCAAGCGATTCCTGTCCAAACCTTGGCAAATCTCGTGAACAGCATGCCTCAACATGTACGTGCTCTCCTGAATGCTCGTGGGGGTTACACGAAGTACTGAACTGTAATTTTACTGTCCGTAATCCCAGTCGTAATTTCACTTTTGTTTTTGTTAAAAAAAAATTTGGCTAATGTGCAAAATAAAGAGATACTTCTGAAAAACGTACAGAAGTTTAACACAGTACTGTCCATGAATTGAGTTCGATATCAGTTTACATCACTTTCAATGATCAATTTATTTGTTTCGAAATGTCAAATGTGGTTTTTGTTTCTTTTAAAGGTGACATTAACAAAATCTCGAATAATTTCAACATAATTCCAATGAACTTTTGGTTCTAAGTCATCTTGAAAAGTAAGTTCACCCCCACAAAAAAAATATTCCATATTAAATGCCAAGTCTGTGTGTGTGTGTATATATATATATAAATTTCCAGAGATAAAGTGTGTATATATATATATATACTTTCTTTGGCAGTCCGTCGCCAACGCCGATGACCGTGAAGGCGTGTCGGTCAGCACTTTGCTTTCCTAACACCTCCACGCCTTGCACAGTACTAAAGAACAGCTGCTGTCGTGCCACCAGCAGTTGCTCTCTCTGGGCTCCTGTTCTCCAGATCCAGTGGTACACTAAAGTGTAACGACTGGGGAGTACAGGAGCTGCCCAGCAGCAGCCACATTCGTGGCCAAGTGGCTGCCACCCATTGACTTCAAAAAGTTATTCTGCGTGCCAGCATGCATCTCCGCCATTGACTAAGAAGTTCGTCTGCCGGAAGGTACATCCAACGTCCTGCTGCCAATGTTTTCACCGTAACCCTGGCAAGGGAGGCATGCAGGTACTCCGCCATGCCCAAGGGCTTCCTGCAAGCTAGCGGACGAAAGGGGTGCTCTAATTTCCCATTCACAGACATTCAGTCTGTGCCGCTGCCATAAAAATACAAACATATATATATATATATATATATATATATATATATATATATATATATATATATATATATATATATACGGTGCATTCAGAAAGTATTGAGACCCCTTCACTTTTTTCACATTTTGTTATGTTGCAGCCTTATGCTGAAGTTGTTTAAATTCTTTTTTTCCCTCATCAATCTGCACTCAATACCCGATAATGACAGAGAAAACAGGATTTTAGAAAGTTTTGCAAATTTATTAAAAAGAAAAATCTGAGATATCACATTTACATAAGTATTCAGACCCTTTGCTATGACACTTGAAATTTAGCTCAGGTGCCTCCCATTTCTCTTGATCATCTTTGAGATGTTTCTACACCTTGATTGGAGTCCACCTGTGGTAAATTCAATTGATTGGACATGATTTGGAAAGGCACACACCTGTCTATATAAGGTCTCACAGCTGACAATGCATATCAGAGCAAAAACCAAGCCATGAGGTCCAAGGAACTGCCTGCAGAGCTCAGAGACAGGATTGTGTCGAGGCACAGATCTGGGGAAGCCTACAAAAACAATTCTGCTGCATTGGAGGTTCCCAAGAGCACAGTGGCCTCCATTATTCTTAAATGGAAGAAGTTTGGAACAACCAGGACTCTTCCTAGAGCTGGCCGCCCGGCCAAACTGAGCAATCGGGGGAGAAGGTCCTTGGTAAGAGAGGTGACCAAGAACTCGATGGTCACTCTGGCTGAACTCCAGAGATCCTGTGTGGAGATGGGAGAAACTTCAAGAAGGACAACCATCACTGCAACACTCCACCGATCTGGGCTTTGTGGCAGAGTGACCAGACGGAAGCCTCTCCTCAGTGAAAGACACATGAAAGCCCGCTTGGAGTTTGTAAAAAAGCACCTAAAGGACTCTCAGACTGTGAGAAACCAGATTCTGTGGGCTTTCATGTTTTCCCTCGTCAATCTACACTCAATACCCCATTTTACTATAATTCACCAAATGTCCGTTCGAAGGTACCACAAAAACGGCTGTACCGATCGCAACGATATTTTGGGTGTGTAATACTGGGACCTCCCGGAGTAAAATACTGTTGTTTTTCCAATTTTTCCAATTTTCCAGTTTTTCCAATCACGATGGAATAATATTTACCGATATGAACAGTGATGTGGCTTTTGTTGAAATTCTACATACCAGGAGGGAGTAGATCGACTCCTGACGAACTCTTCCTATATAAACGTGCGGCTCCAAAGGAACACGGCAGCGTGTGCAAAGCGACTGAGAAACAGGTGTAGCGGCCGCTTCCGTGTTACAGATTCGGCGCACACTCTTCACACATAAACCTGCGACTGAGAAAGACGTGTAGTGGCCGCTTCCGGTTTGCAGAATTCAATCTTTTTTCAAAATGGGCGCCATGTACTGTTTAGATTTTGATGATTTGCGTGTGATATGATTCACCGGATGTTTATATGAATCGTTTTAAATAAAAAGCCTTCAATTTCTGCTATTTTGCCTTTTCATTTGGGCTTCCCAATTGAAGCCCCGCCCGTGAGGCAGGTACCGTTGCTAATAATGACAAAGAGAAAACAGGATTTTATAAAGTTTTGCAAATTTATTAAAAAGAAAAAACTGAAATATCACATTGACATAAGTATTCAGACCCTTAACTCAGTACTTAGTTGAAGCACCTTTGGCAGCGATTACAGCCTCGAGTCTTCTTGGGTATGAGGCGACAAGCTTTTGCACACCTGGATTTGGGGATTTTCTGCCATTCTTCTCTGCAGATCCTCTCGAGCTCTGTCAGGTTGGATGGGACCGTCGGTGGACAGCCATTTTCAGGTCTCTCCAGAGATGTTCGATTGGGTTCAAGTCGGGGCTCTGGCTGGGCCACTCAAGGACCTTCACAGAGTTGTCCCTAAGCCACTCCTGCGTTGTCTTGGCTGTGTGCTTCGGGTCATTGTCCTGTTGGAAGGTGAACCTTCGGCCCAGTCTGAGGTCCTGAGCGCTCTGTTTCAGGTTTTCATTGAGGATTTCTCTGTACTTTGCTCCATTCATTGTTCCCTCAACCCTGACCAGTCCCTGCTGCTGAAAAACACCCCTACAGCATGATGCTGCCACCACCATGCTTCACCGTTGGGATGGTATTGGGCAGCTGATGAGCGGTGCTTGGTTTCCTTCAGACATGACGCTCAGAATTGAGGCCAAAAAGTTCAATCTTGGTTTCATCAGACCACAGAATCTTGTTTCTCACAGTCTGAGAGTCCTTTAGGTGCTTTTTTGCAAACTCCAAGCGGGCTTTCATGTGTCTTTCACTGAGGAGAGGATTACGTCTAGCCACTCTGCCATAAAGCCCAGATCGGTGGAGTGTTGCAGTGATGTTTGTTCTTCTGGAAGTTTCTCCCAGCTCCACACAGGATCTCTGGAGCTCAGCCAGAGTGACCATCGGGTTCTTGGTCACCTCTCTTACCAAGGCCCTTTTCCCCCGATTGCTCAGTTTGGCCGGGCGGCCAGCTCTTGGAAGAGTCCTGGTTGTTCCAAACTTCTTCCATTTAAGAATTATGGAGGCCACTGTACTCTTGGGAACCTTCAATGCAGCAGAAATTTTTTTGTAGGCTTCCCCAGATCTGTGCCTCGATACAATCCTGTCTCTGAGCTCTGCAGGCAGTTCCTTGGACCTCATGGCTTGGTTTTTGCTCTAATATGCATTGTCAGCTGTGAGACCTTAAATATAGGCAGGTATGTGCCTTTCCAAATCATGTCCAATCAATTGAATTTACCACAGGTGGACTCCAATCAAGGTGTATAAACATCTCAAAGATGATCAAGAGAAATGGGAGGCACCTGAGCTAAATTTCAAGTGTCATAGCAAAGGGTCTGAATACTTATGTCAATGTGATATTTCAGATTTTTCTTTTTAATAAATTTGCAAAACTTTCTAAAATCCAGTTTTCTCTTTGTCATTATGGGGTATTGAGTGCAGATTGATGAGGGAAAAAAAAGAATTTAAACGATTTCAGCATAAGGCTGCAACATAACAAAATGTGAAAAAAGTGAAGGGGTCTGAATACTTTCTGAATTCACTGCATCAATGTGCCTCTCCGCAACTGATATTGAAATTATATCAAAAAAATGAAGAAGAAAAAAAAAAAAGCAAAAATGATATGCGACAAAATTATTTCACTTTTTACTTTATCGTGCTGATACTATGTGGATTTTGCAATGCGTAGCTGCTGTTTCCCTTGTTTTATACTTGCTGAGTTATGTACAGTACTTTATGAGTTAAATCGAACCTTCTTGCTTCACCACGCAGCTGTTCTTATATCCCTGTGGCTCCTTTTTAGTTCCGGTGCAAAAAATATGGAAATATGCTCGACAACATTAAATGGAGCGAAGGTATTGTGAGGGGAAATTTAAATGTTTATTATTGTGCAGCTGCAATGAAAATGCAAGCAATGTGGGCTGAGCAATACGAGGGACATGCTCATGCATGAAGACACAAAGGTATGAATGAGAAAAAATACAATGCACCTGCTCTTCACCGACTCACATGACCCGGTTTCAGAATATTTATCAAAAATATTTTCAAGCTCAAAATATTTGCATGACGAGCTATTGTAGAAATCACAGAGTGTTTGGAAATGCTGCTAACCATGTCTGCAAATTTTGCAAATGCTGATAGGCATTCTAGATTGCATTGAATCGTGCAGACTCTGTCGTTGCCTGTCACTGTCTCTTTGTCTGTCTGTCTCCGTATGCATATTTGTTTGTGTCCCGTCTGTCTCTCCGTCTTTTGTCTGTCTGTCTCTCTCTCTCTGCTCTGTGTCTGCTCTCTCTGTGTCTGCGCTCTCTCTCTCACTCTCTCTCTGTGTCTGCTCTCTCTCTTTCTCTCTCTCCCTCTCTCTCTCTCTCTCTCTCTCTTACTCTCTCTCTCTGTCCGTCTGTCTGTCTGTCCTCTATCTCTCTCTGTCTCTCTCTCTCTCTCTCTCTCTCTCTCTCTGGTTCTCTGGTGCCATGGCAACGGTTATACTGGGTGGTTTGCCATTGCCTTCCACCAATAGTTATGGCAGGAATTTGTAATTTGTTCTGGGTGCCAGCGATAGCTCGCCTACTCGACTCCACAAAGGATACCATAGGATATTTAACGTCCATCAACTAATGCTGACAACCGCCAGTTTGTCTGCTCTCTCTCTTGACGTCCATCCGAGGAACGGTGCACCTTGTGATGGAACACCTTGCTTGCAAATCACAAATGTTATGGGTTATAGTTGTATAAAGGTGCAGTCACACTATGACGTTTTAGAGAAACTTATATCTAGCGTATGAAAAATCATAAAATAATGTCAACACGTTGGCATACGCCCCAAAAAGCATCGAAAATTCTACAGCATGAATAAATTGGGCGTATGCATAACGTATTGAACGTATACATAGCGTATGTCTAACCTATTAGTAACCTATCACTAACTTATATATAACTTATGACAGCATATCACAGCGTATGGCCAGCGTATGTCCAGCGTTCTCGACTTATGCCCAACGTATGAGTAACTTATGAGAAACCTATGCGCAGCGCGCTCGGCGTGTTGCCGACGATCACGTGACGTTCTGCATAAATACGGCGCCGATCTCTACGTACCACGAGCTATCAACATCAACATGGCACCCAATAAAACGAACCCTGTACCAGGTTTGTTGCTTGGTGATCCTGGGACCCACTCTGGCATGCAGCTCATCGAACATCTCGGGGGACATCCGCATGAAGTTCTTGAAAGATGCTTGGTCCTCGTTTCGGAGTTCCACCAGAAGCTGGTCGTACAGGCCAAACTGCCGTCGCCTCCCGATCCATGGTCTGACCCAGACCTTCCCCGTCGTTGACCTCTTCTCCTTCTCATCCTATTGGCACGGATCTGGTGAAGTGCCAATTCGATGATGTCCTACTGATGTTGGAGAACGACTAGTTGGTATTCTTGTCGAAGCCTCTCAGGATCCTCCATCTTCTCTGATGACGGGTGGAGAAGTGATGGTGAGCTACTCACAGTGACCGCAAAACGCTGGCAAAACGCCAATAATACGCTAGTTGTACGGTAGAAACACGTTCAATAAGTTACTCCATCGTCAGACATACGTCTAATACGTCTGAATACGTCAATATGCGTTGCAGATACGTCAGATATAGGTTATCAATAAGTTAGCTGTACGGTACACCTTCATGCCAACGTATCTCGACGTATGAGTACCTTACCTCTAACGTATTTAACGTATGTCTAGCACATGTCTAGCGTATGCCTAACGTATGCCTATTGCCTAACCTATGAAGAGGACGTCGGCATACGCCCAAAATTTTTGTGCATGCACAAAAATTTATTTCGGCCTCTGCGTACAACAACGTATGCCAGCTTATACCAGCGTGCTTTTAACGTATACAACTTATACCAAACCTACCCCTAACTTATGTCAACGTACACCAGCGTGTTGGTGAAAATTCACATACGTCGGCATAAGTTACTGCTATACGTTATAGTGTGACTGCACATTTAGGAATCGATCAAACCCAGACTAGACAGCTCAGAGGTAAGTGGGTAACCTCTGTGCCATCCTGTTGGACAAAATAACCTATCTTATCCAAAAACTCAAAATATTATACTGTATTCTTCTATAATAATCGTCACATTGTCTTTATTGTAATTTCAAAACCAGGGCGTAAAACATACACACCAACGTACACGCCAACATACACACCAGCGTACACACCAACGTACACACCAGCGTACACACCAGCGTACACACCAACATACACACCAGCGTACACACCAACGTACATGCCTAAGAACACACCAATGAACACGCCAACATACACACCAACGTACACACCAACGTACACGCCAACATACACACCAGCGTACACACCAACGTACACACCAGTGTACACACCAACATACACACCAGCGTACACACCAACGTACATGCCTAAGAACACACCAATGAACACGCCAACATACACACCTACGTAAACACCAATGAACACACAACGTACACACCAACACACACGACATACACACCAACGTACATGCCAAAGAACACACCAATGAACACACCAACGTACATGCCAACATACACATCAACGAATATGACAATGAGCATACCATTGTACATACTAACATACACGCCAACGAGTACACCAACGAACACACCAACGGACACACCCTCCCTCCCCTCCCCCCTCACCTCTCCCCTACCTGTCCCCAGGATCACTACCTCGTGTCATTCTCTCTTGTTTTGTTCTCTTACAGTGTGTACAAACCGTTATATTACATCAGTGAGCATGTAACATGCAGGTGGTGGCCGAACAGTTATCTCAATAAATCCGACCTCTCCGCAACCGATACATGTTCACCATGCATTGTGGGTTCAGCAATACCGCAAACACTAGATGTTTTGAACACGTTCTTCTCCCGTTCACAGGAGAACCCATCGTGTCGGTGCTGCCATTTTATAGCATTCCTCAAATGTCCATATCCTGCTCCTCCTTGGATTGTACACCTACACACAGGTTAGCAATACCTGTACCTTAATCTAGGGGCTTTGGGCACCTGAGAGGACAATAAAATAATATTAGTGCATAAATCAACTGATAACCAACCAACCATCTGGCAACTCTGTGCAAACACTTATTGTTGATGTACAGCCGTGGCCAAAAATATTGGCACCCTTGCACTTTTTTCAAATTATGCACCATTTCTTTCAGAAAATTGTTGAAATTAAAAAATCCTTTGGTATCCACATTTGTATTTCTTTAGTTTGCAGTGGAACAAAACAAAAAAAGCTGAAAAAATTACGAAATCTTTGCTTATTCCACACAGAAATCCTAAAATGGGCCGGACAATATTTTTGGCCACGACTCTACCTTCAGAAGTAAACGGACGGCTACAGATCCATAGTAGTAGTACAGTTAGTCAATCTCTCGCAGCATGTCTTCTGATAAATTTCAGGCCATGACGATCACTTTAAATTATTGCAATTGATTTTATGCGTAAAATATTGGAAGCTCATAAAACTGCATTTCACGGTCAGCAAAATGCGCACGGAAAGTCTATCCGTGCCAACTTTCGGAGCGATTGGCAGGCTTGTAACTTTTTGGTAGTGCCTGATGTTTGTGTGAGCTTGGATGTACTCGTGCGGTATTTACTTAGTTAATAGCTTGCCTTTGTCAAATTCATTTTGTTTCCATAAATTGTGAAGCACTGTGCCAAATCCTCTGGCCCAGTTGATGAAAATGTTTTGACGATCGAATCGTTGTAATCCCAAGTGAACACATTTTTCTCCCAAATTTAACTTTTACCAAAAGCTAAACGTTTGAATTTGTTTTTACAAATCGACGCTAGGGGTTACGTTTCGTTTTTGTAATTTGTCACCAACTATCCTGTAGGATATGTCATCTTATTATAATGGAGCAAACGTATATGGTTATGTATACATGTATATTTGTGACAAAAACGTTTTCAAATTTTCTTTCGACCCTTTAGACTGCTAAGACCCCTTCGACATTTGAAGACCCTTAAGACCACCAAGACACTGAATATGCAAAAAAAAACAACCCTTAAAGACCCAAAAGACACAAAATACCCTGAATATCCAGATGACCCAGAAGCCCTCGGAGACCTAAAAGACCCCAACGACCCAAAATACCCTTAAAGACTTAGAGGGCCGAAAAGACCCTGAAAACCCAAAAGGGCCAAAATATCTTGAGGACCCTAAAGACACAAAAGATCTGTAAGACCCTTTAGATGCATTAGACCAACTTGGACCCTTAACCATTTAGACTTTTAGAGCTTTACACCACTTGGCCCTTTTTGATTACAAATAAATTAGAAATAAATAATATAACCAATATTACAAATAAATTTGTACAAAAGAAATGTTTGTATTATGACGTGTAAATCATGACAACAAAGCAACTCAAGTTCAGTCAGGTCATTATCCTCAGTTTAAACAAGCCTGTGCCTCTGTAGCTACACGTGGTGAGGCGAGTGTAGTGAGCCGATACACGCTAGTAATAGTAAAGGACAGATGTCTAATTTGGGTGATTTGCTGCGGTTTTTTGAAAACATAAACATACTAGAACAGCACTCGGTAGAGACCATAGACTCGGTAGCCAGGCTGAAAAGTTTGTTTTGTTTCCCACTGGTAGGTCGGATCTGGATCCGGACCTCAACCAAAAGCTAATCGGCTTATTCTTGTCACTTACCCAAGTCATCCACCAAGTTTTGGCACAAGTTGTCCACAACTTTTAAAAATATCATGCTACATATTCATTTTTGGCCGCATCACTCAACGGTGAAGAATCACTTAAGAGATTCTCAGATCCAGATCCGGATCCGGATCTTCACAAAAACCTAATCATTTCATCCATGTCATATTCCCAACCTCTCCACCAAATGTTGCTCGAATCCGTCCACAACTTTTTTGAGATATGCTGTTCACAAACAAACAAACACAGACAAACACAGACAGACAGACAGACAGACAGACAAACAGACAAGGACGAAACCATAACCTGAAACCACCTTCGGTGGCGGAGGTAATAATATAGCATTAATACCAAGAGAAGCAAATAAGAGTTCCGGTGGCATCTCAAAAGATTTCCCATCATTCCTGGTATTGTGAAAGTGCAAGGTTAATTGTAAATGGTTATAAGTACAGGCATGGAATGAAGAAACAAGGTGGTACAAGATAGAGACCTAGAAATGCCTCGTTTGTTTTCTCTCACTAAATTACTAACTGAGCATCAGTTTTCATCTCGAAACTGAGCACTTCCTCACCAAATGCGTTATTCTATGGAGGCTGGAGGGCCTGCAAGTCAAGCTATCATCCTACAGTCCCTCTGGCTCCCACGTTTCCTACACTTCCTGTATTAGAGTGAGATGCCCTTTAGCCGAGCTGTATTGAACCACACCACAGCAGGTAATTGCATGGCATTTATTTTTGGCTTCTCAGGTTCATGAAAACGACTTCACTGCGAATCGTATGTGCTGCTGACGTGTTTTGAAGCTAGCACCACTTGTAATTGAGCATGCGAACAGGGGGTTTGCCATTGCTTTCCCAGCAGTGGTGCATATGTCTAGGCCATCCTGCTAGCCATGTATGATATATCGCATTATAGTCTTCTCTATTCTGAGAACGTGGTTGCTGGGTTATGACAGACATTTTCCATGCAGACAAGGAGAGGCACCCACACTTTGAGAATCATTTATAAGTTGGAACATAATTGTCCTGAAATATGTAGGGCCAAATTTATGAAAGGGAAACGTGTTTTGCGAGCGTCTTGTTGTCCCCCATCGCACCGCGGAGCGAAAGGGGGAATATGGTTTTGCCCTCCGTCCGTGTGTCCGTGCGTCCGTCCGTGTGAACGTGCGTGCGTCCATGCGTGTGTGCGTAAGCGAAGGACCGAATTCTAATTTGGTGTGTGGGTGCAACCCACGTCAAAATCCAAGATGGCCGCCACCATGTATGTCTGACGCCATGTATGTCTGAACCTTAGGAGCGGAATATCTTGAAAAATAAGCGAAGTACCAACTTCTAATCTGGTGTGTGGGTGTGTCTTGGCATAAGGAAGTAGGGTATTGAAAATTGGGTCGCCACATCAAAATCCAAGATGGCCGCCATCATATATATCTCTGAACATTGTGAGCGAAATATGTTGAAAAATTAACGAAGTACCAACTTCTAATCTGGTCTGTGGGTGTATCTACGCATAAGGAAGAACGCTATTTAAAATTGGGTTGCTACGTCAAAATCCAAGATGGCCGCCGCCATGTATGTCTGAACCTTGTGAGCGGAATATCTTGAAAAATAAGCGTAGTACCAACTTCTAATCTGGTGTGGGTGTATCCAGGCATAAGGAAGAACGTTATTGAAAATTGGGTCGCCACGTCAAAATCCAAGATGGCCGTGTTGCGTCTTCCACTTTGTCAACTCGCATCACTTCAACGACGGGGGACCTAGGCGTAATGCTTGTTAACACACGCCTAACCCTTAAACGCTGACAAAAACGTCATTGTACGTGCACAGCTAATTACACATTTAAATAGCAATTTACGAAGAGAGATTAACATCCAATTAGTTTTGTGTCTATAAACAGCCGATTAGCCTACGAAACCCCACCCATATCTCCAACATCCAATTAGTTTTGTGTCTATAAACAGCCGATTAGCCTACGAAACCCCACCCATATCTCCAACATCCAATTAGTTTTGTGTGTATAAACAGCCGATTAGCCTACGAAACCCCACCCATATCTCCAACATCCAATTGAAATGATGCACTTGCATGCAATCAAAGAGCCATGGACAATTTTTGGAGGGGATTCAGAGCATTGCTCCTCATCGTACGTTGTGACACTGCCACAGACACACCAAATTATAGGTGATCTTGCATTAGATTTAGCAGCCATTAAAGTGATTCCTTTGAGATCCATCCATCCCTCCTTTGAGATTATCCATCCCTCCTTCCACTCATCCATCGCTCCTGCCACTCATCCATCCTTCTTTCCACTCATTCATCCCTCCTTCCTCTCATCCATCCCTCCTTCCACTAAACCATCCCTCCTTCCACTCATCCATCCCTCCTTCCACTCATCCACCCCTCCTTCCACTCATCCATCCCTCCTTCCATTCATCCACCCCTCCTTCCACTCATCCATCTCTCCTTCCACTCATCCATCCGTCCTTCCACTCATCCATCCCTCCTTCCACTCATCCACCCCTCCTTCCATTCATCCACCCCTCCTTCCACTCATCCATCCCTCCTTCCACTCATCCATCCCTCCTTCCACTCATCCATCCCTCCTTCCATTCATCCATCCCTCCTTCCATTCATCCATCCCTCCTTCCATTCATCCATCCCTCCTTCCATTCATCCACCCCTCCTTCCACTCATCCATCCCTTCTTCCACTCATCCACCCCTCCTTCCACTCATCCATCCCTTCTTCCACTCATCCATCCCTCCTTCCATTCATCCATCCCTCCTTCCATTCATCCATCCCTCCTTCCATCCATTCATCCATCCCTCCTTCCATTCATCCACCCCTCCTTCCACTCATCCATCCCTCCTTCCACTCATCCATCCCTCCTTCCATTCATCCACCCCTCCTTCCACTCATCCATCTCTCCTTCCACTCATCCATCCCTCCTTCCACTCATCCAACAATCCCTCCAACCATTGATCATGGAAAAGACAATCTGTGAATGTGTTCAATCTTTGTATCCGAGCTATGGTTCCACATGTATGGCACTCCGGGTAATCTGGATTGAAGTGATTGATGGTTATTGAACATCTATCATGTTTTATGTTTAGGTTGTATACCGTACTTCAGTATAAAATTAATTCGTGTCTATTTATTATGTATGCAGACCTGGTGACGTTTTGCCACTCCTTCCGTACCTTCAGGGTTATTCTAAAGTTAACTTAAGCTGCCAAGAAGTATATGAGAGTACAAATGCAGATCTAACTGTACCATTTTGCTGAATGCCTGCTTCAAGGCCTTAAACATACTCTTACACATTCCCTCGCTGGCATGTAAAACTTTAATTGTTATTTTTTAGGAGTCGCGGAAGGCGAGAGAACGAGGCCATTCGTAGGGTTCGAAGTTGGTTTATTCAAACAGCAAGATCCAGCACACTAAAAGCGAACGGAAGTCGGCACGCTTATATAAAGCCAAAAGCCCTCTTCGGAGGGCGTGGCTCCGGCAACCACGCGTGCGTCACGTTCACACAACCAAAAGTCCAACAGGCCCGTGCGCGTGTATTATGCCCAAATAAGGTAATGGTTACCTGCACATAAGGTAACCGCCACAATTTAAACATTTTGATCGTGATTCAGTTTTGATCGCGCATTAGATAAATACTCTTCGGCGATTAACTTTGAACGGGTGTTCATGACACGTTTAGCAATTCTACACTGTCTTACTCTTAAACGCCTTTCGTAAATTCGGCCCTTCAAGGGGAACCCAAATGCTCAGACCACCTCAATGCTAAACTATCCCTTGATACACTACTGTGGGAGCTGTGCTCGCACGATAAAATAACGGACAAAATGGACGACGCCAGGAATTAGGTTTCTCTGAGCTATTTATTCCCAGCTCACTCAAACAAATATATATGATGTCTTTTTCTGATTTGCGATTTATAAAGTGGGTAAATTTCCAATTAAAAGTCGATATCTTCTTCTTCTTCACTTTACTTCTATCCATCAACCATTATCCCCACAATACCACCACCATCCCACCCCCCCCCCCCCCGTCAATGTCACCCTATATAGCTAAGAATACCTACGACCACCCCACACCTCCCGCAGAGCACCATCTCTCCCCCCCCCCCACTTTCTCCACTCGGGAGCGGGATGTCAACACGACCGCAGCGACACGACACAGCACTGCCACAGACACAAATGGTGTCCTGGGAAAGTACTATATGAAACTGAACTAGGCGATCATCTAACATACAGGACACTAGGTTAACCTGCAAAGGTGGGACAAAGCATTAGTCACCATACCCTTGTGAACCTCCTCTTCTCCTCCTGCACACCGGGAGCTCTGGTGTCCATCCTCTCAGCTCCCCTTCGTTCTTCTTTTTCCACATGAGTTCTGAAGTCTCTGTTCTCTCCTCTTTCTCCAACGTAGCTTCTGCGTACTTTTTCTTCATACTTGAGTCCTTCATGCCGGCAGCTCTCGTGTGTCCTTTCTCACCTATCCTGGCCCTCCTTCTCTCCTCCTGGGTGGAGTTTTCTTCCAAGCAGTCCTGATCACATGGCGGTCCCAATAAAAATAAAAGTCAATCTCTGCTTCCGGCCCCAACAGTGCATTACGCTACCATGGCTGGCACACACTGTCCAGGCATTTCTTGACGCCCATTTCGGAGCATACGGCGCGTTTTGTGACGGGAATTCCTCACCTGGCCCTGCCCACAAACAAGAGATGTTCACACATGCAATATTACCCCGACTATCCTGTCTTTCAATTACATAAGCCGTCTCCTCAGTGTCACGTGTAACAAAACGACTCGCTCTGGCAGGTCCTTGTTACATGGTAATATAACTTACTAGCGGGGTCACCCGTGGGAATCCCACGGGCATGGACGTGTGTGACATTTCGACATATTGAGTTAGATGCTGCACCTGCACATTCAGTTATATAAAATGGTTACTGGTAATTGATCACATCCACAAATGATGTAATCCACACAATTTATGTACTTTACATAACGTTAATAGGAATACATGCCCGTGTAGATGGGAAATACAGTTTGTTTGAAATAAATCACAAATATCAGAAGAAAGTTTTTTTAATTTAGAACTATTCTCAGAGTTAAACATCACCGTAATATTATGCGGTTGCTTCAACGTTTTCGGTGAATTATATGTCATTCCCATCTACACGGGCATGTATTCCTATTAACGTTATGTAAAGTACATAAATTGTGTGGATTACATCATTTGTGGATGTGATCAATTGCCAGTAACCATCTTATATAACTGAATGTGCAGGCGCAGCATGTAACTCAATATGTCGAAATGTCACACACATCCATGCCCGTGGGATTCCCGCATGGATGTGTATGGCGAATTTTAAATATATGTCGACTGTTATTTTAGGCGGTGTATTTTCGTTTATCATCATGGCGCGATTTAAAAAAATATATCTCTGCATTTTCCTCTCCAATACCTCCTCACACTTTACACACACACCGGCCCATGTTTACATATACACACACACACACATATACACCCACACACATATACACATACACACACACGTACATCGACACACATGCACACACACACACACACACACACACACACACACACACACACACACGTACAGACACATATACACATATGCACATATGCAAATATGTATACACATATGTATCCACATATACACATATATACACATATATACATCTCCACACACACACACACACACACACACACACACACACACACACACACACACACACACACACACACACACACACACACACACACACAAAAACAGACACACACACACACACGTACAGACACATATACACACAAACACACACACACAGACATGTATATACACATACAACAACAACATGCATTTTAAGGCCATTTTCCCTGCTAGAGCGGGGGTTAGCCTACATACACATACACACACATATATACACACACACACATATTCACGCGCACACACACACATACACACACGTACACACGTACACACACGTACACATGTCCCACATGTATATATCCCACATCCCACATGTATATACATGTTTAAAGTGTACGTGCCCTTCCCCCCTCCCCCGCCCGGCAACGCTGGGTACTTCTGCTGGTAACGAATAAAATAAAAACGAAGAAATAGGTGGAATTGGCTGAAATTCGCTCGGTGAATTCACGCGGTGTATTCGGTTCGGCTCGGTTCACTCGGTTTAAAGAAAAAGCGATAATGTCGACATGTTGCTGTCTGTGTCATGTTGGGCGGTGTATGATACTCGTTGGCTGTTGGGCGGTGTATGATACTTGTTAGCTGTTGGGCGGTGTTGTGCGGTGATATGGTGTATTTTAAAAAATATATCTCTGCATTTTCCCGCGTTGGTGACACCGAGTCGTTCTTCATCGATCGTCTCATTCATTTTGGAAATGGAAGTTTCCACGCAACGCATGAATTGTCACGATCCTCAAGAGGAATTTGTCTCGTAATCATCAAATGATAAATGGCAAGTAAATTATATTGTGGAAAATTAAAGATTTCAAATAAACCTATTTAAAGTGTATGCGCACATAACTAATAAAAAAAACGAAGAAATATCTCTCGGTAATTTCCTGAAACATATTTTACTTCCGGCTAATATGTTGAATGAAATAAAAACGAAGAAATATATGTCGGCATCATTGTTGACGTTTTTGTGACGACTATCATCAAACGAAATAGTAATATATCATAACGGAAAAGCAAAAGCGAATTTTTAATATATATCGACACATTGCCGGCGGTGTCATGTTGGGCGGTGTATGATACACCATGACGCGATTTTAAAAAATATATCTCTGCATTTTCCCGCGTGTGTGGATTGTTCTCAATTATTGCTGACACCGAGTCTAAAAGTAAAAATGGTGAGTGAAAATGAAATCATATGGTGAGTTAGATTGGAGATAAAGGCGTGAGAGAGACTCAATGGCCTTGAAGTTACAGGCCTTTGAGAATTCATTTCGTTCTATAAACGGCAACTTTCATCGGATTTTCTTCCCGTTTTTTTTCAACCGAGTCTAAAACTATGTTAGCGACTGTGAAAAATGAAATGATTTATCGAATTTGATTTGAAATAAAACTGGGGGAGAGCAAGACACCACGGGCCTACAAAACAGGACTCAAAGCTATGCGAGTTAATAAAATGGTGGATATTTGTTTATAGCCACTCCCAGAATGGGTGGAGCTATGGGTGGAGCTACTCTGCAAACCGAGTAAGCCACACCCCGGACAGACACCCAACAGATAGACAGACAGACAGACAGACAGAATCATCTACGGCTATTATAATATAGATTGTACTCGGACAATGTAACACCTGAATTACCACAGTCTAGCTATGGATACCCCCTTCAATGTCTATATATATATATATATATATATATATATGTATATATACAGTCATCCCTCGCTATATCGCGGTTCACTTTTCGCGGATTCGGTACATCGCGGTTTTTTCTCGCTAGTATATGTAAAATTATATCGCGGATTTTTCGCTATATCGCGGGATTTTGCGGTATAAATGTATTTTTATATACGTACTATTATTTTAAATATTTTTGTGGTAAAATAAGCATTTTCTAGCCTAAAAAATTAAAAAACGTAAAGAAATAAGAAAAATACAGTATTTAAAACATATTACAAGAAATAAAATACTGTACATAGTGTACAGTAGAAGGGTAGACAAAGAGTCGTGCGTATGGAAAACGCCAGTACATTCATCATCGTCATCACCTTCATCGTCATCAGTACTGCACAGCTAATTCATCATCATCTTCATCACGCAAGTTGTAGTATTGAAGAGCCGGGGCTCTTGCTTGATACGGACGAAATGACGGGCAAGACACAAACTCGTCCGAGAAGATATTTATTCTCAAAACCAACTCGGGAACACTGAAAAGCCCATTTATCGGGCTGCATTATAAAGCACAACCAGAAACCGAAAGCCACGCCTCTCAAGCGTGGCGTGCTTCGGTGAATCGGTGGTCACGTGATCAACAGGTGTAGCTGATTATACCCGCAAAGCGCGGCACGCTTTAGCGGTCACGTGACCAGCCACTCTCGCGCCGGGAATCCCCGCCGGTGACGTCACCGGCTGGAGCAAGGAGATTCTGATGCTGGTCTTGCTTGGGGAACCCATGGGTAGCTACAGTATCTTCAATGGTGAGTACCCATTAGAATTTTATATGTTGTTAAAATTACGTATGTTTAAGAGTGTAAAAAGTGTTTAAGAGTATAGGAAGTGTTTATAAGAGTATGGGAAAGGTTAATAAGAGTGTGGGGAGTTCGTAATGCTTTAAAATATATATATATAAAAAAATAAATATGGTCGCTACTTCGCGGATTTTCGTTTATCGCGGGGGGTTCTGGAACGTAACCCCCGCGATAAACGAGGGTTCACTGTATATATATATATATATAATATATTGTTACGTTTCTCTACGCCGGCCTTCTTCCTCTTACCAAGGCGGGATTAATCCCCTTGTCTTTACTGGGCCTGGCGGAACCGAGACTTATTACGTCCCTCCCGGACACACGCGGCGTAGGGTTTCGGGACTACATTTCGCTCGTACCTAAGTCCCCGCGCTGCCCTGGGAGCGAGGAAACAAGCCTCGCGCGAACCACGTGTGGTTTGAGTACGCCGAGCGGATTGCGTACACGTGGTCCGCACAGTCTTAGATGTTGGAACCCGATTGGAGCGATCCTATTCATGCCACGCTTAGTCAATTGAGGAAACCACAGGAACGATCAAATCAGAAAGAAAGAACAAGGGTTTAATTATTCCCACACGTATGTACAAGTTCAAGGATGAAGAGACACAGAATAGCCTTAAACAGTCTTAACTTATCCCTGGGACAACGGGCCTGTCTCACTCACACTCACACAGGGGATTGCAGATGGGCAGGTGTTCCTCAACGCGTCCAGGGATGGTCCTCGTCCAGCTCTCCACGGTCCCCGGCACGTCCCGCGAAGATGGTGGCAGGCGAAGGCAGGGACTCGTAGCGCGTCTCTCGAACAAGCAGATGATGAGGCGGAACGATAGAGGGCAGACTTAAGCGCGGCTGGCGGTTACTCAGCCTCGTTCACTCGTGCGGCTGAAATGCACTATTTCGTTATAAACGCGCCTGGCTGCGCCCGCATATATGTAGCGCCCAACTCCTCTTCTTCAATACACTTGGTGTTGGTTAGCGCGCGCGTTCTCGTGCAATGGTCAAGTTCATCAGGCAGCAAGTCCTCTTATCTCTCTCTCTCCTCTGTGAGTCCTGTCAAGGGCTTTTGCGCAGCGGTTCTTATAGCTACGCCCCCCAAACTTTCTGGAACTCACCAGACTCTTCTCACCACGCCCTCTGATGCCACGCCGCCGCCACCACCTCTGAGCTCTGATTGGCAGCTCGTGCTTACCGTCATCGCTCCTGCCGCTCCGCCTCGACTCCGCCCCGATCCTTCCTAGGCCTACCTCGTGTTAACTCATATAAGATTGTTTACGGTTCTGTTTTAATATTATTTAAATATGTATAAACTTTCCCCTTCAGTGTTTTATTCAGTGGTATATTACAACACGCTGTTTTTCTTCCTATTTAAAAGGCTTTTTTCAAATTCCTCTCCATCTCATTCCGTGTCAAAAAAAAGAAATTCAATCTCTTATACGTCTCCCTCACTACATGGTCTAAATTCACATTCATTCCACCCCTCCTCCATCGTTCTGAATCGGATTGCTAACTTGAATATCACAACAAACCCAATTTGTTATCAATGTTCGTCTTTCATTAATCATCCACTTTCGAAACTCCCCTCTTGCCCCTCCCCTCCAAATCCCCCCCCTTGCACCTACACTCCTAAACTCCCCCCTTGCCCCTCCACTCCTAAACTCCCCCCTTACCCCTCCACTCCTGAACTCCCTCCTTGCCCTTCCCCTCCTAAACTCCCCCCTTGCCCCTCCCCTCCAAATCCCCCCCTGCCCCTACACTCCTAAACTCCCCCCTTGCCCCTCCACTCCTAAACTCCCCCCTTGCCCCTCCCCTCCTAAACTCCCCCCTCACTCCTCCCCTTCAAAACTCCCCCCCAACCCCTCCGATTCAAATCTCCCCCCATACCATTCCTCTCCAATTCTCCCTCCTCCCCCCTCCTCCTCAAAGCTGCCTCCTCCCCACTTCGTCTCCCTTCTATCTCATACCTCCACCCCCCCCCCCCCCCAACCTTCTACTTTCCTCTGCGCCCCCTCAAACAACCCCTCACTGTGCCTCATCCCTTCACCATCAAACCTTTCATCCTCCTCATCCTTCCCTTTCTTGGAACTCTTCTGTAATCTCTGACACACTATCAACTGCTCTCCCTACCTCCCCCCTCTCATCCTTCATCTTACCCTACTCCTCCCCTCCCCTGTCCTGTACCCGATGCTCCCCCTCTCTCTTCATTAACGGTATAGACCTCAAACATCCGGGGCCTTCGCTCAAACCTGACTGATCTCTCCATACAGGTTGCTTCTGACAATCCAGACTTGATCTGCTTAACAGAGACTTTCCTCCTTCAAGATGTCTTTGATTCCTTAATATCTCTTCCTGGTTACTCCCTCCTCTGGTATGATAGACCTGAGCCTCGTCCTGGTGGTGGGGTGTCTATCTTTATCAAAAACTCTCTTCCTCACTCTCCTTGCACTGCCCTCTCTCCTCCTCACCCCCAGGAGTACCTCTGGCTACGGCTTCCTCTCCGCTCCCACCTTTTGTTCATATGTGTTCTGTACCGTCCTCCAAACAGTGATGACTCCATTTGCATTTCACTGTCTGACAACATGGACCAACTTCTATCCACTCATCCCAACTCTCTCTTCCTCATATGTGGTGACTTCAACTGTCATCATGCCAGCTGGTTGGGTGTGGGTTCCTCTCTCACCAGTCATGGCACCTCAGCAAAGGACTTCTGTGACTCACTGGGATTGACACAATCTGTCAATTTCCCGACCCGGATCTCAGCCAATGGAGTATCTTCTCTTCTAGACTTGGTTATGACAAACTTCCCTGCTAATGTCTGCTGCTGCTCTTCTGCTCCAATCGGTTCTTCTGATCATGTGCTTGTCAAAGTGGACATCTCTCTGGCCATTCTCAGAGAGCCTCCTCAGCGTCGACGAGTCTGGCATTTCACTCAGGCCGACTGGGACGGTCTTCAAGCAGCCATCAATCGTCTGGATTGGTCTCCCATCTCCACTGCCTCTGACATCAATTCTTCCTGGGAATTCTTCCAAAGCAAACTGCTCTCTCTCATGCACAGATTTATCCCATCTCGTCTTCAGTTGTCTTACCCTTCCTCCCGTCCATGGTACACTGAATCTTGTGGTGAGGCAGTTGCCCTGAAACAACTTGCCTTTGCCTCTTGGAAGGCAAATCCAACTGAAGGCAATCTCAGTTCCTTCCACCAAGCTCGGAACAAGTGTGTGTCTACCCTCAGGAGTGCCAGGAAGCACTATCTCTCCACACTCAAGAATGAACTCTCAAACCTGTCTCCTTCCTCCAAATCCTGGTGGCGTCTGGTCAAATCCGTTTCTGGTGTTTGTTCCCCCTCCATCCCCTCCCTTACCTCAAATGGCCACACAGTTGACATCGCACGTGACAAAGCCGAATGCCTCAACTCTGTGTTTGCCTCAAAATCTTGTGTCCCAAACCCATCTCTCTCTGTTCCCACCCTTCCCAGTCGAACCCAACTGCTCCTGGACTCTGTGTCCTTCTCTCCTGACAACGTGGAGGAGTTTTTGTCTAACCTCGACTCTGATTCTGCAACTGGACCAGACGGCATCAGCCCACGGGTCCTAAAATCCTGCTCTGCTGCTCTATCTCACCCTCTCTCTGTCCTTTTCACCCTCTCTTTTGCTCAAGGTCATCTGCCAGCATCCTGGAAATCAGCAAACATTACCGCTTTACACAAAAAAGGTGCAAAAACAGATCCTTGCAACTACAGACCAATCAGCCTGCTCCCAATTATCAGCAAAGTCATGGAATCCATCATTGCTTCGGATATGAAATCTTTCCTCTTCTCCAACGGCTTGATCTCTGATCATCAATTTGGTTTCAGACCAGGTCACTCTACTCTGGACATGCTGCTTCTGCTGTCTCAACAATGGATGGAGGTCCTCAATGCCAAACAGGAAATCAGAGCTGTCTCCCTCGACATATCACGTGCCTTCGATACGGTCTGGCACCCAGCTCTGCTCACCAAACTCTCCTCCTATGGTATCCATGGAAATCTCCATGCATGGCTTGCGGACTTCCTCTCTGGTCGTAGTCAATGTGTGGCCCTGAATGGATTTCTCTCAACTCCCCTTCCTGTTCAGGCTGGAGTTCCCCAAGGCAGTGTTCTGGGCCCTGTGCTTTTTCTGGTCTTTATCAATGATCTCTCTGACTCTCTGGAAAATCCTCTCTATCTCTTTGCTGATTCCACTCTCTGCCACTCCATTCCTCTGCCCTCAGATCGGCAGTCTGCAGCCTCCTCACTCTCTGAAGACTTGGACAAAATCACAGACTGGTAAAACAAGTGGAACATGACTTTAAATCCTGACAAATCTCACACTCTTATTATGTCTCTCCGAAAAGATCGACTGGACAACCCTCCCATCTACTTTCTCAACAATCCTCTCCAAGAAGTTCTGTCGCTCAAGCTTTTGGGTCTCACTATCTGCCATGATCTTTCTTGGGAAAACCACATTTCCAAGCTGGCCTCCAAAGCCGGTCGCCGACTGGGCATCCTCCGTCGTGCGAAGTCCTTCCTCGGCACACCTGAGCTCCTCACCACAAACAAGGCTTTCATCCGCAGCTCAATGGAATACTGTTCTCCCCTATGGCGGTGCTCCTGCCTCACACCTAGCTCGGCTTCACGCTGTCGAAACCAAAGCTTTCAGAATTATTGGAATCTCCCGCGATGAAGCTATCTCTGAGGGCCTTTCACTCACTCACCGCAGGCAGGTAGGTGGTCTTTCTGTCTTCTACCGACTCCTCTCCGGCCTTGCACCCCAGCTCTCTCTGTGCTCTGTCCCCCAAATATTCCTACAGGTCGCACAAGATCTGCCAGCAACCCTCTGATGGTTAAACTGCCGAAATCTCGGCTCTCTGCTCACCTTCACTCTTTCGTTCCTCTTTTCTCCCGCCTCTGGAACAAACTCCCTCACTCCCTTCAATCCCACTCGTCCCTCCAGATCTTTAAAACAGCTGTTCGCCACCATCTCTTATCTTCCCCCATCCAAAACCTTGATCTTTTCTACCCCCGCTAATTCACCCCAGATCCACCTTGTTTGAAATTCCAACTTCTTTCCTGGAAGTCCTGGCAGTGTCCATATGTTTTATACCTCTCCCACCCCCCCCCCCCTTCCCATGCCGCCCCCCCCCCCCAATGCCCTCTCCCTCTCACAGATCTCTCGATGTCTCCATGTCTCTTGGTCCCTGCTCTCAAAATAATGTTGTGTTTGTGTCCTTCCTCCTCTCTCCCCATCTTGTCTACCGCTCCCGATGTTTTATGTTTTATGTGTCGGTTTGTCTTTCTGTGTGATTAATGTTCGCTCTTTCACGAGCCTCGATCTTGTATACAAAAAAAAAAAAAAAAAAAAAAAACTCGGCCAATGATCACCCAATGCTTAACAAACTGGATCGAGGCTAGTGTGGCTGGGAAATCGGTGGCAAGTAGGGCCTATCTCCCTGGCTCCTACTCAACGCATAATTAACAATGGAAGGGAACTAAGCTCACAAATACTAAGACATAACTATACTATTGCGAGACATGTTGCTTGTGTGACTAACTATGGGGGGCAGACTTTAACCTTTATTAAACTCACTTGACAGACTCAAAACTGCAATATATATATATTCATATTCTTATAAAAGTCTTCTATCCACTGTCAATTTTGAGAACTTGTCAAAAATGTGAGCAGGCCTCTTCTCGACTGACATTCCATCTACATTTCAGTGTGTGTGTGTGTGTGTGTGTGTGTGTGTGTGTGTGTGTGTGTGTGCGCGCGAGTGTGTCAGTAACACGCTTCTGGGTTTCAATTTACAAAGCCCTGAGTGCAGAGATCTTAATAATGCAAGCTCAGTTGGTCAAAAAGATAGCTCTTTCCTGAGTCTCCCTAATGGTTGAATCAGTAGCCTAATTGCACCATTGGAATGAATTAGTAACACCATCTTGATCATGAACAAGTAATTCATTTTCTGCATGCAATAGCAATCAAATTGTACAGGATAATAAATAACCAAATGACAATCACTACGTTAAATGATATGGGGCAGCAGAAAGGGTGAATTTAAATCCAATGGGATGGAAGAATGATAACTTGTAAAAAGAAAATGAAAATCAGGCCTGGTTGGTAGGATGCTGAGGGCAAGAGGACATCAGAAGGTAGAGCCGCAAGAAGGAGAGATGAACGTTATCAACCAAGGCTATTGCAGAGCCACGATGATGTATGAAGAGCTCAAAGTGTGATCGCAGATCGCCTGGGCTCTGCGTTGGTGATATTATCATCTATCTATAATTCCAGCAATCTCTGTGTGTCTGTGTGTCTGTGTGTTTGTTTGTCTGTGACCGCTGTTTCTCGACAACCACGGGTCCGATATACTTTAAACTTGCCAGGTATATTGCTGGGGACCCGAGGATGTGCCTTTTCAAGGTTTTAAATTAATCGGACAAGTACTTACCGAGCTATGTCCAAAAAACGCTTCAACCAATCAGAGAGCAGCGAGCTATCACGTGTGCCGAACGTGGCGATCAGACTCTACCTCGGACGGCACATTTGACAGCGTATTCATTTATTTCACGTTGGAAAACTATGTTGCCGTTAAACTATGTTTTAAAACGAATTCAAACTGCGATTAAATTAAATTGCCCCCCGCCCCCTTCCCATGCCTCCCCCCCAAAGCCCTCTCCCTCCCACAGTTCTCTCGATGTCTCCATGTCTCTCGGTCCCTGTTCTCAAATGTTGTGTTTGTGTCCTTCCCCCTCTCTCCCCATCTTGTCTACCGCTCCCGATGTTATTTGTTTTGTGTGTCTGTTTGTCTTTCTGTGTGATTAATGTTCGCTCTTTCACGAGCCTCGATCTTGTATACCAAAAAAAAAAAAAAAAAAAAAAAAAAAAAAAAAAAAAAAAACGATTCATCGTAACTGCGACGATTTGCGAACTTCCGGACAGTGAAGACTTCACTTCCGGCAGCCAATCACAGAACGCTTTGTTGCGTAGGCGTGGCCGATGTGAGAACGAGCGGAGGTGAGCGCGTTACGAGCTGACCGCCATTACGGTACGGTTCGTAATTCGATTTCTTCCGGAGAAAATAATAATTTCTCGATTTCATATGCGCATTATTTCTCCCAATTCAGTCAGAGCGAAGGGCGGAAGCGAAGAGCGTTGTTTTTTTTGTTTACGGGCGTACGGGCGTACGGGCGGGGTAGAGCGTACGGGTAGCGTTTTTTTTTTTTTTTGGCAAGGAACGGGCACCCACGTACGGGCAATGCCCTAGTATGTACAAGTCAAAGAGGCCTGAGGCTGCTATCACTGGGAAAATGGGCACAGTGAATCCCAACGGGGGGTCTGTGGAGCTAAGGGAATTCTTGGAACATATTGTGCCACATCGGTTGTCCAGTCTCATAAATTTGGGTGAAAGACCCTTGAGTGTTCTGATGGCAGACACGTGCTGAAAGGGAAATATGCGAGACAGACCTGATAACATGGTAACACTGATCCTGTGGAGGACTGAGCTTGCATTGCTGTGCTATACGACCATTATCTCGGTAACCCCAAATTATAGGCCTCTCTACTCGATGGCTTTGTCTTGAATTTCCAACAACTCAACTTTCCGACTTCTCACAGCAGATTTCTCCCGACTCAGTTATTTGCCTCAACTCTACCGCCGTGACTCTCACATCTCAGCTCTCACCGGCGTATCTCTCAATCTCCTTATGCTACACACCAATTGGACATCCGACTCGATTAATGGTCTGTTCAAACCGGCTGTTGATTGCTGACATGCAACAATATGCTCAAACTAGCAGAAGCCTGTGGTAAAAAAAAAACACCACAATATAATATAAAAAAGAAGCCTTTTGTTCTTGCGCTGGTGGAAAGACTTCAAAATGGGAAGCTATATATTTCTTAACAGCAAAAGAAAATCAAATTACATGAGCAATCGAGGCAACGCTCTGCTGCCTATACACCGCCCTGGTTCAATTTTTTGTCTGATTGAAAAAATATATGAATTTCCCGTAGGCTTGGATTCATTTTAAGCATTTTACTTCATAATTTTTACTTCCTTATCAGTGCTGGTCAAGTTTGCAACAGAAGCGGTTAGTATGACAATTGTATCGTCAGACGACATTTTTTCCACGAACTGGTAGTATCTTTGACATGCTGTATCACAAAGGGTTTTGGTGCGCTATGGGATAGTTTATGGTATCAAATGAAAGCTGAGATAATGTACAATGATAGAAAAAAATTTATTCATGCATGTCGGCATTCTGAACTCGTATTTTACATACAAGCTGAAATATTTTAGTCGATTCCACACTACGCTAGGAAAAAAATGGGGTACCGCTATGCAACCCCAATTATTCCAACCAAGTTACCCTTAAATCTGTCATATAGATATTTCATTATGATAAGTAGATGATCAGCTTTCTTTTGATACATAAATGAGTGCTGTGGAGCAGTGTTAACCATCACAGACACTGAAATAAATAAAAGTGTTGAATATGGCGCGACATCGATGACAAAATCGGTGTTTTGGGGGTACCATCAAATATGGGTCCCAAATGGACAGTGAGTCCCATCTCACAATAGATAGATAACTATAGTACAAGAACTATAGTACATCTCACTATAGGACAAGATAAAAACACACCTATACATTAACTTGGGTCATGTTGATTCTATGTAGCAAGTCTTGAGGTAATCGGCCCAGAACTGTAGGAGGAGTAGCGTGACAAACAAACCCACAAACAAAAACTTTCCAGCAGGTCGGCCCTGGCAGCGTTGCTGATTGATAACCAGAACGTCCGAAACGAATCCAGATGGTACTAACACTGCCAAGCAGGCAGCGGTTCAGAAGCTAGGTCATGCTAGGTATTTTGAATGTGGAATCAATGGGCAAGAAAGAAGGGTCAAACTGGTGGAGATGATGCAAAGAAGGAAGTGTTGTGTGTGCACGAGACCAAATGGAGATGAGACAGGGTGAGGAGGTTGGTAGGAGGGTACAAGCTGGTGCACACGCATGGGGATGGAAAGAGTAATGGTATGGGAATAATAGTATCAGAATATATCAGCAAGCAGGTGGTCAAAGTGGAAAGATTGGAGGGAAGGATAGTTATGGCATGGGTGCTGAATGCTGATAGAGGGAATTTGTGTGTGTAGATGGGCCACAAATGGGAAGGACTCAGGTGGAGCAGCAGGAATTCAGGCACGCACTGGAGAGGATGATGGGAGTGGTTGAGCTGGAGATGATGATGTGCATTGTGGGGGACTTTAACGTACATGTGGGAGTGGTGGAACCAGGTGAAGAGGAATGTGTTGGTAAATTTGGTTGGGCAACAAGGAATAGAGAGGGTCAAGAGCTGGTGGAGCTGGTGGTGAGGAATGGGATGGCCCTAGCTGGTTCATTCTTTCAAAAGCGGGAAAGCCACAACATTACCGAAAGGAGTGAACATCAGAGAACAGAATTGGATTTGATGGTGGTAAGGAAGCTGTGGAGGGTTAAGGCTGTTGCGGGAGAGAATGTTACCGCCCAGCACAAGCCTGTGGTGTTTGTGGTATGGATAAAGAAAAGGAGGGAGGTTAAGAGTAGGGGTCGAAAAATTATTAGGTGGGGAAATATAGCATCAGGATCAGGTGGATTGTGGGAGTGAAGAGGGTGGATAGAAGGAGAATAGATGAACTGAGAGAGGAGATTGGTGTGCAGATGAGCTTGATGGGGAGATTTGTGAAATCCTGGCTGAGGTGGACTGGACACTTAGTGTGGCTGGGGGAAGAGAGAATGGAAAAGAGAGCAGCTACGTTGAGAGAGCAAGGTAGAAGGAAAAGAGGCAGATCACGGTTGAGATGAGAGGATTGTGTGAAGAGGTATGTCAGTAAGATGGGGGCGGTTTGAGAGAGTTGACAGAGGTAAGTGGAGGAGTGTCATGGTGAAGGCATGACAAGTACCATTGGACCTCACCCCGAGTAAAGAGAAGAAGAAGGAGATATTATTTTTGGCCCCATTTATTAATGGTGATGAATTACTTTTAAAATATCGTATCCAGATCTTCACCAAAATCGAATCAATTCATCCTGGTCATACACCCAACCTGTCCACTAAGCTTCGTCCGAATCGGTCCATAACTTTTTAATATGTCCTGCTCACAGACAGACAGACAGACAGGTGAAAACCTAACCACCGTCCACCTTCGGTGGCATAGGTGTTGAAGCATCATAGCTCTATACAGGTGTTGAGATTGCTTCTGATTTGAGGACACCTGTGAATGATTTGCACCAGAGTCTCAATTGCCATGCGATTGCTTCATGCTATAAGCCGTATATTGGAAACCAGAGAATTTGTCTCGTTCTACGTCAGCCACATGAAAGTAGAGGGAGACTCCCAAGACTTATGGCTTGCTTATAGCTGTCACTTTTCCAATAATGCCATGAATGAGGCTATATTCATAGAATGAAACCACCACTTTGAAAGCCTCATGGGTTTTTCATTGCCTTGGAATAGGTCGTTTCAAACATCATTGCTTTTACTTGCAAAATTTTGCAACATTATTTTTACTGTTTAGACTGAACATCCATTTGAATGTCCTATAAAGTAGCTTTTCTTGGATGCTTTATGCAGTCTTCTTTGGATGGAAGAGCATGAGAGTTAATTATGGAAATCCTAGCAACCTGGTGTATGACTAGGGTTGGGGTTAGGGTTAGGTTAGTTAGGGTTAGCCGAGACTTTTTCAGTGTAGGACTGAAAAGAAGTATTTTAGGATTGATTCGATGAGAGCTAATTTGTTATTCCCAATGGTTACGATAAGAGGCGTGTTTGGGTATTGTTACACCTTGAAACATATATATATATATATGTTTAAAAGTCTCTGATGTTATGCGTACGATATACGTGAATGTTTCTTGCTTTGCTTATGAATGTTTTCTTGCAATATGTTGATGCCATGTTGGTGTAGTGCAAGCCTGTAATTCTTACCTTTTTCTCTTATAATTTGCACCGGAAAGGGAGGAGACTTCCGGCTTCTTGCTGATGGCTCGTGTAAGCGAGTTTATTGCCGCCATCTTTGCATTGTTTTATTAAATGTTGTGCCGAAAGGGAGTTTAGTGTCTTGTGACCTTGTTCTGGCCGAACCGTTTGATCACGGCCCCTTTCCTGGATCCACTGTTCTCTATTATCCTCCGTACTAGCTAGCCTTTACCGTAGGATTCCCGAGCCTACTTTTCATGGTCCTTCGAGCCGGATAACGAACAGCTGGACAAGGAAATCATGGACGAGAAATAGAATATCGCCGCTACCCTGACTGCCGATTGTACTCGAACAGCAGACAATACCAGCGACATTATCCCGGTTAGTCCTTTAACCACTCATGGCACAAATCCATTTGTCTCTGTTTCGGTGGCCGCCGTCAGCCCCACCCCTGATGCGCCTGTATCAGCCACCGAATTACCGGACCTGGCCATCATCAGCACTGGCAATGAATTAACGGCATCTTCCCGACCCGAAAGGAATATACATATCCCTGAACGTTTGAAAGACTATGTTCTTAACCACGTACCTTCAAACACGAGTGGTTCTTCCCTTAATCAGGAGTGTCAGTGTGGGCCGAGTTCTTACCGACGCCATTCGTCAGGAAGCCACCGACCAAAGACTGCCTCACTATGCAGTGCAAATAGCTCACAACGCAGCCATTGTTCCAGCTACAGCCGTACATCCATTACATCCCAACTCGGTGGTATACAATCGGCTATTCTAATGGAAAAACGAAAACAGTATAAACTGGAGGAACTAACATGTCAAGTTGGGGAGGATGAGAGAGCTGAGAAACGTGGACAGCAGCTGCAGGATGAAGTCCTTCAGGCTCTGAGGGAACGCGAGGCCTTGTCCGTCCAGCTAACAAGACAGAGACGTCTGAGGAAGGCTGAACAGGAACTGGAGGAAGCACGGTTGATAGTGTTGTTCTTGGATGCAGAAGATGAAGTGCCGACCTCTCCAACCAGGCATCCAACCGTAACCGCCCAGCATACGATTCTGCATGGTGGTGGAGCGTCATGTACTCCCTCAGTTCAACCAAAGAAACTATTGCCAACGCAGCTGCCGCTACTATGGCCAGAGCCGGTGATTGCCATCACTGCCGACCTACAATCCACTCCTCGATTAATCATTAATGACAATACATCACCGAATGAGGAGGTGAAGCAAACTCATCCAACTGCTTATTCATCCACTACCACAACTCCATTTCAAGGTTCAAATTTTCATCCTAACATGTTACCATGTCATCATGCACCCTATCTACCACCCTCGACTTCACCACATTGGCATCCAGTTCACCCATCTGAGACACCTGCAACACCCAACCTCATGGACCTATTAATAGCTTCATCCTATGGCGTAACGAAACCGAGTCTGCCTTATTTCCAGAGTGGCAGAGAAAGTGACTTTGCCCTTCTCAAGCTGGCATTGGATAGCCTGATAGTGATAAGTAACCACACCTACTTGTCAGAGGAGTACAAATATCAAGTACTCTTAACCCACCTTAAGCTACTAAGTGCATACAAGCTTGCTCAGGCCTACATGCATGATCCGAAGCCATACACGGTGGCCTTACGGGCCCTGCAGGACAAGTATGGACAGCCAAGGCAACTCATACAGAGCGAAATTGGTGCCATCATGAACATGGCACCAGTGAGGACTGGAGATGCAGAGGCCTTTGAAGAATTTGCTCTCGCAGTGCACTCCCTTGTGGGTATGTTACAATCCCTCGAGGGTGAGCATGGATTTGAACTACGATGTGGCTCACATGTAGACAGGCTAATAAGCAAACTGCCACCGAGCTATCGTGATGGATTCATTGAGCACTGCATTAACCAAGGACTTTTAAATGCAGATTCTAATCAGACCTACACGTTGCACCATCTGGCAGCTTGGCTGCAGGTGAAGGCCTGAGCTAAACATATAGCGAACCAAGCTGCTGTCCTCTACAAATGCGAGGGCCAGGGATTAGAGAGAAAGGAACAGCATTCTTCATCTTTCAAGAAGAAAGAATCACGGACTTCGGTGTTTCACAACTCTGTCACCAATAGCTGGCACAAGGCCACAGCCATTGCGTAATGTTTCTTCAACAACCAAGAACAAGCCTTATTGTCCTCATTGTGACACCAGCAATCATTACCTCGGTTCCTGTGTGGAATTCAAGAAGCATTCCACAGACCATATTATTAAGTGGATAAGGGAACATGACCGTTGCTGGAGGTGCGGTCGGTCACACCCAGCTGATCGCTGTACACTTAGGAAGCCAGGCGTTAC